>NC_052025.1:19718664-20018664 GCF_015832195.1 Motacilla alba alba | reverse complement strand
TTCCACGGAGGAGGACAGTGAGTAGAGCCTGTGCATGCTGCTGCTTCAGCCTCTCGTGCTCTGTCCTCTGCTCCCCTGCCTTCCCACAAACCTTGCAAACCCAGCGGCATCCGGGTGTCCCCAGGGGGCTCTGTGACCACCTGCTGCTTGCTGGTTTGGTTTTATAACAAAACCCCCCAGTTCTGGCAGGGTTTGTGACAAAAGAGGAGTAACCGACACGAGGAGCTGCCTCAGCTGTTGGTGCCACTGTCCTGAAGTCCCCACGCCAAATCTGGGTGTCTCTCAGGCGGGTTTTGCAGCACCTGGGTGATTCCAGCCAGAGCCAGGCCCTGTCCCAGCAGCTCTGGGGTCCCAGCAGCGCCAGCTCGAGCTTCAGTGCCTGCCAGAAATGGGACACTGTGGCTACAGGGCTGCAGACTGAACCCGGGCCACTCATTTACCCTGAATTTCCCTCTTGCTTTTGGGATACGCCACTGGAACACCTCACACCCTTTCCCTGAGCTGGAGGAGTGACAGGAGTTATTATTTCCCTCGTTGCGTCCGAGCCTGCATCTGCCTCGTTGCCCATTTCCCAGTAATGCCCCTCTCTGCTGATGTCCCCGGTGTCCCTGAGCCCCCCTGAGCCCTGTGCTGGCTGTTTTGCAGTCAACAAGCAGATCAATGACAAGGAGAGGGTGGCAGCAGCCATGGAGAACCCGAACCTGCGCGAGATCGTGGAGCAGTGCGTCACTGAGCCCGACTAGGGACCCAGCCCGGGGCCAGCCCGCTGCAAGCTGAGCACATCGGAATAATCAAGGCCTTGGGGTTTATACTTGAGTTGTTTTTATCTTCCATGTGGTTTTTTTTAAAGAGAAATTGTTTATAAGATAGATTTAAATGGTGAGGAATCAGTCTCTGAAGAAAGCCCGGTGTATAGTGCTGGAAGTTTGTAATTTTTGGTGTCCAGAGGAATATTTTGTGATTCAAAGCAACACATCTGCATTGCCTTCTGAGAGACGTTGTGATACGAATTCCGTTTTGCAAGTTGAATTTCTACATTGTTTCAATCACTGCACTGTAAAAATAAAACAGATTCTTGTACTGAAATGCTGGGTCCTGAATTTGTTTGGGTTTTTTTTTAAAGATCAAGTTCAGATTTCTATTACAGAAATTAATTTCATTCAGCTTCTTCTGTGTTGATAAACATTAAAGCTGAAATTAATTCAGAAGAAGAATTTAGAGCTGAGGGGCTGGACTAGAACAGGAAGATTTTTACTGGGACACAATTCCTGCCAAATCCTCGTGCTCTTTTCCCTGTTAACGTCTCACATTTCTGATTCTGGAAGCTCTGCTTCGTAACCACCCTGAAGGTGAAGTTTCCCTGTGGACGAGAACTTGATCCTGCTTTTCCTTCTCTCTTCCCTGCAGTGTGGGAGGTGGCAGCATCCCCCAGCCCCTCCTCCTGCTGGCTGCACTGTCCCGCTCCTGTCGCTGCTCCTGTCACTGCTCACCTGGAGCACCCATAGCATTTCCAGCTGCCCACCTTTCCCACTGGGGCCGTTCCCCAGGGCTCCTCGCAGCAGCTCTGGCTCTGAGCGTGGATTTACCTTTCCCAGCAGTTCCTCCTGCTCCTCCTCCCAGGCAGGTATCCAGGATCTGCTGCCGTGGCTCCTGAGGGTTTGGGAGCTGCTCCTCCCTGCAGCGCTCCCTGCTTTGTGGCTGTTCCACGGTGAGAGATCCTTGGGGCGCCGTGCAAACATCCGTGGGGATTTCAGGGATTTGTGGCCGTTTTAATAAACCCCATACAGCTTCCCTGAGGGCATGGAAGCATGGAATGGACCCAGCATTATAAACAGGGAATGTTCCCCTTGGCAAAGCAGTGAACTGCTCCGTGGCACCGCAAGGCCCCTCCCATCAAGTGTCAAATTAGCTGAAAAATTAATTAAAGGGGGAGGAGAACAATCTCCTTTTTTTTTCCACAGGTTCGTGCAGGTGTGAAAAAACACTTCTCAACTCCAGTTACTCAGCTTCAATTAAATTTCGGTTAAATTTCAAACTCCTTTGCAGCCTCATGGACAGATGTGCCAGCACAGGGGACACGTCCTGTGTCCCACCCCACGGCTGGGAAGGCAGGTCATTCCTGCAGGGATGCACCAAATGCTCCAGGAGCCTGAGCTGCCGTGATCTGCTGGCTTCTTTCCTGGAATTTGCTCCTTTTTTTGCCCTCCAGCAGGGGGGTTGATGTTTTCTTTTCGGAACGCAGCTATCTCTGCCGGCACGGAGGTTCTGTGGATCCTGGGGCCACGAGATAGCAGCTCCTCTCCTGGGGGCTCTGTGTGCCCCTGCACAGCTCCGTGCCACCACCCAGACTACACTCCCAGCTCTGCCAAAAGCTCAGAGGACAGGGAACAGGATGCTCTGGTGCCACTGAGGACTCTCCTGGCTCCTGCAGCGCCCTGGAGTCCTTGGCCCTGAGGGCTTTGTGCTGGGGCACAAAAGGTTAAAAGCTCTTCTCCAGAGCAACAATTTGGGAAAACGGGCCAGATCCCAAACCCAGGCCTCTGGAACCAGGGATGTTCCCAGTTCCTGGGGCAGTGGAGCATGGCTGGGGCACTGGGGGGTGACTCCCAGGAGCTGCTCCGCTTCCCAGCGTTTCCAGTTTCACTGGGCTCGGGATTTGTCCCTCCCCGCCGCTGCTGCCCCACGGACCGGACCGGGGTGGGCAGAGGCTTTGCCATCGGCCTGTGGGGACACTGAGGTGACACAGGAACAGCCAGGGAGCAGGACACACCGAGGACAGCTCCAGGGGGATCCCATCGGGCAGGATTTGGGGTGCTGGCGGAACTCGGGACGTTCCTCCAAACCCGGGAGGACACACACACGGCCCACCGCCCTCACCTGGAGCAAAAAGTCCTAAAATTGTTCCTTGGGATTACGAAACCTTCGCATTTACAGCGGGGAGGGACAACTGCAGAGGGCACCAGCGACCCACGGCACCGCTGTGCCGGGAGGAGCCTCCCGGGGACCCGCCCGGCTCCGGGACCAGCCCGGGGACCATCCCGGGGACCCAGCCCGGGGACCCGCCCGGCTCCGGGGCCAGCCCGGAGACCAGCCCGGGGACCCAGCCCGGGGACCCGCCCGGCTCCGGGACCAGCCCGGGGACCAGCCCAGGGACCCGCCCGGCTCCGGGACCCAGCCCGGGGACCCAGCCCGGGTACTCCCCGGCTCCAGGTCCATCCCGGGGCCCCCCAGCTGCCCCGTGCCCGTCACCAGCAGCGGCCCTGCGGCTGCAGAGCCCCCGGGGCTTTGCTGGAGGAGCTGCGGACAAGCTGGAAGCGGAGGAGCGGACAGGCAGGGGCTGAGCTGAGCAGGCTCTGCCCTTTCGGGGCTGTTTCTCGGGGGGGGATCACGGAGTCTCTGAGCTGCAGGGGCCGGGCTCCCGGCGGGTACCCCGGCAGGAGGCTGCGCTCCTGGGGTCACCCCTCTGCAGGGGCTCGGAGCAGCCCCGAAGGGACGGGGAGGCGCAGAGAGCTCAGCGAACCCCCAAAAGTCGGAGCTGGGGGAGCTCCGCTTCCTTCCCAGCGGCTCGCCCTCCAAGCAGGAGGGAGGGGAGCGCCCCGAGCCCAGGCTGAGCCCCTGCCTCGGCTCAAACCTCAGCCCAGCAGAGACATCCCCACCTCGCTGCCCCCAGGCTGAGCCAGCGCCATCCTGCTGCCGCTGTGCCGGAGCCCCGGCGCGCCGAGCGATTGCCAGCAGCCCCTGGATTCCTGCTGGCGTCTCCAGGGCTGAAATCCCGTTTCCATCCCGGAGCTGCCGGCTGGAGGAGGAGGAGGGCCGGGGGCTGCTCCCCTGCCCCCAGGGCCGCGCAGAGCGCTCGGGTTTGCACACACTTTACTCGGGGTGTAACTCGCTCGCCGCTGATGGCTGCGGAGCAGTCGCGGGTGGAGACAGAGCTATTTTCGGCTATTTCTAAATGCTCACACCCGGCCGAGCCTTCCCTCGGTGCGGGGCAGGGCCGGGGGCCGGTGGCACATGTGGAACAGCTTTACTAAATTTCCCAGCCAAAGGATTGCTCCGGGTGAGCAAACACACCGTGCCTTGGTGCCAGCTGGGGAGCGGGGCAGCTCCTTGCCCTCCCTCCCCTCTTTCCCTCCTGCCCTTTCCTGTGCTTTACTCCCCACCGGGAGTGTCCTTCTGCGACGGGCAGTCCCGGGCTGAGCTGGGAGCCGTGGCCGGGCTGCAGCACCCCGAGCTGGGTGGGTGGGTGAGGGCTGTTCCCTCCCGGGGCAGCTGGCAGGGATCGGCTGCCAATTAAAATCCAAACAAAAAGATAAACCAGTGGGTTTTTCAAATCCTTCCCTTGCTGTCGTGGCTTTGCCGCCCCTCTGTGCTGTGCCTGTGAAGCCTTTCTGTGCAGCACGAGGAGGTTTCACGAACAAGAGGAAATGAACCCGTTTCTTATTATTACTGGAAAGGACAGGCGGGAGCTGAGCTGCTCCTGGTCCCTCTGTTTCGCTGCCTCCTCGCCTGCCCAGCTTGGGACCGTGCCCCTCCCAGTCCATGGTGAGGGACTGGCGACCCCTCTGGCTCCTTGGGAGCTAAAACCCCCCAGGTGAGCTCATCTGGGCTGGACAGAGGCGCTGGGTGAGCTCTGAGAGCTGTGACCGCAGGTGCTCTGCCAGGACAGCCGGCAGCTCCCGGGGCTGGGGAAGCACTTGGAGCGTCCCCGAGGGTCTGACACAAACAAGCTCCTCCACCAGCAGCTGCTGCCGCTTCCCAACCAACGAGCTCCTCTTCCTTCCTGTCTCCAGCGTGGAAATGAGGTGACCAAGGCAGGCACAAAGGCCTGACTTCTGATCTGAAGCCAAGAGGCTCTCTCAGAGAGTCTTCCAGGGGACCATGGAATCATAGAGTGCTTTGGGTGGCAAGGGACCTTAAAGCCCATCCAGTTCCTCCCCCTGCCACAGGGTGAGACTGGCATGGGCTTTAAGGTCCCTTCCCACCCAACCCATTCCACGATCCTGTTTCAAGCATCTTTTGATCCACGAGTCCTTTCCTCCTTTCGCCCCACTGCAGCAGCTCTGTCTGAATAACATCCTGCTTGTGCTGAGACAATAAAAGCGTCTTTAGCAGAAGAAAAAAGGCATTTCTACATCCCATCTGAGCCTGCCCTCTGTCCGTGGGAAGCCGTTCCCCCTTGTCCTGTCACACCAGGCCCTTGTGAAGAGCCTCCTTCCAGAGACACTCGCTGGAGGTGCCTCACTGAAAGAAAATACTGCAGATATTTAAGCCAGATGTGTTTTATTGTCACCGATAATGCAGTTTCTGTGCTGGTGGGAGGCCTGGCTTGTTACATGAGTAAAAATGGCCTGGTGTCCCCCAGGAGGGATTATCCCGTGCCCTCAGCCAGCCACAGCTGGGCCCCTGCGCGTGGAGAGGCGCTGCAGAAGGGGCTCACCAGGTCCTGTGCCACAAACAAATTGATTTGCAGAACTGATCTACCCCATCAGCCCGGCTCAGGTTTTAATCAACAAATCCCAGTTGCAAAGGGCAGCTGTGAGTGGTTTTCAGATGCAAACTGATGGTTCCTTCCTGCTGCCAGTGCCTGAACCATCTCCAATTAGCTGAAAACCTTCGGAATTCCCCACGGGGAGGAGAAAATGTGAACCGCACCTGCTTCCTTCAGTAAGTGTTTAATTTAACACACTTTGTGAGCTGTGGCCACAAGGGTCATCCCTTTGCAACCCTGGGAGGGTGACAGGGTGTGGGACAGATGGTGCTGCGGACGAGGAAACCAGGACTGGACACAGGTTCTTGGACCATAAAAACTTTACACCACCTTGGAACGGAATAAAGCACAAATGGTGAGGTCATGGCTTGTGTTTTACATACAAATCACTCGCAGGAATTTCCCTGTTTGGGCCGAGTGCTGCTGCCCCCGCCAGCCCAGGGAGCTGCACCTGGAGCTCCAGCCTGGCTCTGCCCAGGCAGGGAGGATTGCCCTTCAAGGTCCCCCAGTTTTTGGGCACCCTCCACAGCCTAAAATAGTACTAGGGAAAGGAATTCCTACCTAAACGCTCCTGCCCTCCTCCAGAGACCAACCTGGCAGGAATCCCTCCCCGAGACAGCGAGGGATTTGTTCCCACACTGCTCTGGGAGCAGGCAGTAGAGGCTGTGCCTCAGAGTAAATTGGATATTCTAGTTAAAAATCAGCTAACCTTAACAGAGGAGAATCTAGATAAGCAGGGGAAAAAAAAAGGGTTCAGCCTGTGAGGCCACAGAAAAACACCTTAACCAAGCATTACACTGCTACACATACAGAATTCCAGGGACTGAGCACCTGGCTGCCCACGAGGGAGGGTGAAGCCAGGGCAGCTTCCCTCTCCTGCCCAAATGCATGCAAGGGAATGCCCTGGTGGACTCCAAAGCTCGGTGTCCCTGGCCCCTCTGCTCCAGAGGGACACAGCAATGGCTTGGGCAGAGGAAGCCAGCAATGGGGAGACAGAGCCCTGCACAGCCCCAGCTGAAACTGCAACTTTATTCCTCTGCCCTGCCTCCACTTCTCAAATTAAATCTATCTAGCTTCAGTGCGTAAACATTTTAATGAAAATTACAGGAGTGGGTTGCCAGCTTCAAGTCCCTTAAAGGAAAAAAAAAAATATAAAATCCCTACCCCAAAGGGTCGGCAGAGCCGGTGGAATGCTGGACGCTCACCTCGGAGATATAAAATAATAATAAAAATCAAGGTTTGTGCTGGCCAGCCAACACCTTCGAGAGGCTGCAAATGTCAAACGATAGCACCATAAGCGTTTCTGAGAGGTCTTCCCCAAATTATTGCTGCTTTCGGTCCCCCTTTCCCCCCGCCTCCCCGCCGGTGTGCCGGGGCAGGCTGACCCCGGCAGCATCCCCCTGGAGCGAGGTGGGGAGCAGCGGCGCCCAGCCGCGGTCTGAGCACCGTGAGACAGCGGCACAGAGTCGCAGAGCCACCGGTCCCGGCCACGCGGAGCCGCCGCGGGTGCCGGCAGCCCGGGCCCAGCGCTGTCACCTGCGGGCCAGGCGCTGGTGGCCGCGCTGGTGGCCGCAGCTGCGGCAGCACTGGGCGCGCACGGTGCGCAGCTGGCACCGGCCCAGCAGCCGCAGCGTCTGGCAGAAGGCGAAGCTCAGCCGGTCGCGCTCGCAGGGCACACCTGGAGGGGAGGAGGAGCACAGGAGGGTGTCAGCGCCGCTGGCAGCGCGGTCAGCGGGTGGCTGGTGTGGAAAGGAGGCGATGGTTGCTGTCCCTTCCAGCCCAAACCCAGCCGGGGCTCTCTGGAAGCTGGGAACGCACGGACAGGGCCGAGCCCTCCTGCAGCCCCAGGGCGTCTCTCTGGCGTTCCTGGATGATCCGAGCCCTGGCAGGGGGGGGGGTCACAGACCCTGGCGTGCAGCCAAAGACCCATGTGGCTTTGAGTTTGACCCACGGAACCAGTCACCAACTTTGTATGAAGAATTAAATGAATTAAATGTCCCACAGGTTTAGATAGCACAGTAGTGGTGATCACAGGGTGAAGGGAAAAGTTTTAAGATTTTGTACGTGGGGGTTTGGGACTTTGTGCAGGGGGATCTGAGGCTCCAAGATGGAGGAATCAGGGCGTGCCCTGCCCTTCCTCCTTCTTCTTCTTCCCAGCCTCCATGGTTTGGGTGATGTTGGCACCTTCAGATTGGTCTGGAGTAGAAAGTCACTGTCTAGCACAGGTGATGGGAATTGGAACATCACTGTAAATATCAAATATGCAGCTTATAGTGTAAAAGACACCACCAGCCCCGTGGGAGGGCAGCGTGCCCCTGGCTGAGCTGCTGGACAGATCTCAGCAGGCCAGACAGAAAGTGTTCCAGATAACAATTAATAAACAACCTTGGGAGCACCAGCCGAACACCTCTGACTCCTTCTTGGACAGCCGGGGTGGAAAAAGGGACTTTCTAACACAGTCCCGGGGTCGCCCTGATAGCGGCGACCGGGACACCCATCCCCAGCAGAAAGCACACCTGTGCTGCTGCCAGCAGCTCCAAAGCACCCACCCAGGGCACAGAGCTGAGCTGCAGGGGACAAACCCCCCGTAGTGTCACCCCCTGCCAGCCCCCAGCCCCCCCAGTGCCAGCGGGGCGGCGGAAAGCCCAGAATTCATTATCCTCTGAATGGTTTTGGTTATTTTGAGAACCTGCATCATCTGGTTGGCTTCCTGCAGGTGTCCTGCAGCCCTCAAAACAACTCTGGGGCTGCTCTGAGGATGGCCTTTGTTTTGGGAGCAGCTGCTCCAGAGGCAGCCCAGGCCCCACCTGGGCTCAGTCCAGCAGCACAGACCCATCCCCAAACACACATGGTTTACATGAATACAGAGCTGCTTTGTTTGAGTTTTGATTTCCTCCTTCTCTCTCTCAGAGCAAGGCACAACTCGCTGAGCCTGCAGCTTCTCACCCAGTGGTGTCAGACCTGCTTAAATTACATTGACTCAAAACCGAGCCTGAGCTTAAGATCTAAGATTCTGTGATTCCAGTTTTACCTCCTGTACAAGGAGCTAAAATAGATGACAGCTTTTCTCTGGAAAGGGCAGAGCTGGTGCACTCTGGGGCCAGTCCCCCATGGGCACCCTCCACCAGGAGCACGCAGAGCAGGGACAGAAATGGGGCAGGGAAATGGGATTTTGTCTTTCTCAGGACACTTCTCTGCAGGGACAAGGCCGTGACCCAGCCAGGGGAGCTCAGGCTGACCACTGGCCCTCGCCCTGTCCCCTCTGGGAACAAAGGCAGTGCCGAGGGAAGGGCCGCTGCCCCATTCCCACGGGAGGAGCTGAAGCAAGGGATGTGGCAGATGCAGAGCAGAGACCTCTCCCGGTTTGGGATTTCAGCCACAGCCCCCTCCCCCAGCCCAGCAGTGAGGAGGTCACTACACTGCTCTAAAACTTATTTTCTGTTTCAGCTGAGGTCTTTCCTCCCTGCCCACTGAGCTGCAGCTCTTTGTGCCCAGCCAGAGTGTCCCCGTGCCCCCAAAAAGCAATTTATCACTGGTGCTGGACCAACAGTGCTGAGAGAGCGGGATGGAGGGGATCCCAGCTTCACCCCACACCTCAGCCTGGGGGCTCGCTCCAGCCCTGCCTGCTGGGACACCAGCAGTGGGTTTCCCTGCTGGGCGAGCAGAGCAGGTGAGAAATCTCTGCAGAGCCCAGGCCAGGTGTGCAGCACATCCCAGAGCTGCTGTGGGGGCACCGGAGCCACTGGAAAAAGGGAAGTGCTTGTTGGTGCTGTGCTCCACGGAGCTGTCAGGATAATATTCCCTGGGAGCATCCCTGTGGCTCCACAAGGCACCCCCTGAACCCCCAGCCCTGCTGCACTGGGACACTGGAGCACAGGAACTCAGGTATTGGGATTTGCTGCAGGACAGGGATGGCTCAGCAGGGCTCCTAAAACACCTCAGGGGTTTCCCATGAGAGTGGCAATCAGCCTGGATGCCCACGGAGGGGCGGGAATGTCCTGGGCACTGCTGGGGATGCTCTGCCCGGGCAGACCCTGCCCAGCCCCTCAGGACATCCAGCAGCTTCCTAGAAAGTTATTTATGGATCACAACCAAGCTGCCTCCTGCCTTCCTTGGAAAGAGCTGGCAAGGCTCACACTGGGAAGCTGCTTTCCAGGCTTGGAGAGAGGGTTCGGCTCTTTCCTGCTCCCTCTGCAGCGGGTCAGCACCCTGGGCCCATCAGGAAATTTCTGTCCCTGCACCGTGCCCCGGCAGCGCCACCCTGCCGGGGGTTACTGCTCTCTGAACACCTCCCCAGCCACCCAGGATGGGATCGCTGTGCCAAACAGCAGGGATGGGCTCGGGCTTGGGGAGAAGAGCCACCACCCTTGGCTGCAGGCTCTGCTGACCTCACAGGAGACCCCAGCAGCACCCCGGGGTCCAAAGCCAAATGACCTCACGGATCACAAAATATCCAGCTTGGAAGGGACCCACAGGGACCATCCAGTCCCAGCCCTGGCCCTGCACAGGACACCCCCACAATCCCACCCCAGGCCCGAGAGCGTTCCCAAGGCTCCCTGAGCTCAGGGAAGCCAGTGGGAGTCGTAGAGGGGTTGAGTTCCCATCGCTTTCCCAGATCCTGCTGCAGTCTCAGGGTGGATGCGTGCGGGGTCACGCTCAGGTCTGAAAATCTTGGCTGGGCTTGGGATTCCTCCCTGGAATTTGGTCTTGGGCAAGGGAAGCTGTAATAAGCACTTAATTTGTCAGCTCTTCAGAGAGGGACCTACAGAACCCGCCCAATTTTCATTGAATGCTTTTACTGCTATTTCTTTCTATTAACCATTTTTTACATAATCCTCACACTTCATTTGGAAACACGCTCCGTAAGTCCCTGCCAAATTTTAGGCTAAAGAAATAGCTTAAAGCAGGGCTTTAAAAATCCAGGCTAAGTCAGCACATTAGAGACTGAAAACCCCCACTTTTTTGGGGGCTGTTTTTTTAGGTCACTGTGGAAGTCGCTTTAAATTTCATTTAAGCTTCTGCCAGCCAGACCTAAGCTTTTACTTTTATTCCTGGGAAAAACAAACTTCCTGGAACACGTTTTGCAAAAACAAGGAAAGGTTGAGCTTGGAGCTGAGCTAGCAAATCCAGGGAATTAGGCTGCTGACCTCTGGCCCTCGGGATGCTCTCGGAGCCAGGGCTGAATTTAACAAGTAAATTATCCCAGGGTCCTGCTCCGGGGCTGAGGAATGATGGGATGGGATGGAGGGGATGGAGGAGATGCAGGGGATGCAGGGGGTGCAGGGGGTGCAGGGGATGCAGGGGATGCAGGGGGTGCAGGGGATGCAGGGGTGCAGGGGGTGCAGGGGATGCAGGGGATGCAGGGGGTGCAGGGGATGCAGGGGGTGCAGGGGTGCAGGGGGTGCAGGGGATGCAGGGGATGCAGGGGATGCAGGGGGATGCAGGGGGTCCAGGGGATGCAGGGGGTGCAGGGGATGCAGGGGATGCAGGGGATGCAGGGGATGCAGGGGGTGCAGGGGGTGCAGGGGGTGCAGGGGATGCAGGGGGTCCAGGGGATGCAGGGGGTGCAGGGGATGCAGGGGTGCAGGGGATGCAGGGGATGCAGGGGATGCAGGGGGTGCAGGGGGTGCAGGGGATGCAGGGGATGCAGGGGGTCCAGGGGATGCAGGGGGTGCAGGGGATGCAGGGGATGCAGGGGTGCAGGGGATGCAGGGGGTGCATCCCCACTGACACGGCCACAGCTGGGAAAACTGGGACAAACCCACAAACCCCACAGTTTTCAGGTGTCAGCCCCACTGCAGGCAACATCTTTCCCCTACATTTTATCAAAACAGGGAGTCCTTTCTGCAGCATCCCTTTCCCACTGACTCCTGCTGTTAATTAGCAGTTAATTAATTGCTCTCCATGCCTCACTCAGCAGCACCTCCTGGCCTCACCACTTGGATAGGGACTTACACGCTCAAATGGCAGAGAAAATTGGGATTTGCTGCAATTATTTCCCACATGGATCCCTTGTGGATGAACTCTGTGACTTGCAGAACCACGAACAATTTAATTTCCTTGCTCAGAGCGAGCGGGAGCACCACGTTTAATTGCCAATTAATTGAAGTACAGCCAGCCCTGGATAAGGAGCCAGCAAACAGGAGCAGTGGGACAGAGATGGTGTCAGGGACTGACCCCGTGTGAACAGAGCCCTCACTCCTTGGCCCCCAGGCACTGCTGCTCCCAGGCCACAGGCTGGGCTCCATCCCTCTCCCAGAGGAGCTGCCCCACTGGATACACACTTGTCCTTCAGCCAGTGGAGCCTGTACCTCATCCCTCTGGAATTCCAGGCTGAGACACCTGTGGAACAGCTGTGTTTGCTGCTGGAGCCAAGGAGTGGCCCCATCACCTGCCTGGGGCAGATTTGAGGAGCTCAGAGACCTCCCTGGCATCAGATCTGGAGAAATGGGCACGAGAGAACTGCTGATGAGCACCCTGCTCTGTCCTGGGCAGCAATGTGTCACCACCACCAGGATCTGCTGTGTCCAGCACAGCCACCACCCTGCAGTGGCCAGCTGAGTGACCAGCTCCACTCACCCTGATGCCTCCTCCAGCACACAGCAATTCCCACTTTTCTGCTTTAAATCTGTCTGATCTGCTGGACAAACTGCCGCAGGCTCAGCTCCTTTCCACGACACCATAAACAAGCCCCAGATAAATGTCCCCAGCCTCTGGAGCATCACACTGGGGTGCCCACGGCTCTGAAGCTCCCAGGAGCCATCTAAGGACACCCTCACAGCTGGCTGCAGCTGTAAGGCAACATGCAAAAATAACCTTGGTGGAATCTTCAATTAATTTATAACCTGGCAACAGCTCAGGACTCTGGTTCTAATTAATGCTGACCTCCTGTAATTGAGGAGCCGACTTCTGTGAGATGTTTCTCTGTGCTTCATCTGTTCCATCTCTGCTCCAAATCCATCTCATAATGGTTTGAACATTTAAACCCTCCTGGGGTTATTGGCACTTTTGTGTCCAGGGAGGACATGACCAGTCACAGAGCCAGCCCTGGTTCTGCTGCACTGGAGCACCTCGTGCCAGAGGAGGGAGAGGCTCCTTGTGCTCCTCCAAAAACAGGGATTGCTCCAGCCTGAACCCATCCTGTGCAGTAAAGATCCCCTGAAGCACAGGAAAGGGCTGGAGTTACATTTATGTCTTTCTGGGAGCCTTTGCCTGTGCATTTACACATCTGGGATTTCCTGCCATGTGAAAGTTTTGTTCCCCTTCATGCTTTGGCTGGAAACGTTTGTATTTCCAAGAGGCGTTTCCTGCCCTGGGCTGCAGCCAGAGCATTTATGTCATCTTTGATCCAGGATTTTACCATTTATTTGTGTGCTTCCTACACATCTCAGTGGTTATTCTGGTCCAGCCTTGGCTCCACAGCTCTCAGCACCAAGCCTGGCACGGAAATTTTCCCCTGACCAAAACAGCCGGAACCGCGCATCGTGTCTTGAGCAGGGCTGACTCATCATTTCCTAAATGCTGGAGTGCCCCGTGGCCCTGCAAAGGCTCCAGAAAACGAGCAGATTCATGGCTAAAAACATCCTGATGGCCAACGGTGCCAGTGCCCAAATCCCAGTTAACCAAGGCCAGCGCTCCTGCCTGCTCTGGAACTGGTGTTGGGATAAACAACAAGAGCTGGAAGGCTGGAATGGGTGTCCCAGGCTGCAGAGGGGACATCAGGGACATGTGGAGCAGCCATGGGTCTGGCTCCTCCATCCCAGGCACCAGCTACTGCTGCCCCCCTGCCCCATCTCTCAGCCCTCCCTTTGTCCTGCAAACCTCCTGGGGGTCCAACAATACTTTCTGGGCAGCCAAAGAGCTTTTCTTCTGCACAGACACATTAAAGAGATAAAGCTGGTAAGTGACTGACACGCTGATATCAGTGGCATCTAATCCCTCATTATACTGCTTTTCTGTAAGTGCTGTTAACCCTTGCAGTGCCCAGATTTCTGTCTCCCAGGGAGCTGCCTGGAGCTTGGGATGTATCTCTGTGAGTAGAAGAGGGAGAAGAAGCCAAGTGAGTGCCCGTGGTGTGGCCAAGCACTGTGGCTGCAGCTGGGGCAGGTAAATGACAAGCAGGTTGACATGGGGCTGGCTCCCTGGAGCACCTGCTCAGACACACCTGAAGATGCTGAGAAATGCTCCTTTATTCCATCTTCTGATGCTGGGCCCAGCCTGTTTCACAAGTCTGGGACTTTACCACTGAAGAGCTTCCTGAGAGCTCCATCACTGGGTATTCCCCTGTGCCTTCCTTTTCCTGAATGCCCTGTTGCCTCTGGACGGGGTCCCTTCACCCCACGGGGTCCCTCGGGTGTCCCCGTGCTGGGTGACACTGCTGACCCCAACAAGCCCATCCCAGCTCACGTCCCTGCCAGCAAAGCCCTGCTCGGCCCCCTGAGGGACGGATGCTCCGGACATTTACAGTTCCAACATTCCCACCGAATCATCAAGTAGCCGGGTCAGCCTTACACAGCCCACGTAGGAACCACCCACTCCATCTCCCCACACCTCCCATGCCATCCTCCAGCCCAGTTTCGCCAGCCGCCCACCTGGCTCGGAGCTGTCGCACTCCTGGGGGTTGCACTTCTGGGTGCTCTCCGGCCACGGCTCGTGGTCACACAGGCTGCTGTCCTCCTCGGCCACCCCGGTCCTGGTGTCCATGCACTTCACCTGGCGCCGCTGGATGCCCCCTCCGCAGGGAGCCGAGCACTGCGGGGACGCGGGGCTCAGGCTGGGGACGGCCCCAGAGCCACCCCGGGTGCGGGGCCGGGGTCCCCATTCCCTGCGGGTCCCTGCAGGGCACACCCCGCTCACCTGTCCCCAGGAGCCCACCACCCAGGTGGTGCAGGGCTGGCTGTTGCAGGGCCGGGTGCTGTTGGGTCTCAGGCTCTCCTCGCAGCGCCCCGGCTCCGGGCACGTCACCAGGCGGGCCTGCTCCCCGCCACCACAGGGCTCCGAGCACTGCGGGACAGAGCCGGCAGGCTGAGCGCTGAGCCCCTCTGCCCCGCACACAGCTGGGCCAGGGGAGGCTCCAGGGACCGCTCAGAACCCCGGCAGAGCCCAAAGGGGCTCCAGGAGAGGGACAAGGCATGGAGGGACAGGACACGGGGAATGGCTCCCACTGCCAGAGGCAGGGATGGATATTGGGATGTTCGGCAGGAACTGTGAGGATGATGAGGAGGAGCTGGGATGGAACTCCTGGATCCCAGGCAGTGTCCCAGGCCAGGCTGGACGAGCCACCTGGGATAGCACAGGTGTCTCTGCCCGGCAGGGGTGGGCTGAGCGGTGCCCGGCCAGCCCGTACCTCTCTCCAGGAGGACGTGTACCAGTCCAGGCACGGCGCGCTGTGGCAGGGCAGCTGTGCCAGGGGCTGTGCCAGCCTGGCCTGGCAGTGGAAGGGCCGCAGCAGCCGCTGGTCCCTGGTGTCAATGCAGTGAACGTCCCGCACCTTCGTGCCCCCGCCGCAGCTCCTGGAGCACTGGGGAGGACACAGAGCCACCGTGGGGAGGGACACAGAGCCACCGTGGGGAGGGACACAGAGCCACCGTGGGGAGGACACAGAGCCACCGTGGGGAGGGACACAGAGTCACCGTGGGGAGGGACACAGAGCCACCGTGGGGAGGACACAGAGCCACCGTGGGGAGGGACACAGAGTCACCATGGGGAGGGACACAGGGCCACTGTGGGGAGGACACAGAGCCACCATGGGGAGGGACACAGAGCCACCGTGGGGAAGGACACAGGGCCACCGTGGGGAGGGACACAGCAGCGTTGTGGGGAGGGACACAGCAGCGTGGTGGGGAAGGACACAGAGCCACCGTGGGGAGGGACACAGCAGTGCGGTGGGGAGGGACACAGAGCCACCGTGGGGAGGGACACAGAGCCACGGTGGGGAAGGACACAGCACCATGGTGGGGAGGACACAAAGCCACCATGGGGAGGACACAGAGCCATCGTGGGGAGGGACACAGAGCCACGGTGGGGAAGGACACAGAGCCACCGTGGGGAAGGGCAGCGGGGCTGGGCAGGGGGGATCCCTGTGGGGATGGCAGGTGACCCCAGGGACACGCTCTGCCCTGCGCTGGGTTCAGCTGACAACCCACCTGCTTCCCCCTGTTGCTCCAGGCCAAGCCAGAGCACAGTCTGTGCAGCCCATCTGTCACTACCAGCCCTCTGAAACCAGCTGCTTTCCAGCTGCAACAGGAGCAGTCTTTGTGCCTTAAAGAACTGGTGGCCCCAAGGAACAGCGACCACCCAGAGCAAGGAGGGCTGCTCCCCACCACCAACCCTACCGAATTCACCCAACCCAACTGCCAACAGCCCCTGGCAGGGCAGCGTGGCCAGAACATGTGACAAATCACAGAACCACAGAACGGTTCCCAGTGGACCTTAAAGACCACCTTGTTCCAAGCCCCTGCCACGGGATGACACCCGCTAGACCAGGCTGTCCAGCCCCACCCGACATGGCCTTTCATCAAATCACTTTGTTTAGCTTTTACAAATTCCCGACTTTTTTACCAGCCCAGGACCAGGAAAAATGAAAATACTGTGGGGTGAGTAGTTTAAGCCCCGTGGCGAGCGCAAACCTTGACCTTTGGGAGCCACGGGGCAAGAGCCCTCCCCAAGACCCCGCACCCTGTCCCGTGGGTTTTGGGGAGCCTCCCTCCCCGCAGGGCGCCGTACCTTGCTCCAGTTGCCCACACGCCAGGCCGAGCAGGGTCTCAGGGAGCACCTCCGGGCGGGGACGGGCCTGTCGGCCGCGGGACAGCCACCGTCAGCGCCACTGCTGCAGCGCACCGGCCTCCAGACCGCGCCCAGGCCGCACGTGGCCGAGCACTGCAACACAGGGAACGCTGTGCACCCCAAAAACACCCAGCTGGGTAACACCGGGAACGCTGTGCACCCCAACAACACCCCAGCTGTGCTGTGCACCCCAAAAACACCCAGCTGGGTAACACCGGGAACGCTGTGCACCCCAACAACACCCAGCTGTGCTGTGCACCCCAACAACACCCAGCTGGGTAACACCGGGAACGCTGTGCACCCCAAAAACACCCAGCTATGCTGTGCACCCCAAAAACACCCAGCTCTGCAACACAGGGAGCGCTGTGCACCCCAAAAACACCCAGCTGGGTAACACAGGGAACGCTGTGCACCCCAAAAACACCCCAGCTGTGTAACACAGGGAACGCTGTGCACCCCAACAACACCCAGCTGTGCAACACAGGGAGCGCTCTGCACCCCAAAAACACCCAGCTGTGCTGTGCACCCCAAAAACACCCAGCTGTGTAACACAGGGAGCGCTGTGCACCCCAACAACATCCAGCTCTGCAACACAGGGAACACTGTGCACCCCAACAACACCCAGCTGTGTAACACAGGGAGCACTGTGCACCCCAAAAACACCCAGCTCTGCAACACAGGGAACGCTGTGCACCCCAAAAGCACCCAGATCTGCAGCACACGGAATGCTGCTGTTCACCCCAAAAACCTAATTAACACTAATGACCCCAGCCACTGACTGCTGCCAAGGGCAACATCCCAGAGCCAGCCAGGACAGGGACAGGGACAGGTCTCACATCCACACTGGCCCTGTCACACTTTTAACGGGTCCCACCACGTACCTCACTCCAGTTCCCGACCTCCCAGCTGGGCTTGGCAGTGGCTGCTGCCGTGGGTGATGGTGGAAGCAGAGCCTCCTCTTCCTCCAGCCTCTTCTCCCACAGCTGGGGGGCCAAAGGGGTGGGCTGGGACAACTCCTGCCCCCCGTCACTGGAGGCAGGTGTTCCTGGGGGTGCCCACGGTGAGGGGTCCCTCGTTGATGTCGCCGGGGGTGCCCACGGTGAGGGGTCTCTCGTTGATGTCCCTGGGGGTGCCCACGGTGAGGGGTCCCTCGTTGATGTCCCCGGAGGTGCCCATGGTGAGGGGTCCCTCGTTGATGTCCCTGGCGGTGCCCACGGTGAGGGGTCCCTCATTGATGTCCCCGGAGGTGCCCATGGTGAGGGGTCCCTCGTTGATGTCCCTGGGGGTGCCCACGGTGAGGGCTCCCTCGTTGATGTCCCTGGCGGTGCCCACGGTGAGGGGTCCCTCGGTGCAGGGCTCCCATGGGAGGTCAGCTCAGCGTGGGGAGATGCCAGATCCGGGTGCTGGGACACCCCCGCTGTTCCCCATTCCAGGGGGGACCCTGCTGTGTGGGCAGGTGGGCCATGAGCTGGGGCTGTGGGCACGGCTGGGCCCGGGGCATCCTGCTGGCTGAGGCCGCTGGAGGTGAGCTGGGTGGCCGGCCCGGGCATGGCAGGGGACAAGGACGCTGTTGTGGCCACCGAGGGCGTTGAGCCGGCGGCTGTGGGGCTGTGCAGCTCTGGCTGGTGCCCTCCGTGTCCCACAGGAGCCCCATCAGCACCCGCAGGAGGGGTACTCATGGCAGGGCTGCCAGCTCTCCCTGCCATCCCCCAGCCCGGGGCCTGAGGGGTGGGCAAGGCAAGGTCTGCCCTCTCCATGCCACGGGATTGCCCTCCTGCCCGCGTGTCCCGCAGCCCCTGTGGCACTCCTGCCCACCCGTGCTGCTCGGGGGGCTGCGGGGCTGCACCATCCAGAGCCATTTCCCTGGAGCCCCCGCGGCCTCTCCCCGCAGACCCGGCCGTGCCGCGCCCCTGTGCACCCTCACGGCCCTCGCTGCTGCCACCCCGGGCTGCTGGCCCAAGGGACACATCCACCCTGGCACTGCCCCAGCCCTCATCAGCGGGGTGGGGACCCCAGGGAGCAGGGACATCCTGCCCGAGGCTGCTGGGCGCAGCTCCGGGGGGCTCATCCCAGGGCGGGCCGCCGTGGTTCGCAGAGTCGGGGTTCACGGAGCTCTGGGGGGGCGGGTGGTGCTCAGAGTGGGGCACGGGCACTGTATCCTCCTCCTCCTCACCCAAAAGGCCAGGGGTGGTGTAGCTGGGGGTGGCTGATCCCACATCCTCGGGGACCGTGCTCAGGAGGTCATTCATGGCTAAATGCCTGGGCTCTGTGTCCCTGCTCTGCCCGTGCCCAGGGGCAGGAGTGTGTTCCTGCTCTGTGTCTCTGCTCTGCCCGTGCCCAGGGGCAGGAGTGTGTTCCTCCTCGGCGCCTGGCTGCTCCTGGCTCTCTCCTCCCCGCTCGCTGGTGAGCAGGGCCTCGGTGGGCCGCTCCCAGGGCCCCTCCGTGCCATCGGTGCTCAGCTCTGGCTTTGGCTCCTTCTCCGTGAAGGGGTAGTAAGACAGATCCTCGTGGAAGTTGATGAAGTTATAATCGTAGTAAAAATCATCAACAAACACGTTTCCTTTCCTGGCTGAGAAGTCTTCCTCGGTGATGACATTGACATCGTTGGACTCCGGGACGTTTGGGATTAAGGGGTTAAATTTAGGAACGTGGCTGCTGGGGATGTAATGGATTTCATTAAACAGCTCCCTGCTGGAGGAGCCGCTGCCAGACCAGTCTGTGTCCCATTTCTGGTGGCACTGTGGCAGGGAGCAAGGCCTCTGGGGGCTGGGTCTCTGCTCAGGGTCGCACGGGGCCCCGCTGCTGTTGCTGCAGTGCACTGGGCGCCTCTGGGTCCCGTTCCCACAGGTCACTGAGCACTGGCAAGGGAAGAGAGAGGCACAGGTCTGTGAGGCGAGGCCGGGAGTGCTGCCAGGGCTCCCTCTGTGAGGGCTCCACGTCACTCTGCCAGCTCCCACCTGGGCCCCGGACAGCTCCTGCGCCAGTGCCACCCGTGGGGCACTGCTCACCCTGGAGAGCAGAGCATCACTGCCCAAATCCCCACTGGAGACCGCGCCAGAGCAGGGCTGGAGCTGCGGGGACTTTGCTCAGGGTGATCCTTGCCCTGCTTTCCAGCCAGGAACAGTTTTCCCGGGAGATGGAGGCTGGGAAGGGCAGGGGTGAGATGAGCTAACAGGCCTTTCCTGTGACCTATGGCCATGAATTGCATCTCTTCTAGAAGAGCATTCTTTGAAGCGGGGAATAACAACATGGGTGTTGTCTGAGTAGGGAAAAAGCAAAGGTCAGGAAGGAGCTTTGCTGGGGACACACCATCCCCCCATAATGGGCTCTTTGAGATGGGTCAGTACGAAAGAAACCGAGAAGCTGGAAAGGAGAACAGCAGCATTTTCTGCTGCATTTGGGGCTTGGAGCAACCCAGGCTTGTGAAAGGTGTCCCTGCCCACGGCAGGGGGCAGAACCAGATGAGCTTTAAGGTCCCTTTACCCCCAGAGCATTCCAGGATTCCCTGGTGGCCACCACCAGGCATTTCCAGAGCTGGAATCAACCACTACCACACGCCAACCCTGAGAGAGGGCTGCAGGGAGCTGAAGAACAGCAAACCAGCCTTCCGGCCGCAGCAGCTTCTTTGGAAACCCCACAAAGCTGTGTGTGCAGAGCTTCGGGCTCCTCCTGAGGCACTGAGCCCCGGTGTGAAGCAGCTGTGGGCCCCCCAAACCCCAGAGAGCCCCTCTGGCAGGGCCCGGTGCCCCGGTGCCAGATGGGCACGCTGCTCCTGCCTGGGCTCTGCAGACAAAGCTGCCCCAACCCTGCTGGCACTGCTGACAGAAGGACCACGGCTCTGGGAAGCTTCCCAGCCCCTCCAATCCCCCTGATTATGGTGGAAATGGAAAAGAAAGAGGGCTCTCCCTTTAAATTAAAGGACAGAAATATTGCAGAACCTCAAAATCCCCAACACATTTTCTCCAGGGCTCACAAATCCACTGGTGCCAACACCATGGAGGCCAGCTGGGAGGGCTGGGGCTGCCCTGCCCAGCACTGACCCACCTACGAGCTGTAATTTTCCCTTTAAATCATTGCATCCATCTTTCTTAGCCCTTAATTGTGGCTTTTGTGGGCCCCTAGAAAAATATTTCCAACTCAGTCTCATCTAGCCTTCAAATCCTCTGTTCACATTTGATTCCATTTGTTCCTTAGCAACAAGCTCTGTTCCCAGGCTCTCTCCTTTCTCTCCTGATATTTGTCTTCACTCTGAACACTTTTGGAACGGCTGTTTAAATTAGGAGTTATCATTTTCTGCTTGAAACCCTCAGCCTGTGGTTAAGCTGATTCACAAAAACACAAAAATAAATCAAGGCTGCAGAGAGTGTCACCATTAATCACCCCACGGAATCATTTGGCTTGGAAGGGACCTTGAAGACCATCCAGTTCCACCCCCTGCCCTGGGCAGGGACACCTTCCACTACAGCAGGCTGCTCCAAGCCATGTCCAGCTGAAAATCTCATTTCTGCCCTCCTTGTGCCAAGCACAGAGCGTGGCACTCACCCTGTGCGAGTGAGGGAGCTGCAAAGCCCAGGGCTGGGGCACAGTTCAACTGCCCAATGCCCCCTCCTCACCCTGAGACCTCTCCAAAACTGCCCAATGCCCCCTCCTCACCCTGAGACCTCCCCAGCAATGGAATTCCCATCCAGGGGAGCCCTTGGGGACACAGCCATGGATTTCTGAGAGCAGGAGCACACCCATCACTCTGGGGCAGGCTGAGGTGTCCAGGGACCCCTGTCCCCAGCTCCCACCCCTTTGCAAGATGCTGGGACACCCCCAATGTCCCCTCTCACCTCGGACCAGTTGCCCACAGCCCACGGGGAGGGACAGGGGACCTCTGGGTGGCAGGGCGCGGTGGCATCCGGCTTGGCCAGGTGCTGGCAGTCTGCTGGCTGCAGGGCCCTCTGCTCGTCCAGCCCCACGCTCTGGATGCACAGCACCGTCCTCTTCATCAGCCCTGCCCGGCCACACGAGGCTGAGCACTTCTGCCACTCACCCACCCACCACCTGCCGGGGGGAGAGGGACAGGGGCAAGGGGGAAAGGGGAAAAAATGGGGGAAAAGGGGAAAAAATGAGGGAAAAGGAGAAAAAATGGGGAAAAGGAGAAAAAATGGGGAAAAGGAGAAAAAATGGGGAAAAAGGGGAAAAAATAGGGGGAAAAGGGGAAAAAAAAGGGGGAAGGGGAAAAAAAGGGGGAAAGGGGAAAAAAAGGGGGAAAGGGGAAAAAAAGGGGAGAAAGGGGGAAGAGGGGGAAGAGGAAGAGAAAGATCTCAGCCAGAGCAAGCAGCCATGCCCCAGGATCCATCCCACTGCCCATCACACGAGGCCATGGGGAAAGGAGGATGCCAAACGCGTCAGCCCAAGGTCTGGGAGCTCGGACAGAGGGTCAGGGATGGGCCAGCCCCTGAGCTGTGCGAGGGTTATGTGCACAGAGGCAGAGAGGAGCATCCTGCCAGGACGGGACCTCCCGTGGGGCTCAGCCTGTGGACGGGCGATGCCCTGCGACGGTCAGGCAACCCCGGGGATGCTGTCACGGACCAACCCAGGGCCTGGGACCCCTCCCCAGGGCGGGGCAGGGGGGAGCAGGGCGGGTGGCACCTGGCTGGGCAGGGCTCCTCGCTGCAGGTGCGCTGCTGGTCGTCGGGGCGCGTGAGCGCGTCGCAGAACCGCTCCTCCACCAGGCCCGCCAGCCTCTCCACGCAGTGCACCACCTGCCGCTGCACCCCTGCGGGTGGATGGGCGCTGAGGGCACCCCCAGGGTGCTGAGGGCACCCCCAGGGCGCTGGCAGCCACCCTGGGGGCACCGCCACCACACGGGCACCGGCACGGCTTCGGAAACCGAACCGGACCACCCGGCGGGGCACAGGGGGCCCTCGGTGAGCCAGGACGGTGGGATGAAAATGAAAGCACCCCTTGAAGGTGCAAGTTCATCGGTGCTGAGGCCGAGATGCCCTCGCAGAGCCCCTGGCACCGGGGCAGCTGGGGCAGGGTGGCAGCCACGGAGCTGCACCGGGCTGGCACCACCGCCCGGAGCACACCCAGCCACCGCGTGCACTGCGGGATCTGGGGGCTGCCACGGGGCAGCACTCAGCTCTTTTGGCAGCCCTGCCCCAGCCCAACTCAGGGACAAAACACTGCCCAAAGCCTCGTGTCGCCTGTGTGCTCACAGGGGCTTTTATGGTGACCTCACCACACTGCCTCGCTCCGGCCTCTGTCCCCGTTTCTGTAACACGTACTTGACCTGCGACATGGAGAGCTGTCACCACGAGCTCAGCTGAGACTGACAGAACCCTGCTGAAGCTGCTGAGCTGGGCTCTGGCTCAAGCACTTGGGACTCGCCTGAGGCTCATTGTGAGCTCTCCCAAACCCACATCTCATCTCACGTCATCACTCGGTGCAGGAAGAGGGGCTCAGCCCTCCTCCAGCTGCTCACCCTCACCCGACTCCTGCCCGATTCACTCCTCTATTTCCCCTCTCTTCTGGAAGCCAAGCACTCAAACCATACAAAGAAAAGCTGGTTTTGAACAAAGCCCGTGTCCTGGCACTCTGTGCTACCTAGAAAGCACAAGTGTCCTTGAATTCCCCTTTTTTCCAGTGCCAGCTGCTCTCGAGGAAGTGCTTGCTGCTCCCAGCCTTCCCCGGCAGAGTTCCAGAAATGTCCCAGCTGCCCCAAAAGCTGCCCTGGGGACGCTGGGATCCCTAGCCAGTGGTGCAGTGGGGCAGGACGGGGGGAGCAAATGTCCACTGTGGGACCTCAGAGCTCTCTTCTCTGTAAAACCCTGCATATCCTCCCGCCGGAGAGGCCCAGCCAGGCAGGAGACCGGCCCTTCCACACTCCCTGATCTCTCTAAAGCCCTTTTGTCTCCATTCCCGTGCCGGGTAACAGGACACCGAGCCGGGAGCACGGCGCTGATAAAGCCCTGGGGTTCCTGCTGAGCACCGCGGGGCCGTGACCCCAGCAGATGTCCCTTTCTTCTTCCCCTGGCACCTCGTGAAACCCAAGACCCAGGAATTTCAAAGGCTCCCCAGGGATGCTGCACTGCTCGGAGCGGGCGTCCCGGGGCTGCGCTCACCTGTCCCACAGGTGGCCGTGCAGGTGGTCCAGGAGCCAAAGCGCCACAGGAACTCGGGCTGCTCGATCTCGTTCTCGCTGTCGGCCGGGCGCTGGATCGTGTACTGGTACCTCACCCCGGGGTTGGTCTCCTGGAACAGCAGCTGGGGACACAGGGGACAGGCACGGGGTGAGCAGCAGCTGGGGACACAGGGGACAGGCACGGGGTGAGCAGCAGCTGGGGACACAGGGGACAGGCACGGGGTGAGCAGCAGCTGGGGACACAGGGGACAGGCAGGGCGTGAGCAGCAGCTGGGGACACAGGGGACAGGCAAGGAGTGAGAACCAGGACACAGGGGACAGGCAGGGGGTGAGCAGAAGCTGGGGGGACACAGGGGACAGGCAGGGGGTGAGCAGAAGCTGGGGACACAGGGGACAGGCAAGGAGTGAGAACCAGGACACAGGGGACAGGCAGGGGGTGAGCAGAAGCTGGGGGGACACAGGGGACAGGCAGGGGGTGAGCAGAAGCTGGGGACACAGGGGACAGGTGGCTGGGCAGGGCAGTGGGGGGTGGCACTGCCCCAGGGGCTTCTCAGGGTGAAGGAGCTGCCCAGCAGGGCCAGAAGGACGTGACCCTGTGCCCAGCACCCCGACAGAGCCGGATGGGATTCGGGGTAACCCGGCTTGTGGAAGGTGTCCCTGCCCACGGGTGGAATTTCCTAAGCTGCCTCCCAGTGCAGAGGGGTTCCTGCTGCTGCTGTGCTCGACACGAGCCCTGCTGGAAGCGCCCGCGCTCGCGAGGGCCGGGAGTTCATCCCTGTTTTTCTTAGCCTAAGCACTCCCATTATTGCCAAAGCTTTGTTGTTCTTGGAGCTTTGGCGGGAGCCAGGGCGTCTTTCCAAAACCTCTCAGTGAATATCGAAACGTTGTTGTCCACAGGTTTTAATTAGGTTATGAATCCCAGAAAGTGATTTGTGGGTGCTGAGCGTGCCAGCATTCCCAATAACAGTGCCAGCATTCCCATTAACAGCAGCCCTTGGCAGCAGCGGGCACAGGATCCTGCTCACATCCCACCCCGAGCTGCTGCTGAAGGAAAGGCAGAGGGATATTGTGGCTGCTCGGGGTGGCTGAGCCCTGGGTGAGCTCATGCAAAGGCGGGGATGTTCTGGGGAGTGCGTGGGGCTGAGCCACGACTGCCCGGGCAGGGGGATCCTGGGGGTCCACGGGATGCAGCTCCGTGGCCACTACCACCTCTGCACCACACCTGGCACCACGAGGGACGTCAGCCTGGTGCCAGCTGTGCCATCACGTGTGGGATGGCTCCCACTGGTTTCTGCAGAGGAAGGCTTGGCCTCACGGTCACAAGGACATTGACTCCAACAGCTCTGCAGGAGCTGGCAGCTCCCTCACTCCTGACTGTCCAGCCCAGCCAGAAGCACCAGGGGCTCTTTCCCTGCTCATGATAAGACACGGGAAAGGCGTCAGGAAACGGCTCTTTCTCCTCACGCTCCCTCTCCTGTGTAAATATTCTGCGGAATGCTGCAAAGGGGATGAGGCTCAGCTGCAAGAGTGTGGGCTGGAAACACTCCCCGGCCTGGCAGCGTGTGCTTGGCTGCCCCAGCGTTGGCTCCCAGAGAAACACGCCCCGAGGAGGGCAGAGCCCATCCCCTGGATGCAGGGAGGGCCGTGAGGGGCCACGGCAGCTCAGCCCCACAAGGAGGGCAGGATCCATCCTACCTGGATCCACACGGGCTCCACGGTGGGCCCCGGAGAGGTGAGGTTCTCCCAGTTCCCTGTCCTCTTGTAGGTGAAGGTGGTCCCTGCCACCCTGTAGTCTCCGTTCCACTGGATGGTCCAGCCACCATTCAGGAAATACTTCTCCGGGTCCTCGCTCCGCAGCGCCAGGAAATTCCCGGCTTCTGCCACCTCCTCAATCCGGATCTCCCGGGCTCCCACGGGGATAATCCCAATGTCCACGTAACCTGGGGATGGAACCAAGCGTTGCTCTTGGTGGAGTCAGAGGTGTCTGAGATGATTTTTGTCCTTGGGTGGGTGCTGTGTCCCTTGGGTGCCAGCACTGTGCCAATCCTCACACCTCCGTAAGGCACCAGTGGGCACCAAGTCCTACCCTGCCCTGAGCCCACCTGAGTTCCCCACTGTATTATCCCCAAAAAAATTGACAAGCTGGAATTAAACTCCCCCTCCAAAGGAGCAGCAGCAGCCCAGCTGTGCTGGAGCAAGCACGGGGTGCTCTGGGGACAGCGGGAGGTGCCCTTACCCAGCCCCTCGCTGTCCTCGAAGGTCTTGTGGACGGTGTGGCAGGTGGAGCCGTCCCCGTGGCAGACCCCGCAGCGATCCTCCACGGCGTGCGAGTCGATCTCGTAGTCACAGCCCACGTTCTGCAAGGGAGCCCCGTCAGCCCCACAGCAGCACCTCCCAGTCCCTCCCAGCACCGACTGCATCGTCCCCAAGGGATTCACAGCATCCTGGAATGGCTGCGGTTGGAAGGGACCTTAAGACAATCCAGTTCCAGCCCCCTGCCATGGGTGGGGACACCTTCCCTGAGACCAGGGTGCCCCAAGGTCGCTCCAGGTTGCGTCCATCCTGGCCCGGGCTGTGCTCTGGCTCCCTGAGGCCGGCACAGAGGCTGACACAGCCCGTACCACTCACCCCACGGGAACCAGGCTCTCCAAGTGGGGAATGGCAAAAGGAGCGAGCTCAGCACGAGAGGGAGGGGATGCTGAGCGCCCACGGCCGGGTGCTGCCCCTCGGGTGCTCTCCGGGCTGGGGTGTCCCCGGGTGCCCAGCCCCACCTTGCAGATGCCGTTGATGCAGACGTCGCGGCTGGCGTCGCTGTCGTAGCAGGGCGTGCCGTCCACCACCGCGTCCCGCAGCTTCTCCGCAAAGTACTCGTGCTCGGGCCGGCAGTGCAGCTCGCAGGGGTTAACTGGGGAACAGGCACTCACTCAGCCCCAGCACGGGCCTGCCCCAAAGCACAAAACCCTGCGAGCCCAGGGCAGCGTAAAACACAAAACACAGCACGAGCTGCAAGGCAAGGCTGGGGCGCAAGCAGCCAGCTCCGACCGCTCCGGGGCCGTGCCCCAGCCGCTCCAGGTTTGAGGTGTCTGCCCTCCACTCACTGTTGTTGGGCACTGGTGTCCACTTGTAGAGCTTCCCTTTGTAGGGCATGGGGTTGAAGTGGCTGCACTGGACCTGGCGGAAGGAGGGCTTGTCCGGGGGGCAGCGCCGCACGTTGCAGATCCGGAACCGCTTGCGCTCGCCCAGGCAGTACCGGCCCCCGTACTTGGGCCTGGGGAGGCAAAAACCAGTCACACAAGGGCTGGGAGGGCACAGACCTCGGAGTCACAGAGCTGTGGAACGGTTTGGGTCGGAAGGGACCTCAAAATCCATCCCTGTTCCACCCCCTGCCATGGGCAGGGACACCTTCCACAGAGCAGGCTGCTCCAAGCCCCGTCCAGCCTGGTGCCCTTCCTGCAGCTGCTCTGGAGGAGCTGCTCTCCTTCCCACCCCGGGAGTCCTCCTGACTCTGCTCCTCTACTGGCCCAGGGAATGGCAAAGCTGGCGCCGGGGTTTTTAAAGCAAGAGAGACTCGAGAAGCACAGCAGTGCTTTTCTCAGATGCCAGCAGAGCCTCACAACACGGCCACCATCTCCCGCCACGCTGCCTTGTCCTTGGGTCACACCACTGTCCATGGCCCGTGTCCCAGTGACCTCACGAGAATTCCTTCTCCTGGGCACACTCTGCTGAAGAGAATGAAGCTAATGATTATTTTAGGGCTGTGTTTACACGCTCTGCCCTGAGGAATGGCTGTGGGAGGGGAGAATGCCCAGCACACATTTTCTCACTTCATCCCAAGGGCAAAGCTGAAGATTTACCTCCAGTGGCCAAAGCAAACAACTGCCTGGGAAATTCCCAGTGTTTGCTCTCCTGCCTGCCCACAGCTGTGTTTGGAACACTCCACAAACTAAACAGCACCTCTGGCACAGCGTTTGTGTCAAACACAAATCCAGGTCCTGATCCAGGACCCAGATGACAGAGCACTTCCCTCAAGAGCCCAGCAGCACGTACCAAACTCACCCGAGGAAGAGGATGGGCAGAGCACGGCTGGAAGGGACAGGAGCTCACTCCTGGGGCTGTCAGAGCTCCCCATGTCACAGAAAAGCCACTCCCCTGGAACATCACTACAAAGCCCTCTTCCTCCCCATCCCAGGCTGCTCTGACACCAGGGCAAGCCGGGGGTTTCGGCTGAATCCAGTGCAACAGGCATTTGGTGACCAAGGGGACATCTGGGGAGCAGATGGGTCAGCAGAAATCCCAGGATGGAGATGGCAGCTCCTCCAGCAGTGCCCGGACACTTCCAGCCAGCACTGGCTGATGGAATGCAGCAGGGTGATAAACTGCAGCAGGGTTTTTCAAAACAACTCTGAATCAGGCTCCAAGAATGCCTGGTTTGCTGTTCTGTCACTAAAGGACACGGGATATGTTTTACATCTCTGAGCGTGGCGCCTCTGCCCTTTGTTTGAGTCACACTGCAGCACTCCAGGGCAGGGGATGGCACCAGTCCCTCCCAACCCAGAGCACCCCAGCATTCTGTGACTCCTGACTGGCATCCCGGGGTCTGGGCAGCGCAGGCTCAGGGCTGGCTTACGTGGGGTGGCTGCAGTGCCTCTCAGCACTCTGCACTCCTGCTCCACAGCTGCGGGAGCAGGAGGCCCAGGAGCTCCAGGAGCTCCAGCCGCCGTCGATGGGCTCGGGCCGGAAGCCCACGGGAACGCACTCGCCGTTGAAGCACCACTGTGGGGACACGAGGGGAACACCGGGTCAGGGTGGGCAGCACTGAGCCCAGCACACAGACTGTCCCGTGGAATCCCTGCCCTGCTGGCACGGAGGTGCCCGGGGTCAGCTGGGCTCTGCCAGAGCCTGGAGCTCCTCAAGCCACGGGAAACGCAGAGGAGTTGGGCTGTTTGAGGATTTGAGGGAGAAAACAAACCCAGAGCTCCATGGAGACCCCTCAGTAAGGGGATCCACAGCCCAGTGCCAGCCCAGAGGGGCTCAGAGGTGCAGCAGTGGGAGAGATCCCAGGGAGGAGCATCCACCATGGCAGCAGAACGAGCCTTGTGCTCTCCTGCCATGGCCATTAACTGTGGGCTTCACCTTTCTCCTGCCACGGCCATCAACTGTGGGCTTCACCTTTCTCCTGCCATGGCCATTAACTGTGGGCTTCACCTTCCCAGGTGATTCAAGTGACCCCAAGTGAGTCCCCCTCCCTGAGGGCAGTCCCTGCTGGGGGCAGCGGGTGTTTGGGCAGAGCAGGGGCAGTGGGATGAGCCCACCCTGCACCGACCCTGCAGAGCCCCTGTGTGTGCAGGAGCAGGGCTCCCCGAGGCCATGGAGGGGTGTGCCACCCGTTACCTTGCTCTCCCCGCAGGCTGTGCCGTCCACAGCTGCATCCAGCTTGGAGTGACACGTGTTCCCCACCGTGCACCACAGCGTGCTGCAGACACTCTGTGGGAAGAGAGGGACAGGTTCCTGCCTGGCACAGAGCTCTCCCTTGGGCACAGATTCATCCCTTGGGCACAGACCCCTCCCTTGGGCACAGATCAGATTTATCCTTTGGGCACAGAGAGAGCCCTCCTTTGGGAACAGATCACATCCCTCCCTCGGGCACAGATCAGGTCCATCCCTCAGGCACAGATCAGATCCCTCCCTCAGGCACAGGTCCATCCCTTGGGCACAGATGATCCCTCCCTCGGGCACAGATCCCTCCCTCGGGCACAGATCCATCCCTCCCTCGGGCACAGATCCCTCCCCTGGGCACAGATCCCTCCCTTGGGCACAGATCCATCTCTCGGGCACAGATCAGATCCCTCCCTCGGGCAGGTGGGCAGAGCCCCAGCAAAGCCCCCCGGAGCCCCCCGCTGCCCCCCTTACGTCCATGTCGTCGCAGAAGGTGGAGTAGGGGCCGTACTGCAGCCGGCACTGGTGGCCCACGTCGTACAGGACGCCCGGGGGCACCAGGGGAAAGTCCAGCAGCTCCCGGGCTGGGCGGTCATCCAGGCACAGCCCCCAGCCCCGGCTGCAAGGGAGAGGTCACAGCAGTGTCACCCCGGCGTCCCACACCTCCGGCAGGTGATGGGAGCAGCCGCTGGTCAATGTCCCGGGATGAGCAACCAGCATTTCCCAGTGACACGGCCCCTCTCTGCAGTCCCTGGGGCTGCTCCGCTGTGGATGGGCACCTCTGGGTACCTTCTTGGGGTGGGAGCCCCCCAGAGCGATCCCCCCACGTCCCCCCGGCGTGGCAGGACGTGGGGAAGGTGAAGGGACAAAGACAGAAGGGGCAACAACCATAAATGTCCCGGTGGAGGCACGAGCTCCAGAAGCCCCCGCAGGCGCTGCTAACGGGATAAAGGAGATATCAGCACCGCCGGCTCGGCCCAGGCTGGCAGGACAGCTGCGGGCAGAGGTGGCACGGTGGCGGGCGGTGCCTGCTCTGCTCCAGCTGCTCGCCCTGCGCAGACGCTCCCCAAACACAGCCGGGACTGTCAGCAGCTCGGCCCGCGGTGTTATTCCAGCAAATTCGTTTCCAGCAAGGCTGTGGCGGCGGATCGGGTTACTCGGGTTTGCTGGGACCGGGAATTCACGTGCAGTGAGATTCCTTTTCAACCCAAAGCAGCAGCTCGGAAACAGGGCTGGAAGCAGGAGAGCTGCTGCTCTGGGGTGCTGGCAGTGCCACGGGGTGATGCTCAGCAGAATCAGCACCCCCTCCTGCCTTTCCCACCGAGTCCCACACTGGACACCTGCAAACAGCTCTCCTGGCTGGAGACAGCCCCTTAAACCCCCACGCATGTGCTCCCTGAAATACACTGGCATTTCCCTACGGGAAGAACCAGGAAAGGGCTTGCTGTCAGCAGCCCAGGGGCTCAAAAATCTCCATTTCCAAACTCCCAAGAGCAGGAGCATCCTGCTCCCAGCCCAGTGGGAAGGGCAGGATCCCACCCCTGTGGGTGCTGTGGGGCTGGGATGGATGGGGCAGGGATTGGGCAGCTGGACACAGGGTCCTGCTGCAGCCCGTGTCAGGCACACATGCACACTGCCCATGGCACCTCCCCACGTGTTCCCACAGAATCCCAGAACCCTGGCGTGGTTTGGGTTGGAAGGAGCCTTAAAGCCCATCCCGTTCTGTGCACTTGGAGTGTTTTCTCTAAAAACAGAAGGTGTCCTTACTGGAAAAAATCCAGGCTCAAGCACTTCATCCTGGGTGAGCCCCAGGTGTGACACTCGTGCTGCTCTGGACTCTTCACCCTGTGCCTGTTTGGGCCCCACAGGTCCCCCCTACACTGTCCCCAGCCTCCTGTTCCCCTGACCTGCTTGGGGCACTCCCTGCCCTGCCCCAGCTCTGTCCCAGTCTGAGGGTGACTGGGGCCTCAGCTTTCCAGCTTTTCCAGAATTCATTGCTTTGTTAAGTATTTTACAATCATTCTCCCGGTCTGTTCAATTGGCCAAAACACATCTCCAAGCAGGGAAAAATTGGCCTGAGTTTCCCTCTGGCTTCCAGGGATCCGCAGTAAATCCCAGTCCACAGGGAAAGATGCAGGGGCCTGCACTGCTCTGCCCGTTCCAGCCCCTTCCTTAACGAGCTGGAGGACGGAGGGGATGGAACAACGATTAAATCCCCATCTGTGAGCAGCCTGAGAGGACCTGCAGACACATTTGAGAGCAGGATTAAAATTCCAAAAGCTCCCAGAGAACTGGAGGAAGGGTCCAAAGAAGCCAGGACAGAATTCAACACAAACAAAGGCAAAGCTCGGAGCTTGGGAAGAATCAGCTGCACAGCCATGGGGCTGGAGGGGCTGGCAGAGGGGTGGCACGGGCAGGGCAAGGGCAGCAGGCCCCAGGCCCTGGCAAGAGGAGGATGATGGAAGAAGAGCTCCAGCACTGTGGAAAGAGGCAGAAAATCTGGTTGTCTGATGTAGAGCAAAGACTGAAGGGTCCCTCCAGCTCTGGAGCATCACCAGATGCTCTGCCAGCACCCTACACTGGCCTGAGCGAGGGGACACCTTCCTTGGGGACAGGCTGCCAGAGCAGGGACAGGACCTCTCCCAGAGCCCCCTCATGTCCAGGCAGACCCTGACTGAAGCCCCAGCTGCAGCAGCACTGACTGCAGTGCTGGGGCCGTGCTGCTGCTGGGAATCACTTTCAGATGCTCCACCATTCAGCAGCGCTTGTGAAATAATAATGATCTGTGTAAAATAATAATCACCACCGCGCAAGAGTGTGGTTTTCCCGAACGTGAGGTCTGTTCCAAGCACACCCAGCAACCCCAGGTCAGCAGGGTCGGGTTTCCTGGCTCCCTTCCTCCCGTTCTCCTGCCAGCATCCCCTTACAACACAGCTCCTGTCTGTGCTGGCCCTGCCCGGGGTGTCACAGCCGGTGACAGACGCCTGCCAGGCCCTGAATGGCTCCTGAGGAAGAGCTGCTCCTTCTGGGGGAGCAAAGAGACCAAAACCCCAGCAGAGGAGCTTCCAGCTGCTCTCTCCCCATCGCAGCTCGCAGCAGCCCGGGCTCAGCACAAGCAGGAAATTCTTCCTCCCCAAGTGAAGGTTAAAAGCAGAGCGCCAAGAGCGCTGCGGATGCGGGAAGCTCATTCCTCAGAAAGCCATCCATCAGCAGTAATTCCCCTGCACGGGGCCAAGGCACATGTCCCAGGCTGGGATCTGGGAGCGGAGCCTGGCCCCAGCAGCCTCCCCTGGCCCAGCTCTCCCCTCGCTGCTCCTCACTGCTTTCAGTCCTTCCTGTAGCAAGGAGGAAAATGCTCCTCCAGTGCAAGCCACTGGCTGACAAACCAAACTCCGGGCTGGGCTCCCTGGAACTTCCTAACAACAGGCTGAAAAATCAGCCACGGGTGCTAAAAATAAACAAAGGCAGGGAAGAATTTGGCCAGATCTGGTTTGCCCATGACAGGCAGAGAGAATCGAAGAGATTCTGCAGAACCTGCAGAGAGCACTGAGGGAAAACACTCTGGTTTTATCTGGGCAGCCACAGCCCCTGTGCCCCCCAAAAGCTCCTGACCCCCCTTCACAGCACCGAGTGAGGCAACCCAGGGAGGATCCATGGAACTGTGGAATGGTTTGGTGGGAAGGGACCTCAAAGCCCATCTCATCCCACCCTGCCACGGGCAGGGACACCTCCCACTACCCCAGGCTGCTCCAAGCCCGGGGCCTTGGACCCTCCCAGGGATGGGGCAGCCACAGCTGCTCCGGGCAAACACCCCAAACACTCTTAGAGAGATATCTCAGAGATAAGAGCACCCCCAGGCCTGGGCCCCGACCCCCCAGCCCCAGCAGTGAGGAGGAAGAGGAGGAAGCACTCACTCGAGGAAGCGTGTGATGTACTCGCGGCTGCAGCGGGACCAGGTGAGTGGGGACGTGTCATACAGGAGCTGTGGAGACATGATGAAAGGTCTTTTCCCAACTGGCTCACAGTCATTGCTGCTTCCATCATGCTGAATCCCAAAACTGTGTAAGACACAGCCCACGGAGGGGAGGTGAGCCACGACCACCACAGCCACCCCCGCCACCGCTCCCGGCCCCGCTCCCGGCACGGGAGCAGGGACCTGCCCTGGGGACGTGCTACTGACAGCCCTAGCTTTGTCCCCCGCTCTCACTGCAGCTTTCCCACTGAAAACTCAGGAATATTCCACAAGATCTCACTGGTGGGTGTTTCCCCACTTGCAGATGCCTGTTGGGAACTGCAGTGTTCAAGCGATCTTGTCAAAGGTTAACTGAAACTGGGGCAAGCAAAATTCTGTCGCTGATATTGCAGACAGATCCCACTTCAAAGCCTCTCAGTGGGCAACCCTGCTCCAAAACCTTCCCACACCACCCCGGGACAACACACAGGTGCAATTTCTCCAGGTTGCCTCGGATTATGTGTTCTCATTAAACCTGGGACAACCCAAAACTTAACTCTGGACCGAAACCCTCAGGGAGGAAGGGAGTGTTTGCACCCATGGGGAACCGCCTGGGAACCATCTCCCAACCTCCCCCCGTGCCTTCTCCAGCCCCAGGGTGCACGCAGAGGAACGGGAGGAGGAGGAAGAGGATGGTACCTGTGTCCCAGCTCGTGGGCCACGGTGAAGGCGAGCGGCAGCCCCGTGTCCTCGTTGATGTTGCAGCTCCGGTGGGGCTGGCACATCCCGGCCACGTGGGACAGCCCCAAGGTCTCACAGGGCCTGTTCATGGCAGCACAGATGTCCTTCCTTGGCCGAGGGCACACGGACAGACAGACAGACAGACACAGAGCAGAGAGGGCGTTGGAAGGCGGCAGGACCCGGCACGCGGACAGCGGCCAGACAGGAGTGAGAGCAGAGACATCCAACATCCTTCCACAGGGGAAACATTTCTGACCTTTCCTTTCCCCTCTCCTCTCCCGGTATCCCCAGCTCACCATTAAGCCTGATTAATGGGAGCTGCTGGCCAGCCTGGCTGCGTTTATTCCCTTGTATAAATAAAGCTGATGCTGGGGATAATCAAGCAATGTTTTGGGGAAGCACATCCCAGAGGTGCTGCGGTTTTCCAGGGCAGCTCCAGCCACCCAGGAAGAACAGCTCCACTGAAGTACCAGGCCTGAAGTGCCTCATTTCTGCTACAAAGCAACCTCCCAGGGAAGATAAAGCTGCTGTGGGTTGTGAATCATCACCCAAAGCCCCACAACAGCCAGCACAACAGCCAGCTCACGGCAGCCTGAAAGCCTCAAACCAGGCTTTGACTGCAAGGTACACAAACTTGGCCAGAGGCAGGAATTCCTGCCAGCTCCGTGGGAGGTCAGGGGCTTCCCAGAGGCTCCTCTGCCAAGCCCAGCCTCTGAGGGGAAAAGGAGAGTTAATGCTGTGTACAGCTCCTGGATCCAGCCCTTCTGGGGCTTGGCAACAGGGCCACGGGGAAAACCTGGTTTGGAAACCTCAGCTGGGAGCTGTGTCCAGGTTTAAACCTGAGATTCGGACCAGTCCATAGAATCAGACCCATGGAATGCCGTGGGTTGGAAGGGATCCTAAAGATCATCTATTTCCACCCCCCTTCCTGGGCAAGGACACCTTCCACAGCATTTCCAGCCACCGGGAGATATCCCAGCTTTCACATCACAGATCTTACGTGCAGGTGTCCAGGCAGGGGGAGTGAGATTTCAAGAGCTCCCAGGAGATGCTCCCCTGGCTGCCCCACCTGCAGCCAGCTGAGTTTCTAGCTGCCCCAGCCCCAGCCCTGTGTGTGGGCTCCACACCTGGTGAGCAGCACGGCGACGTCGTGGTGCAGGGGGTGGGAGTCTCCCTTCACGTTGATGCTCTTCTGCCACTTGCAGAAGCTTTTCAAGGTGTTGTCTGCGTGGTGGGAGATCTTCAGGTCCTCCTGCCAACACAGAGGGAGATCTGCTGGAGCTGTTTGGATTTTGGGATGGGGAGGGGAGAGGTCTGACCCCAGGCACGTCAGAGTGGGATTGGGAGGGACTGCCATCCAGATGGAACTGCTCCATGTTTATAGCTTGTAGGCTGGGTGGGAAGACAGCCCTTTTCCTGCTTTCTTTTCATCTGTGATTCAACCAAAACATCAAATCATGCAGTAACAGGGGTTAAGAACCACCGCAGGAAAACGCCGTGTGCTGCCTGACAGAGAAGAACGTGGCTGAGTGGCCTCAGGCCCCTCAGAGCCACCACAGCAGCTTGGACACGGCCACCCAGTGACCCAGAGCCCTCTGCCACCACAGTGACGCCGTGTCACCATAAACCAGCCCAAAACCAGGCTCTGCACCATCCCTGCTTCCACCAGCACAGACGAGGAGGCAAAGCTGGGCACCTGGATTTCCCCCCCACACGCTCAGCCAGGCCACGGGGCCAGCCCAGGAGGGAGCCTGGTCTCCAGCCCAGCCCAGCCTGGGCCTCACCTCCTCGTGCTCCAGCAGGATCAGCCGCACTATGGCGATGTTGATGGGGTTCCCGATGCTGGCGTGGTGGAACAGCCCCGCCACCTGCACAGGGACACCACGGGGACATGGCTGGGGACACAGCAGCCTGGACACTGCTGCTGCCACCTCCAGCTGCAGCAGCTCCTGCAGGAAAAGCTGCCGCAGGCTGTTGACAACACCTCAGGAATTCCCCACATGGGAGACAAGAGCAGACAGAGGGAGGCCTGCCATGAAACCCATTTACACCCGATGTGATCTGTGCAGACGCTGGAACTCAGCCAGAAACGCCCGGGGAACCCCTCTGCTCTCACTCCTATGGGATGTGTTTAACATCTCAAAGGAGCTCGGTGCTCTCTGGGTGCCTCAGCACCCCCAGAAACCCAGGGATGTTACCTGAGCTCCTCTGCCCCGTCCCACCCTCTCCTGGCATCAAGCAAAGCTTTCCTCTGGAATGCCCAGAGGTGCCACCCCGGCAGCAGCAGAGGGACAGACTGAGCCACCTCCTTCTCTGCTTGTGCCGTGGCACCAGCACAGCCCCCCAGACTGCCAGCAGAGACCAGCACAGCCTGGCTGTCCTTCCTGGCACCTCCCTTGGAGACCACGTCCCCGTGCCCATGGTCCCACGGCAGGTGGCCCTGCCCGTGTCAGGGGGGACCTGGACGAGCTCTGGGTCACCCCAGGGCTCCGTGCCAGCCCTGCAGGGCAGCACTCACCATGTTCATGACGGTCAGCACGTACTTCTCGATGTTGGCGCTGCCGTGGAACTCCACCATCTTGGTGTCTGCCACCACCAGCGTCTCCACCCACTTCTCCCTGCTGATGGAGCGCGGCTTGATCCTTCTCCTCCTGTGCTGCTTCTGCTCCCACCTCTCCCTGCGCCTCTCAGACCGCTCCAGGCTTTCCTCAGACTCTGAGGGATTTAAGGGGGAAAATATTTTTTTCCTTGATCAAGTGCCTGCAAGTTTAATATCTTCTTTCTTAACTCAAAGGAATCACCTTTGATGTGGAGAAGGCTCCCACTTCGAGCCATAACTCAATATCCATGTGCATTTTGCTGTGCTCTGTTCCAGAGGACTCTGAGCTCAGCCTGCTGCACACGAGCAGGACACAAAAAAAAACCAAAATAAACAGAGCATTTGAAGGACTTTCTTTGGCCAGAACTGGGTTTGTAATATTCCTCAAGGAATAGGGAACCTCCCAAAGCAGAGTCTTAGCTTTTTTCTGACACAGGAATTTGTAGACAACACTGCAGAGAAACAACCTGAGAAAAAAACCCCGGCGGCTGCACATTTGGGGTCACCCCAAATCTGTGTTCTGCAGGAAGGGACAGTTCCCATCACGATGAGCTCTGTGTCCCCAAAGCAGGACTGGCGACTGGAGCCAGACCCCAGCAGCAGCAGGGACCGGCAGCCAGCACAGAGACTGCCCCAGGCACAGGGAGAGGAGAGCGGGCTCTGCTCCTTCCCGGGGGAAACAACGGCGGCGCTGGCTGGGAGCGCGGGGGCGGCGAGAGCTCCTCACGCACACCAGCGCTGGGAATCCTGCAGCGGGGACTTTTCCTGTGACACGGCTCCAAGAGCAAGGTCAGGGTCAGCCCGAGCTGGGTGAAGGCTTTACAAACCTCATCCCACACAGTGGGAATGGCTTCCACGGCTTCCCTAACAATGGGCTCCTACATTTCCTGGGCTGCACTGAGCAGCAGTGTGCCGTGAAAGGGCGTTTCATCCCCAGCCTGAGAAATCCCAGCTATCTGCACCCCCTGATGAATTGCTAATGCCACTGTGACAGTTTAATCACAGCAGCTTCCTCGGAGCTCGTTCCCTTTGTGTCCTTAGTGCTGAGCTCCAGCTGGGATGGGACGTGAGGCTGCTGCAGAGCTGGGGGGGCCCAGGGGGCATTTCCCCTCGGGATGGTCCCTGTCCAGCACCACCCAGCTGAGCACACGGGCAGCCCTGGGCACTGACAGGAGTTAAACAACACCAGCAGCACCTGCCTGTCGTGGGCAAAGCAAAGAGCAACACAGCAGAGCTCAGCGAGAGGATGGCAGTCACTAAAATCCTACAGACTTTGGGATTCCTTTGGGATTCCCCTCCAGGGCACGCACAGCACGTCCACCCCACTGGTCCTGGTTACAGAGGAGATCCACATGAATTACACACAGCCAGAGAAATTAATGATCAAGAATAGACTTCCAAGTACAGAATGGACTTGAGTCAAGAACAGACTTCAAAGCCTAGAAGAAGCCATTAAGATGATTACCACAGATTAAGTAATTAATTTAGATTATCAGAAGAATGCCTGAAGATAACCCTGTTACAGAAGCAAACCCCAGTTTGTGAAAGCAGAGAGCTCCAGAAAACGTGCAGCACATAATGCACTGCAGCTTCATCAGGGAGCAAAGGGCCCCTGAGCTGCTGGGAGTGCACTGAATTCCCTGAAATGCTGGACTTGGGGGTTTATCCAGCCCTTCTGCTGTGCACAGGGAAGGACCCACATGCCCTCTGCCCACAGTGGGAACTCCCAGGGCAGCCACCGAGTTCCACTCCCAGAGTCCAACGCCCTGGCAGGTCAAAACCACAGCTTTGGTGGAAATGAAAGCAAAAGCTCTGTCTCCACATCAGCCCCGGCCTGCAGCAGGGCTGGGAGCAGAAGATGAGCCCAGAGGCCGGGGGTCCAGCACCCACTGTGGCACGGTGCCACAGAGGAAGGGACAGTACCTGGCACGCCGCAGGACTCCCGCGGGGCCGGGGCTCTGCTGCCCTGCTCAGCCCTGGCCTTGGGCAGCTGGCGCTTGTAGATCCTGTGGGGCTGTGCTGCTCCCTCCTCCCGGGGGCTGCTGGACACGGGCTCGATGAAATAGTCCTCGTTCATCAGCTGAAACACACCTTTCTGCCAGGGAGACACAAAGTGCCACCGTGAGGCCACCTGCAGCCCAGGTGGAACCTGGCACTAGGAGCAATCATGGAATCGAGGGACCTTAAAGCCCATCCCTGCCATGGCAGGGACACCTCCCACTGTCCCAGGTGCTCCCAGCCCCAGTGTCCAGCCTGGCCTTTGGGCATTTCAGGGATCCAGGGGCAGCCCCGGCTGCTCTGGGAATTCCAGCCCAGCCCCTGCCCACCCTCCCAGGGAAGGATTCTCCCCAGTATCCCTTTACTCCTGCCCTCTGGCACTGGGAAGCCGTGGAGGATCTGATGGAGTTGTGCTCTCTGCACAGTGAGGGACACGAGCGTGAGCGCTGCCCCACCAGCTACAGGGGACATTTCTGCAGACCCACAGGAGGTTTCTTTCCCCAAACTCCTCCAGGCCACTGCTGCCTCAGGAAATACCAGCAGTGGAGAGTTGAGGAAACAGCGAGCAGAGCAGCGTCACTGCCCAGGAGCTGTGCTCTCACACCTGCAGCTCCCAGCCCCCCGTTCCCAGGGGTGCTCCTCACAATCCCAGTCCTGCAGCACAAGGCAGAGAATTGCTACTTTTGGGAATTTGGACACAAACAAGTAAACCCAGCCCCGCAGAGTTCCCAAACCACTGCAATCCATGGGAAATTCACAGCCAGCTCATCCATGTTGTACCAGACCTGCGTGATGAGATGCCGCCTCTGCTGCTGGGAGTTTTGGTGTCACTCTTGGCAGAAGCAAGGGTTCCACCCAGCCCCTGCCATTCCCTTGCGGGCCAGGGCTCGGTGTGGAGGGGGCTGTACTCACCAGGCCATCGCAGGTGCTGAGGGCAGCCAGCCCCGCCTGCCGCGCCCGGCCCCGCACCTCCCCGATCATGTGGCACGGGTTGTAGGAGCGGGGCTGGATCTTGGCGCCCGCGATGCCCCCGAAACGCCTCTCGCTGACAAAGCCCGGAGCCAGGAGGTGCCTGTTGAGGCTCAGGTTGAATTTCAGGGCTTGCCCTCGGTACTGCAGCTCGTAGAAGGCGGGAAGCTTGCTCCTGGAGGCAGGAGACCTCCGGTGGAGGGCCCGGTGGGACAAGTCGTAGGACAGGAAGGCTCCGCTCTCGTCGACCTTGATGGGATGGACGATGTCGCTGCCGGAGCGCGGCTCTGGGGAGAGGGGGTGCGGTGCTTACCGGCAGGCTTCTTCACCTTTCCTCTCGCACCCCTGCCCCCCGCCGGACTCCCCCTGCGGCGGCAGCGGGATGCACAGCAGCGGGATGTGCCCGCTGGGGCGGCACGGGGCAGGGGCAGCAGGGACTGCGCCTGGCCCGGCTGCCCTCGGGGCCAGCGCCGGGCTGGCCGGGGACAGCGCTGGGGCCGGGGTTAGGGGCCGGCCGGGCGAGGGGAGTCAGGCAGCTGCGGAGCCCGGCTCTGCCCCGCTTCAGTCCCGCTGTTAGCAAAATAACCACCGAACAAACAACGGGAAAACTCCCAAAAAACGGAATCCCCGCTTTGAGGCGGCGTTGGGACACGCCGTCTCTGGGGGCAAAGCGCCCGCGGGCACGGAGCGCCCCGGAGCCTCCCCAGGCGGGGCGGGGAGCCGGGACGGGACCGGGGCTGCGGCTCCGAGCGTGCCCAACCGGGGGCACCGGGCTGGCCGGCTCGCAAGCATCCCGCGAACACTCCCGCGGACACCCGGCGCTCATCCCGCGGGCAATCCCGCGGACACCCGGCGCTCATCCCGCGGACACCCAGCGCTCATCCCGCGGACACCCAGCGCTCATTCCGCTCATCCCGCGGACAATCCCGCGGACACCCAGCGCTCATTCCGCTCATCCCGCGGACAATCCCGCGGACACCCAGCGCTCATTCCGCTCATCCCGCGGACCATCCCGCGGACACCCAGCGCTCATTCCGCTCATCCCGCGGACAATCCCGCGGACACCCGGCGCTCATTCCGCTCATCCCGCGGACAATCCCGCGGACCATCCCGCGGACAATCCCGCGGACACCCGGCGCTCATTCCGCTCATCCCGCGGACAATCCCGCGGACACCCGGCGCTTATCCCGCGGACCATCCCGCGGACAATCCCGCGGACACCCGGCGCTCATCCCCGCGGACCCCCCCCGCGCCCCTCCCGCGGACAATCCCCGCCGTGCTGTCCCCCCGGACCTGTCCCCGCGGGGCCCCCGCCCGCGGCCAGCGCCAGCGCGGCGGCGACGGGGACGAGGGGCAGGAGCGGGCGCAGCGCGGCCGGGGCCGCCATGGCTGCGGCGGGCTGGGGGCGCCCCGGGGCGGGGCCGGGCGCGGCGGGGCGGGGCTGCACACAACAGATGGGCGGGGCTGAGCGTGTTGGGGGCGGGGCTATGCACATCAGAGGGGCGGGGTTATGTACATTGGAGAGGCGGGGTTATTCGCATTAGGGGCGGGTTTATGCACATCAGAGGGGCGGGGTTACTTGTATTGGGCGGGGCTATGTACATTAGAGAGGCGGGGTTATTCATATTAGGTATGGGATTATGTGCATCAGAGGGGCGGGGTTATGTACATTAGAGAGGCGGGGTTATTTGCATTAGGGGCGGGGTTATGCACATCAGAGGGGCGGGGTTATGCACATTAGAGAGGAGGGGGTTATTTCTATTAGGGTGGGGTTATGTACATCGGGGTGGGGTTATGTACATTAGAGAGGCGGGGTTATTCATATTAGGTATGGGATTATGTGCATCAGAGGGGTGGGGTTATGTACATTAGAGAGGTGGGGTTATTTGCATTAGGGGCTGGGTTATGCACATCAGAGGGGCGGGGTTATGTACATTAGAGGGGCAGGGTTATCATATTGGGGAGGGGTCATGTGCATCAGGGCGGGGTTATTCATATTAGGGACAGGATTATGTGCATCAGAGGGGCGGGGTTATGTACATTGGAGAGGTGGGGTTATTCTTATTAGGGGCAGGGTTATGCACATAAGAAGGGTGGGGTTATGTACATTAGAGAGGCGGGGTTATTCATATTAGGGATGGGAATATGCACATCAGAGGGGTGGGGTTATGTACATTAGAGAGGCAGGGTTATTCATATTAGGGGGTGGGTTATGCACATCAGGGGGCGGGGTTATGTACATTAGAGAGGCAGGGTTATTCATATTAGGGGGTGGGTTATGCACATCAGGGGGCGGGGTTATGTACATTAGAGAGGCGGGGTTATTCGTATTAGGGGCTGGGTTATGCACATCAGAGGGGTGGGGTTATGTACATTAGAGAGGCGGGGTTATTCATATTAGGGGGTGGGTTATGCACATCAGGGGACAGGGTTATGTACATTAGAGAGGCAGGCTTTTTCATATTGGGGCGGGGTTATGTACATCATGGGGCGGGGTTATACTGATGTCTAAAGTTTGAGCTTTCACATTTTCCAGGTTCTGTGCTGCATTAGTTTATAACGCTGAACTCCATACAAAGTGTCAGAAGCTCTCCTCACAGCTCAGTCCCACAGAACGATCCTTTTCCAGCCCCAGAACCAAGGACACCGCTGCAGCTTCAGGCCCTAAAAGAGTAAACAACAGGGAAATGAGTAGAGCAGCCTGGGAGGATGGGACTGCATCGCCTGGAGCTGGAATTGGACAATTAACCCCAATATGGAAATGGACCAAAATTTATGAAAGTGTGAAAATGTGCGACCTGGCGTCCAACTTGGGTGTAGCCACAGCCAGGCTCTTGCACTGCCAAGGTGTACCCTGTGAAGGCCTTTTAATAAACCCCTGCTTTATTCTTTAACTCTGCCCGGCTCTGTTCCAGGCAGCCTCTCAAGGCATCACTGCACATCAGATGGGCGGGGTTATGCACATTAAAACAGGGATTATGTACATTAGGGGCAGGGCTATGCACATTAAAAGTGGGTTATGTACATTGGGGGCGGGGTTATGCACATTAAGAGCAGGCTATGTACATTAGGGGCGGGGCTATGCACGTTAAAAGTAAGTTATGTAAATTAGGGGCAGGGTTATGCACACTAAAACAGGGATTATGTACATTGGGGGCGGGATTATGCACATTAAAAGCGGGCTATGTAAATTAGAGGCAGGGTTATGCACATTAAAACAGGGATTATGTACATTAGGGGCGGGGCTATGCATATTCAGGGGCGGGGCGTCTGTTCCGCGTAGCCCGCGTGGCCCAGGGCGCCCCCTGGCGCTCCCTTGCCGCTCTGCTTCGTCTGCCGCGCCGGGAGGACCGCGATTAAAAACAACCACAAAAATTCAGCCAATTTTCGGTCAAAAATGAAAAACGCTGCTTGGCTGAGGCCGCCACGTCCCCCCTCTCCTCAGCCGGGGCTGTCTCTCGCTGCCTCCTTTTATTTTCTCTCAGCTTGAAGCGCAAACACCCGGGGTTTCTGGGCTCTATTAATTACCCTCAGGGGCTGCTCGCGGCTCCTGCAGCCCGCAGCTTTCCCGGGACAGCCGCATCTCCGCACCTGCGGGGATGATGGGATAACGTTTGGGACGATGTTTAATTAGGCGATAACGTTTAATTAGCGATAACGTTATTAACTGTGCAGCTCAGCCGGGGCACGCGCCCTCTGGCGGCCGGAGCGGGGAACGCCCGCGGCCGCTGGGGCCGGTGCCGAGGCCCGCGGCGGCCACACGGCGAGCGTGGCGCCCGGCTAGCTCAGTCGGTAGAGCATGGGACTCTTAATCCCAGGGTCGTGGGTTCGAGCCCCACGTTGGGCGCAATACGTTTTTCCAATTTTTTTGTTGCTTTTTATTCAATTTTTTTCCGCCCAGACTGGCTCCTCGCTGCGCGGACAGCCCGCAGCCGGCAGCCGAGCCGCCCCCGCACGCCGAGCGGGGCGGAGCGGGCGCGGAGCCCGCGGACTCCATGTCCCGGCATGCCCGGGCCGCGGCTGCGCGCCGGGGCCGGGCCGCGCAGCGCCGGGGCCGGGCCGGGCAGCGCCGGGGCCCCGCGGGGAGCGGCCGGAGGAGGGACCGGCCCTTATAAATGGCGCCCAAGCAGGACCCCAAGCCCAAGTTCCAGGAGGGTGAGTGCGGGCAGGGCTCGGGGCGGCGGCGGGGCGGGCCCGGGGGCGCCGCGGGCCGCGCCCGGCGCGGGGGGCTCGCCGCTGGCCCCGGGGCTCGGGGTGCGGCTCCCTGCGCTCCCCGCTCAGCCCCGAGCAGGTGCGAATCGGTGGGAAAGATGAATTCCCGCAGGCTTTGTGTCCTCCCGGCCCTCCTCTTTGCTGCCGGTAACGCGCGGGCCCTCCCCACCCCATTATCCCAAACAGCCCTCGTTTCCCTGCGCGGATGTTCCTTGGCATTGAAACGGCTGGAATCCCTCCGGTTTGTCGGGTCGGTTGTTTTAATGCCTTTGAGAAATGGTTGTTTATTGTCCCCCGGAAGGGAGCCCGGTGCAGGAGGATTCATGGAGGCAGCGTTGGATTCCGGCACAGCTGGAATCCACATCTGCCGCAGAGCACCGGGCTTTGGGTGAATGGGGATGAATCGGGCTTTTAGGAGGGTTTTTCTGCGTATATTTTGATTTTTAGGTAGTAGTTGCGGTCGAGGGTAATACAAGTAAGATAAATAAAAATAGCAATGCAGAGTAAGATGGAGGCCCCGTCCCTGGAGTGTCCCAGGCCAGCCTGGATGGGCTTGGAGCAGCCTGGGACAGTGGCAGTGTCCCTGCCCTGGCAGGGGTGGGATGGGATGGGCTCTGGTGTAAGGAACAGTGTGTGCATGCAGGGAACAGCCCTCGTGTGAGGGAGCAGGAGCCTGCCGGGTTAGCATGCAGACAAAGAGCCCTTTCTGCAAATCATCCGTGTGGTTTTTAAAAATGACTGTTCCTCAGTAACCGTGGGCATCTCTCCTGGAGAACACTGCACAGCTCTGAGGCTGGGGTGTGTCTGCCACCAGCGCTGTGACACTGAGGGCGGTAATGTCACCTCTGATTGTCAGCCCCGTCTGGAGGGACATTTTTAAATGAATAAAAGTCCTGACTGTGTGATGTATCAGTGTGGGCACTTCTGGGAGAGCCCTTCTGAGCCCTTCTCTTTGTTGAGACACTGAAGCATTTCACAGTTCTGCCGCTCATCTTCCCAAAAGCGGGAGGCCCTGCAGCTTCCAGGAGGAGATGTGTGTCCTCAGCTATCCTGTGTTAAGTGCCCTGCAATTCCCACAATGGAACCACGCAAGGAGCCTCGGCCAGGAGGAGATAAAGCCAGGCTGAAGGACAGCCTCATCCTGCTCCAAACCCCAGAATGCAGGGCTTCTGCTGCCCAGCCATGTCCCTCAGGCTGGGTGGGGAAGCAGTGTGGGGGTCTCTGCCTGACTCCCCTGAGCTGGGAATGCCACGTGCTGCCCTTCCTGCAAGGAAAGGACACGGGTGACAGTGGCTTTCAGGTGCCAGGAGCTTCAGGTGCAGAGCTGGGATCTGAGGAGAGTACCCAGTAATCCCTTAATCTCAGGGTTACTGGATCAGTAACCCCTCAGAGGGGCAGCTTTGCCTGCCTGTGGCCGAGCCCAGCCTTTTGTGGGGGCTGCACCTGAGCTGAGGCTGGGCAGGAGTCTGGGCATGGCAGGGATGTGGGGTTTGCTGCCAAAGGCACTGTGACTGTGCCAGTGTGCAGCTGCTCCTGAGATCCTCAGGGATCTCTGCTCTGGGCTCCAAACAATCACTGCTCTGATCCCTTTGGTGGGACAGAGAATTTGCTTCTCCAGTCAGTTCCCCGAGGCTGCTCTGTGCTGTTCCTGGTGGCAGGGCTGTGGGAAGGGCCCTCTGAGCTGTTTGTCTGTGCTTCCCTTGCAGGTGAGCGGGTGCTTTGTTTCCATGGACCTCTCCTTTATGAAGCCAAGGTGGGTGTGTGTGCCTGCAGGTGGCTCCAGGAAAACAAGGACATGTTTCTGTCTGCTGTGCCTCTAGATGGGACCAAGGACTGGAGCTAAAATTAACAAAAACCTGTCTGAAATCAATGTCAAGCCCTGGGGCTCTATTCCAGAACAATTTCAGGAAGCCCGGTGGCACCGTGCAGCTATTCTGGGAAGCTCCCAGAGGCTGTTAGAGCATCCCAGAACACTGCAAACATCCCAGAACACTTTGTGCCTGCAGGATTTGGTGCCTGAGCTTCCTCAGGGGGAGGGGGCTGAGTACAGCCCGTGGTCTTGCACAGTGCCCAGGAGGAGCTGCACTGCAGTGACAAAGGAGGTGGCAGTGTTAATTCTGCTTCCCAGTTCTGGCTTTTTAACCACAGGAGCCTGCACTGCAGATTTGTGCCCCTGCTGCCTCAGTGTTTGAGTGCTTCCACTCCCTCTGAAAGGGAAGGAAAAGGACTCTTGGAGCTGTGTGGGTTGGAAGGTGTGCAGAAATTTGGTGTCAGTGAGTGTTAACACAGGGAGGCAGGAGAAACTCTCGATTTCTCTCTTGAGGAGAGAGAGTTGCAATGCTAAAATCTCACCCAGAGCACTGAGAGGGTTTGGGCTGCTCCAAACCATTCCCCCCTTAGGGTTCCTGCTCTGCTCCTTCCTGCCTCTGGAGCAGGAGGATGAGGCTGTGGCAGTGTGGGACAATTCCCACCTTTGTGGGAGCGTGTGCTCAGGGCTGCTGTGCCAGTGCCTGCAGAGAGGAGGGTGATGGAGGCTCCTGGTTTTGAGGAAGTAGCCCTGTGCCACTCAGACAGCCCGAGCTGTGCTTGCCCTCCTTTTTCCAGAGTGGAATGAGTGCTGCAGGAGCAGGCTGTGCCAGCTGGGTGCTGCACGGGCTCTCCCTCACAAGTGGTTTTTGGCTGCCTGTTTGTACTGAGTGCATCCTTCTGGGTTCCTGCACTGGCAGAATGAACTTGAAGTTTCATTTTAAAGAGATTTAACTTGTTTATTTTAAGGGTTTAATTTTAAAAGCTGCTTTGTCAGTAGTAATGAATAACAACCTTGGCTTTCTTCCTGCTCCTTTGATCTGCTTTTCTCCCGTGGTTCTCAGTCCAGCAGTTGTTTTGCTCCTGCCCACATCCTTGTGTCCCACAGCAAGGTGGTCAGAGCAGCTCTTTGGGAGGGCTCGTGGCAAACAGGAGCTGTTTGTGCATCTCTGCTATGCAGAATTAAAGGAGAGTCACTTCAGGCCCTTCTAACACCCAGCAGGGAAAGTATTTTGCTACAGAACAGTATTTGAGTCATCTTTTGCTTGGTGCTCAGCCCTTTATTCTCCAAAACAAGCAGAGGCAGGCACAGGCTGTGTGTGGCTGGGTTTAGCTGCAGGCTGCCAGAGCAAGCACTGCTGCAGCAGCAGCAGGAGCACCTTAGTCCTGGCTGCAGGTTCACGTGAGCCTGGGTTTAAGTTCCGTGTGTGGCATTTTGCAGCTGTTTCCCGAGACAGGAGGCTCCTCTCTGGCAGTGTTTTGTAGCTGAAGTGGGTAAAGAACAGTGTGGTCTTGAGGAAATGTTGAATAGCCAAAGGTTCTGCCCTCTCAAACACTTGGAGGTGGCTCTGCATGCCAGGAAAATACCAATTATAATTTTGGGAGTAGTTTTTACTTCGGTGGAAGAAAAACCCCTTTTACAGAGACTCAGATCTGGAGCCCAGCAGGTTTTACAGCAGCCTCATTCTGTCACTGCTTGGGGGGGCAGTGGCAGCTGAATCTCAGCACCTCCAGAACAGGACCTGAACTTCCTGAGGGAAGTGTTGAGTTGGTGGATTTGATTTGTACAGCCAAGAAGTTCAGGGGCAGGGAAAACTCTGCAAGCTAAAGCAGCAAAATTCCCTGAGATCTCCTTGTGTTCCCTGGGACTGACTGACTTTTCTTCTGTTCCAGTGTGTAAAGGTTGCCATAAAGGACAAGCAAGTGAAATACTTCATCCACTACAGTGGTTGGAATAAAAAGTAAGTAGTGCATGCAATAAAAGCAGGATTTCTCTTTCCTTTCCAGGGAGATGCTTTGTCTGGGTGTGGGCTGGGTGCAGCAGCCCTGCCATGTCCCTGCTGGTGGCAGATCCTCTGGGACTGACCAGAGTGATTTAATACCTGAGCTGCTGGTTTGTGGAACACAGAGAGCGTTGCCAAACTGGCCATTTCCTGCAGAGCTGTCAGGAGGCTGCTGGGAATGCTCTGGGACATTCTGGCTGTTCAGGGTGGGAAGCACCGGAGTTCCTCCCTGGCAGAAACCTCTGCTATGAAAACTTCCTTGCTATGCCTTGGGAGGAAGGGCAGCTCCTACTGAGGTGGGGCAAAGCCACTCAGATCCCTTGCCTCTTACCCCAGGTATTCAGGGGATTTTGGAGCTTGCTGAGGGCTGGGTTAGCAGCAGGTGCAGCCTGTGTCTCAGCTCCAGCCGCTCACATTAAAGTAAACATACAGATGCTTTTTCCTCCTGCAAAACTGGCAGGGTTCCAGGTGGGAGATGGCTGAGGGTCACAGGCACCTCTGTGGGATAATGTTGAGCCCATTAGAGGTGAAAGCTTCCATAAGGTTGTTATATTGATGTACTTTTCTCCCTTTTTTTGAGTAGTTTTCTACCCCTCAGATTGAATTTAGGAAATGGAGGTTTTTTCCTAGGTGATTAAAAACCTCAGCTCTTCAGACCCAGAAGTCTCAGAGGGCAGTTTCCTGTTTGCTTTGGTTTCATTTCAGTGCTGAGGACTCTTAGTCACAGCAGTCTTGATCTCTGTGACGTGACTAAAAGCTGAGCCTCGTGTTTTAGATGTGACTTTTAATTGCATCCGCTCTCCCTGCTGCCAGAGGGCCAGGGGATGGCTCAGTGTAAACACAACAATTACAGGGGCACAACCACTCTGTGTGCTGGCTCCTCTTCACGAGGCAGCATCAGCGTGGCCCTTCCTCCCCTTGTTTGTGCCATGGAGGGGCAGAGGTGGTGTCCTGATCCCGCTTTTCGTGCTTGTGCTGTTTGAGCTTTCATTTTTGCCTCCAAGCTCCAATTAAGGACATTAAAAGTGGCGTTGCTGCCAGAGCCAGGCCAGCACAGCCTTCATCTGCAGCTGTCGGGGCCTGGCTTGGCATTACTTTGCCAGTATCAACAGTCAGGATAGCAGCAGGCTTTGTCACCGTGGGGCACAGAGGTGTCACCTGGGCACTCAGCACTTCTGCAAGGTCTCTCACAGCTGAATGGGCAGGAGGGGATAAGTGCTTAGACAGCTGAGCAGAGCACTGCCCAAACCCCAGAGGCTCTGGGCACAGCTGGCGTGTCTCCCTGCAGTCTGCAGGTGCTGCCCTTGCCCTCTCTCCACCCTCTGCAGTCCTGGTGCTCCTGCAGCAGTATTGCTTTGGCCACGTGCTGCTCCAGGAGTAGCAGCTGCTGAAATCTGGCACAGAACTCTTCATGAAGAGCTTTCACTGTACTTTGGAATACCTCGGCCACTTTTAATGTGTTTTATTTGAGATGAGTTGTCAGATTGCTCAGCTGAGGCACTCTGTGTTGAAGTGGAATTCCTGCTGCAATGGCAATTTCCCCAACACCTGTTCTCTTAAATCGTTCACTTCAGATTCTGCAAATATTCATGCCATCTTGGTTTCCTTCACAGACAGAAATCAGAGCTCTTCTCCTTACAGTAAGACCCTATTGCTGAATTTGTTAACCTATAAAATGTTGGAATAGATAAAGGAAACTGTCTCTAATATACTATGGCTACAGATACCCCATAATTTTATAAGCACAGAGTATTTTTTTTTTCCCTGTGATGCTTCTTTTGAATTATAGACTGTTCTCTCCCTCCTAAATTGCTCATCCCTGAAGTTTGGGAAGCTGGAAATGCCAGAGGGTTACATTTCCCTGGATAAATCATTCCAGCTCCAGTCAGTTTGGTAACTCTGGCCTTGAGCTGTGCCAGTCCATGACTTGACACAAAGCAGAGTTTAGTCCCAAATTCTGTGAAGCTTTAACTGACTGTTGTGTGTAGCAGGCGATCATGGGATGGTTTTGAGTGATGATTTATTTCTCTCTGGGTTTTTTCCAGCTGGGATGAATGGGTTCCAGAAAGCAGAGTGCTCAAATACGTGGATACCAACCTGCAGAAACAAAAAGAACTCCAGAAGGCCAACCAGTGAGTAGCAGGGAATAAGGGATTGTCAGGGAAGGTTTGTTTAACAGGGCTTCCATCCACAGTTATCAGAGGAAGCTACTGAGTTTCAAACCAAAACCAGAGAAGCTTCTTTTCCCACCAGAATCTTATTTCTGAATATGCTCTGTCTGAAGGGAACAATATGCAGAGGGGAAGATGAGAGGAGCTGCTCCAGGCAAGAAGACTTCTGGTCTGCAGCAGAAGAATGTTGAAGTGTAAGATTCTTTTTACTTGAAAATAAAAAACCCACCCCCAACCCTGCCCAAAACACCTCCCAGCCTTTGGCTCATCAGTTTTATTTCTAATGGCTCTGCAGCTCAACTCCCATTTCTTGTGGCACAGGCTGTGCAAAAGCAGTTTAGTGGCACCAAGAAGGCCTTTGTTAAAGTATTTCATTTAAAGTGCCCTTTAGATGGTGCACATTTAATGGTGAATTGAGGTGCTGAGCAGACACTCTCTGCAGTTTTTTGCAGTCTATTGTTGGTGACCTGACACTCAAAAAGTGGTGGTTCCTCATAAGCCTTGTGTATCTCAGTAAAATCAGTTTCCTTCTAGAATTCCCCTGCTCTTCCAAGCACTTTGGAATAAAATCCTTACAATGCCTTGCCTTCTGCCCTGGTGCAGTTGTCAAAACTGCATTTAAAGAGCCTTTCTTTGGCTGGTTTTGACAAAACTAAACCAATAAATACACAATTAAAAATGGGTCTGCATCCTAAGAGACCAGAAGCAAGCTCAGGCATCTACTAGAAAAACCTAATTGGAGCTGTGACTGTCAGATTTCCTTCACTCCATCCTTTTGGTGTTTCAGGAGAGGTTTTATGGTAGATTTTCAGACAATCAGTCCAGCTCTGCTCATTTGCCATCTTCTGTTTGGGCAGGGTTTCACTTAACGATGAACATGGCCCTTACTAATGGGATGTTTTGAATCCCTAACTTCATTTGTGATTCTGGCAGTCATAAGGAAGCTGCTGAAATGGCACCATTGCTCAGAAGTGGATTTGGCAGCAGTTTGGGCTGCAGGGCTCACTCAGGGGCGGGTTTGGTGTGGAATGTGAATCATGGCTTTCAGGAGTGCAGCACAGGTGGGGACAGGGAATTGGGGTTTGCTCTGGATCCTGGAGCAGTTGCGCTTTGGGACTGGCCAAAGCCTGGCCAGGGCTGTAGCTGGCTCCTGGTCTGGGGAAAGGGGAGCCCGTGGATCTGCTGGATCCCCCTGGATCTCCTGGCTGGGTGCTGCAGGCAGAACTCCAGCTGAGTCCTGCCAGCTTAGGAGCAGTCACTCACTGCTGTCCTCATGTGGGGTCAGACAAAACCCAGCCCAACTCTGTAGGCTGCTGATAATGAGTGTCATTAAAACCTAATTAAAACAGGTCTGAATGATGACCAGCACTGATTTGGCTGCTTAAGGGGCTGTTTCAGCTAAGTGTCCCCCGTGTGAGTGGTGGGAGGGAGCTGATGGTGGGTGTGGGTTTGACTCAGCTGTGAGTGTGTGTTGATTGCACTACAGAGTAATGCTTCCTGAAATACGCTTCCAAAATCCAGCCTCGGGGTTGTTCCCGTGTACATCAGAGCTCATTGCACACACACAAAGTACTGCTGGTGGGGAGGGGAGAAACTGCTCACACACCTGTTCTGGGAGGGTCGCACTGTCCCCCTCCATGGGCCTCAGAATGCACCTCTTGTGGCATTCCCGGAGGATCTGAGGGAAAGGTGGTTTATACTCTCAAACGGAGGATCTGAGGGAAAGGTGGTTTATACTCTCAAACGGAGGATCTGAGGGAAAGGTGGTTTATACTCTCAAACGGAGGATCTGAGGGAAAGGTGGTTTATACTCTCAAACGGAGGATCTGAGGGAAAGGTGGTTTATACTCTCAAACGCACTCTCCTGCCAGCCAAGCAGCGGTGGCACTGGTGTAAGCACAGCCTGTCCCCGGAGCGCCCGGGGGTGCTGAGCTGCAGGAAGGCAGGCGCTGGGCTGTGCGAGGGCTGCCCACGAGCTGTGTGTGTGCCCTGTCCCCAGGTTTTTCCGGCGGGATGGAGCCCACACCGTCTGCTGCCTGGAGACGCCGGCCATCTCCACGCGGTGAGTGAGGCTGGGCCAGCTGCCCCCCAGGACTGCCGCCCGGGGCCACCTCATCTTCCCTGCCTGCCCTCCTGGCTTCTGGCAGCCCTCAGCTCTGCTGGGGCCCACCTCCCACTTCCCTGGGTTCTTCCCTGGTTTCTTTCCTGATTTCTTTGTTAGTTTCTGGGCAGCAGGCCCTGGGGTACCTCAGCTCTCCTGGGTTCTTCCCTGGGTTCTTCCCTGGGTTCTTCCCTGGGTTCTTCCCTGGGTTCTTCCCTGGTTTATTTCCCGGTTTCTGGGCAGGCCCTGGGGTACCTCGGCTCTCCTGGGGCCCACCTTTCCTCTCCCCTGGGTTCCAGCAGACCCTGGGAGCCCTCAGCTTCTCTGGGCTCTAGGCAGGCCCTGGGTTTTTCCCCTGGGTTCCCCCCGAGTTCTGGGCAGGCCTTGGGAGCCCTCAGCTCCCCTGGGGCCCACCCTCCCTCTTTTCTGGGTTCTTTTCTGGGTTCTTTTCTGGGTTCTTTTCTGGGTTCTTTTCTGGGTTCTTTTCTGGGTTCTGGGCAGGCCCTGGGAGCCCTCAGCTCCCCTGGGGCCCACCTTTCCTCTCCCCTGGGTTGTGGCAGTCCCTGGGTTCTCCCCTGGGTTCTAGACAGGCTCTGGGAGCCCTCAGCTCTCCTGGGGCCCACCTTCCCTCTCCCCTGGTTTCTTTCCTGGTTTCTTTGTTGGGTTCTGGCAGGCCCTGGGAGCCCTCAGCTCTCCTGGGGCCCACCTTTCCTCTCCCCTGGGTTCTCCCCTGGGTTCTGGGCACCCTCGACTGTCCTGGGCTGCTTTGGCAGCAGGGCCTTGTGTGGGGCTGTTGAAAGCCCCTTTGCAGCTCCTCTGCCCTGCACCTTTGGGTGCAGTGGGAGGACGCTCCCCGTGTCCAGCTGCCTCCAGACTTCCAGCCCCGGATCCTTCTGGAGGCTGCTTCCTGCAGCCTGGAGCTCCTGGAAGGCAGCGCCGAGGAGTTTCCAGCAGCCTGGGGAGCAGTGCTGGTGTTGGAAGGGAGAGCTCAGAACCCGCTCCTCGTGCTCTGCTTTTGTTTGAGTCTGTTCAGGGTAACTGTTCTGCAAACTGCAGCAACTGGTTCCAAAAGCTGTGAAGCAATCTGTGATCAAATAGAAATATGTATGAAATGCAGCTTTGGGTTTAAAATAATTACTCGTCTTCTGATAACTGGAAGCTGTAGCAGAAAAAATGTGTAGTTAAAGCAGGCTTTATGGCTGCCTATGCAACACCCTCTGACTCTGTTAAATGTGCTGAATTCCAGCTTCCAAGAGTTTATTCTACATTTCATGGGCCTAAAAATCAGTCAGCATTAATGGGTGCTTGAAAAATAGGGAGGGTAACCAAGTGTTCTGGAGGGAAGATTATGGCACTGAGTAACAAATTAGGGAATAACATCTGGTTGTAAATTACCCAAATGGAGTTTTAAAAAACTCTGCTTCTGTTCTTATGGTTAACCTGATTTTTATCTTGTGAATTAATCCTGGGGAGGGCTCCCTGTTCCTCCCTGTTGGCTTTGGAAGAAAAGCCTTTCTCTTCAATGCACCAGCCCACTGTTGGTGACTTACCCTGGGAATTGCTCCCTCTGAGGGATGAGCTTTATCCTGCCCACAGCTTCAGCCTCATTTCAGCTGCTTTGCCTTTAAACAAACCCTTCACTCTCCCTATCTCCAGCCCTTCCTCAGAACTCTGCCTGTTTCCTGGCCCTGATAAACCCAGTCCAGAGCCTGAAAACAGGAGTCACTGAGGGAGTGCTGAATTTCCAGGGGATCAGTGTTGGCCTGGTGGAGTTTTATCCACCCGGTGCCCAGTTTTTGAGAAGGGGATCCAGGCTGCTGTTGGCAGGGAGCAAACTGAGAATGAGTCATGGTCCTCCAGCTAAAACTTGCTGAAAATGGGTAGTAAATAGAAAAAGTGCTCCTGCATCTTCCCTCTGCTGCTGCACTGGTGAAGCTGGAGGTTTTTTCAGTCTTTTACTGGAAGTTAATTCAGTTGAGTGAGATTTTTCTGGGAATTCCCAGCACTTCTGTTTCCTTGTGCCATATTCTGTCTGAAATAAAACAGCCACAAACCTCATGTAGTTCTCCAAGAGCAATTGGGAAGGACAAAACTTCCCAAAAATGGTGAATTCTAACCTGTTCCATAAAGAATCTCGTGGTGCCAAGCTCTGAAGCCAAGTTGTAGCTTGTGTTTCTCTGTGTGTACTTAGCTAAACACTGCCCAGGCCCCTGAGGATCTGCTCTCTGTGCTTGAAATATTTTCTGGCTTTCTGCTGTGGCTTCCTTAAGTACCACTCTCTTGACATGTGCACTAATTTGTGTTCTTCTTGCAGGAAAACAAAAAAGAACAAGCAGAAAAGTAAGTGTGCTTTATTTTGCATCTGAGCGGGTCTCTCTAGTGAAGGATTTGTAGCTGAAATAAGGCCTCCAACCTGGCCCAGTAATTCACTGACACCTTCTGCTGTCCCTCCTGGGCTCCTGGGGCTCTCCCTGCTCAGGAAGGGGAAGGTTTTCACTCCTCTGCTTGGTACAAAATCTACTTGTTCCAGTCTGTCGGGATTTGGAGCTCTTGCAATTGCAAAGCGAAGCTGATCTGCTGAAATAATTTCCTAAGTCAAGCTTAGGTTTTCTTACTGAGATGGAGACGTGACACAGCTGCAGAGCTGAGCTGCTGGGTCCAAAAATTCTCCCCCAAAAATATGACAGACTGGTGTGCTTCTAGTGCAGAAACCTCCCTCAGATAAGTGCCAGTGCAGCAGTTTAAACTGGCACAAACGGGAGGGCTCCCAGAACAGAAGTAATATTTAAAACAACAACAAAAAAACCCCAACAGGTGCAAAGGTGACCTGAGAAAAATCTGAGCCTTACTTTGAAATCCTTCTCCTAAATGTTGCGTGCTGTTTTTTGCTGCTGCTGTGTGCTGTGCACAGCTCCAGGCATTGGGGAGGGGAGCAGCACCAGTGAGACTCCCCAGCCTCCCAGGAAGAAGAGGGCTCGGGTGGATCCAACCGTTGAAAGTGTGAGTATTTTCCATTCCCTCCCAGGGATTTTGGGTGGAAAACAGAAGGGTGCTGTGCTCCCAATTAGTACCTGAGAGTAATTAGTCTGGCTTGGCTGTTCCCAGGAGGAGACGTTTATGAACAGAGTTGAAGTGAAGGTGAAGATCCCTGAAGAGCTGAAGCCATGGCTGGTGGATGACTGGGACTTGATCACCAGGCAGAAGCAGGTACCTGTGAAAATCCTGCCCAGCTCTGGGCAACACCTTCCACTATCCCAGGCTGCCCAGCTTGGCTGGGTTTTTTTAATGGCCAGCTAAACTCTTGGAGTCGTCCTCTCCTAACCCATCCTAACCTGCTGATTTCATCCTAGAAATGTCCTAGAGAGAAAGGCTTTCAGTTCAGCTTCCAGGTATAAATGTCTGCAAGAATGAGACAAACTTGTATTCTGTTTTGCATTTGTAGCTCTTCTACCTCCCTGCCAAGAAGAACGTGGACTCCATTTTAGAGGATTATGCAAACTACAAAAAATCCCGAGGAAATACTGATAACAAGTGAGTAGTGCTCACTGCCAGCCTTAAACACCTCCTTGGCTCTTGTTGGACTTGGATTCCATGGAAAATGGAATAAGGTTGTGAAACCTGACCCAGCCCCATGTGCAATGCCCTGTTCCAAGCCCAAAGTGGTGTTCAGAAATCCTGAGGGAGTAATTCCAAACTGCACGTCTGCTTTCTGGATATGATTTCTGCTTCCCCACTTGCCCTAAGCCTTTTCCTGAAGGGAGCTGATAGAAACTTCCCAGAGGAGCCGTGTGGGGTGAGCTCAGTGCCCCCGGGCTCCCTCACAGAGCCAGGGGCCAGGGAGGTGCACGAGGACTTGTAAATACTCAGATGGGCAAAGGCAATTATTGTTTGTAATTAGCCCAGCAACCAGCCCTGGGCAAAGCAAGGTGTGTTTACTCTGCAGGAGACTTTCCTGTTTGAAAGGGAGAACAGAAAGGGGAAGTAATTTTCTTCCATTCAAGAGGAAGCAGATTATTGACTTGTCAGGGTGTTTTAACCTGCTCTGATGTAATTGTCCTGATGCCTGCTCTAAATTTGTTGGCAGGGCGGGGTGAGGGTTGTGCTCCTCTGTCACTGCCAGCTCCTGTACAGGCAGGGTGAGGCTGGAGGCCTGCAGGAATCTGGCAGGAGAGGCCTGGGAGGAAGGGAGCAGGTGCCTGAAATACTGGGACTGTGCCCCTGTTCAGTGCAATTCATTCAGTATTGTCCTTTGAACCTGCTGTGAGCTGGGATGAGCCTTGGGTGACAGAGAAAGCTGCTGAATGTCCCCAGTGCTGCCTGTGCCTTCAGAAGGGCTGCTCCAAGTCCACCTCTTGGGGAGGATGACTGAAAACTGCTGCTCTTGGTTTGCCTACATCCTGGCTCCGTTCAGAGCAGCCCATCTTCCAGGGAGGTCTGGAATTGCATCCCTCCCTGTGGCTGTAGATTTTAAGGTCTCCAGATTAATTTCCTTGCACGATGTGAATGCCTGTGAAGGACCTTCCCGATTTTGGTGGTGTCCCCAAGCCAAGCCTCGCCCTGGAGCAGTCCTTGTTCCTTGGAGCAGGCCTTGCAGAGCTCTCTGTCCCCAGGGAATACGCTGTCAACGAGGTGGTGGCCGGGATCAAGGAGTATTTCAATGTCATGCTGGGCACCCAGCTGCTGTACAAGTTCGAGAGGCCCCAGTACGCCGAGATCCTGGCCGATCACCCCGATGCCCCCATGTCCCAGGTCTACGGGGCCCCGCACCTCCTGAGGCTCTTTGGTGAGTGCCACCTGGGCAGGGGGGGATGAAGAGCACTGGGAAGGAGTTAAGTGCTTGTTTCCCCCTCTCGAGCTCTGAAGGGTGGGTTCATTCCCTAAGGCTGGGCTCATTCCCTATCCATGTACCCAAAAGGCTCAGAGCCACTGTGGGGTTTGGGATGGGAATGAATTTTTAAAGTCTGGTTGGTTTGGGTGAGATTGTCTGTATCGGAGCTGATTCCTGGCTGCTTCCCTGGGCTGCTGTAAGGTTGTGGATTTACACAGTGACGTGAAGCAGTGTTTGTGACAAGTGTCCTTCCTTTGGGCAGTGCGGATCGGAGCCATGCTGGCCTACACGCCCCTGGATGAGAAGAGTCTGGCTTTGCTCTTGAACTACTTGCATGACTTCTTGAAGTGAGTACTTGTGAGGTCTTCCAGCAAGAAAGAGAGAGCTCAGGGAGCTCAGGCTGCTGTGAGGCTGCCCCTTTTCAGTGAATTGTTGTGTAACTGGGGCCTGTGTCTGGGATCTTCCCCACGGCTGCAGTTGAAGCCTCTCAGACTCCACTTCTCTGGTTCTGTTAATCTGCACTCCCACCCTGTCCCATCTGCTCCTTGTTGCAAAATAAATGCTTCAACATTTATTTATAGCTGCTAAAAAAAGCAGATGATAATTCCAGCAAGCTATTAAATTACACAACAGTTACTCAACAACAATTGAGCAAATGTTTAAAAAGTGATGAACTTTAGGAATGTTATTTCTGGGACAGACTGTCACCGGGGCTTTAGTGTGCTATGGTACCCTGTAGCCGTGGGATGTTCAGGAGGAAAACATCCTGATAATAAAAAAACACTTCAGTGTGAAATGAGGTAAGCTTTAAGGTCCCTTCCAACCCAAATCATTCCATGATTCTATGATTAGGAGCTATTGGAAGCTGAATGAAAGGCCTCAGTAAATCCAGGACAGCTCTGCAGCAGGGCTTGACGGGAGTCAGCCTGGTAGCCAGGGAAAACCTCTCCTGGGATAGCCCTGGTCCTTTGGGGCAGTGGGAGCTAAATGCAGGTGCTGAAGAGCTGTGAGGTAGAACTGTGACCCCAGTGAGCAGAAATCCTGACCCCAGTCCGTGAGAATTAATGGCACACAGCCTTTACCTTTGGCCATTCCTTGTTTTGCCATCCTTCACTCGGCCCTCGAGGGTCCCTGTTTGTGCAGACAGAGCTCCCTGGTGTCCTGTTCTGTCCCTGCTCCTTTGAGCAGAGCAGTGCCAGATTGCTTCTTGGTACAGCAGCTGCCTGAACCTCAAATACCAACAGCTTCGTGCTGTTAATCCTGAGCTGCCAGGGCTCACCTGGAGCCAGAGGTGCTTGGCAGCTCGTTTGGAATGGATTTTTTGGCTGAGCTGTCAGATCTGTGAGTGCTTGGCAGAGCTGATGGGAGCAGCTCCTGTGGGACCGACTGGTGCTTCTCAAAGCCTGTTGTGAGTCTGGGCATTCACAGATGCACTGAGCAACGGGGGATTCGGGCCAGAAGCAATGTAACGTTTTTGTTGTTTTTGTAGATACTTAGCGAAGAATTCCTCTGCGTTGTTCAGTGCCAGTGACTATGAGGTGGCCCCTCCGGAGTACCACCGGAAGGCGGTGTAACCCCACGGAGCAAGGCTTGGATCCTGCACCACTGTCCACTTCTGCATCCTGTCCTTCACCTCCCCGTCACACAGCTCCTGCACAGCTCCTGTGAACATAGAGTGATTCAGTTGTGTGTGTGAAGTGCAACTGCCACGTAAGTCCGGAAGACTCCTTGTTCTGCGGTGGAATTTCTTGTCCCAGAGTGGAAGCTCGGAGCTCCTGGAGCTCGGTGGTGTTTCTGGCTTGGTGTGTGCATCGCTGGGACGTAAAGGAATGTGTTCTGGTGTGTCATTGTCTGGACTCAGTGCTCGTAGGGCTGCTCTCCCCAGAGGCTCAGCCTCACTAACCCGCTTTATTCCATAGTAATGACAGACCACGAGGGCTGTGTCACCTGTCTTGGTGCTATTGACTGTCTCACTCACCCCAGTGACTTTTTGGTGTTGAAAGTTCAGTGTTTGGTTCATAAGTGTCTGCTTTTCATGGGGTAGTTGAAGGACTGTGACTTTTTTTTATATTCTAATGATAGGAAAATGCATTCTCATCTCGTAGTGTTTGGAAACGTTTGGTCTTTCGCAGAGCTGTTTTACAGATCTGCAAATAAACTTTTTTAATTTCAAATGTGGTGTCTGATGTTTGTCTTTGCATCAGTCGCTGCCGTGTGAGTGTCCTGGCCAGGCTGAGCAAGGGAATGAGGGGTTTGGATCTCTTGAAGGCATTGCATGACTTGGCTCTGAGTAGCTGCTCTTTGCAGGCAAAATACCAGGTTTTAATCACAGATGTTACTGCAGGAAGCCACAGTGGCCAGGGATCTGGGACCCATCCTGTCCCAGGGCTGCTCTGGGGTGGGGCTGAGCCTTTCCTGCAGGGGCTGAGGGGCAGGAGGGTCCCACACGTGTCCCCAGCATGGGTGTGCCTTCCCAGCCCCTGCTGGGGGTGACCCATGGGGCTGAGGGAAGGTGTGAGCACATTCCCTGGACAGGAGCCCAGCAGGGTCGTGTCCCGCCCTGCCCTGGTGCCCTCCTGTGCTGAGCACAGCCCCCGGTGGTGCTGGGGCTGGGATGGTCCGGTTGGATAAGGAGCTGTTTGGAAAAGCAGCAGGATCTGCTGTTCCATGGAAAAAGAACCATATTGAGCAATGGGGTGAGGGGAAGTTGCCATGGAAACTGAGGCAGGGCTGGGAGCAGCTGTGGCACTTCCAAGGCGGGTTCCTACTCGGAATTCTGTTCAGGGCAGGCAGGGAGTGGGGAAGGGGCACTGTGGGAAGGTGGGTGCTCCTCTGGCTCCTGGTGCTGTTCCACTCACTGTCTGCTCGCCTCAGCTTTGTTAATTAGCCACTTCTCATTATTTATCCTGGCCATTACCCGGAGCCAGGCTCACGTTCCAGTCTGAACAATGGATTTATCCTTTGCCAACTACCCCAAGAGTGAAAGCGGCCCTTTGCTGTCAGTGCTCGTGCTCACAGAACAGGGTTTGTACCTAGGCCTGCTGGGACCTTCTGCTCGTTCTGTTTCATGTGGGCAGGTCCCTGGGCTGCTGCTGGCAAACCAAGGTTCCCAGGGAGAGTTCACCTGGTGCTGTGTTGCCCCTCTGATCTGGGAGCCTCTGCTCCTTCCAGCTCTTCCTGGAAAGGGTAACCTCCTCTGGGCTGGCCTGAGGCAGGAATTGTTGGCTTCCCTTGCTGGCTTCCTTGGTGCCCTTGGTCCCCATGGAGGCTGGGTGTGCTCATGGTTGTGGTTCCTCTGTGCCCCCTGGAGAAGCTGAGGAGTTTGTAGAGCAGGAAAGGAAATCTTTGTGAGGATGGACTGCTGGAGGCCAAGCCCCGTGCCCAGGAAGGGAGGCTCTTGGACGTGGAGTCCCTGGCACAGCACGATGTGACAGAGCCTGGGGGAGCTCAGCTGGCTTTCCCTGCTGGAAAAGGAGCTTTGACACATGGGAAATGATTGTTTGAGGAGCAGTGAGGAGCTGTCCCTGTTGGGGTGACCCTGGCAGGAGGGCAGGGCCGTGCTGCGCCAGCAGAGCTGTTCCAGCTGTGCCATTCCCCATGTTGCAGCTGTGCTGTTCCCAGTGTTTGGGCTGTGCATCCTGCCCCGCGCTGTGTCCCTTTTTCCTTCCTTTGCCCCGCTGTGAGGGTGGTTTCCTGTGCCACGGGTGCGGAGGGCTGGGTTCCTCCTCGCCCTGTTTTCCTGCTGCCCTTTCGAGCCTGGCCGGCGCAGCAGCGCCTGTGCCAGATGTGATCCCAACGCTGCTCCATCCCGGGGCTGCTCCCTGCCCTGCTGCCTCGGGAGAGGAGAGGAGAGGAGGGAGCAGAGCGATCCCAACGCTGCTCCATCCCGGGGCTGCTCCCTGCCCTGCTGCCTCGGGAGAGGAGAGGAGGGAGCAGAGTGATCCCAACGCTGCTCCATCCCGGGGCTGCTCCCTGCCCTGCTGCCTCGGGAGAGGAGAGGAGAGGAGGGAGCAGAGTGATCCCAACGCTGCTCCATCCCGGGGCTGCTCCCTGCCCTGCTGCCTTGGGAGAGGAGAGGAGGGAACAGAGCGATCCCAACGCTGCTCCATCCCGGGGCTGCTCCCTGCCCTGCTGCCTCGGGACAGCCAGGAGAGAAGAGGGAGCAGAGTGATCCCAATGCTGCTCCATCCCGGGGCTGCTCCCTGCCCTGCTGCCTTTGGAGAGGAGAGGAGAGAGCAGAGTGATCCCAACGCTGCTCCATCCCAGGGCTGCTCCCTGCCCTGCTGCCTTGGGAGAGGAGAGGAGGGAGCAGAGCGATCCCTGTGGCACTGCCCCAGCTCAGCCATGGCGTCCGCACAGGTGAGTGCCCCCAAAACCACTGTGTCCCTGTGTCCTGCATGGGCCGTGTCCGTGTGCTGGGAGCTGTGCCCTGCCCGGGGGGCCATGCTGGGGGCACACACATGGTGGCACTGGGTGTGACCGTGGGGCTGGCTCAGGGTGAGGGGGCTCGGCCCTGACATGGCCGAGGGAAGGAGCCGGGGCTGTCGGAGCTGCTGGGGGTTCTGGAGCTCTCTGCAAGGGACAAGGAGCTTACTGCAGGGGATAAGGAGCTAACGGGTCCCAAAGCCCATTAAGGCTCCGTGGGGTTCCCGTTGCCTGCAATAGGCACGTGCTCAGCGGGCTCTCCACACGCTCTAATGCCACACTGGGATTATGCCAAGGCTTTGCCCTACTCTCTCCTGTTTATTATTAACTGGAATTAATGAGATGAAGGGTGGAGAGATGTAGGGAGCGCTGCAGAGGATGCTCCCCTGCCCCATCACCCCAAGGACCCGCTGGTGCCCCCAGAGCAAAGGCAGCACCACGGCCTCCAGCCCCAGTGTGGATTCTGCTGCCTGTGTGGCCTTCCTGGGTGTCAGGGAGCTGTAAGCAGCTTCTCTGGAGTAAAGCAGCTTTCTGCAGCTGCCCTGGGCCATGAGCAGGGCGTGCCAGGGACTGCCAGGCGCCATGTGTCCCCTTGAGGACGCTGCTGCTGGGTGGCACTATTAGCTTTCCATTCCCATGGCTTCACCAGCTGCTGGAGGTTCTGGAAGGCCTTGGCCAGGCAGCACCCACTGGCACCAGGAGTGGGTGGAGGGTGGGAGCCCCACGGGATCCAGTCCCTGTCCTTAGCAGGAGCAGCCAGGGCAGCAGGGCCAGGGAGCAGCTCTGGCTCAGCCGCTGCTCTCCCCTGTAATTGGCACTGAGGGGTTGCTAAATGCAGCAGTGAAGGCTGCTGGCTAATTAGTTTATTCTCTAAACCAGCTCGGTGATCTGGGAAAGGCCAGGGCTGGACAGGGGAGTCATTACCTCGTTAGGCCAGCTAATGGAGCTGGGAAACACAAACCTGTGCACACTCCGTGAGTCCCTGGTGTGGTACAGGCGCCCCTGAACCTGGGAAACCTTCCCGGGAGAGCGCCGAGCAGCTGCCCCAGCTCCGTGGCCACACCCGAGGACCGAGGGCAGTGGCTTTTCCAGAGGCCATGCGGGTGGGAGCTGGCTCGGGACACTCTCCCTGCGGAGCTGCGGGCGCGCTATCAGCCGGACGCTCCCGCCGCCACAATCGCTGCTTTTGTTTCTGAACTGGGTGGGGAGTGGAAACCCGGCGTCCTTTCCCGAATAAAACAACAGGGATTCGTTATCCAGGGCCCCAGGGCTCGGAAGGGCACCGATGGAGCTCCCACCCTTCTCCATCCCTTCTGATCTCTACGGCGCTCTCCATGGAAACGGGATCAGCATCCTCCCCGCGAGTCCCACAGCCATGCTGGCGTTATCAGGGCTGGGACTCCGAGCTGGCACCAGAACAGCTGTGCCTTCCCTGGCCCGAGAGGATGCCCCGATCCCTGTGCCCTCCCTGCAGTGAGAGGATGCCCGATCCCTGTGCCCTCTCCGGCCTGAAAGGATGCCCCGATCCCTGTGCCCTTCCCTGGCCCGAGAGGATGCCCTGATCCCTGTGCCCTCCCCGCAGTGAGAGGATGCCCCGATCCCTGTGCCCTCCCTGGCCTGAAAGGTTGTCCCGATCCCTGTGCCCTTCCCTGGCCCGAGAGGATGTCCCGATCCCTGTGTCCTCCCCGCAGTGAGAGGATGCTCCGTGCTTGAGGGACGGCTTGGTCCTTCCCTTCTCTTCCCAGGACCTGCGGTCCCGTACAGCAGCCGGGCAGGTGCCGGTGCCCGCTGCCCTGCGAGGGACAGCGGGACAGACCGGGAGAGCTGCACGGCAGCGACTGGGCTGTGCCGATTTTCCCTGCTCCTCCCTGGGTTGCTCAGTGCACGGGTGATGCCGGGAGCGAGGAATGCAGGGCTGGCCGAGCTCCTCCTGCCGCTGGCAGCCCCGACTCCCCGGTCCTGCTGCCAGCCCAGCCCAGCCCAGGGCGGGTATCGCCACCACACCCAGACCTGCGCGGGGAGCCCTGACCCCGACAGCCCCAAGCCTGCGCTCGAAGCCGGCCGCAGGTGGAGGTGATGCTCCGAGGAGGAGCAGGGATAATTGCTGGCCCGGGCCGTCCTTGCGTGCTTCGTGGTCCAGCGGCTCAGCAATTAGCGCTTGGGAGCGGCCGGGGAGGAGCTCCTCGTGATCCTTTGTCTCTCGGAGTTTCCCAGCAGAAGCTGTTCCCCGTGATTCGCTCTGAAGTGTCGCTGCCCCAGCTGAACCTGTGCGGCAGCTGCTGCCTCACCTGCCCGCAGGTCTGGGCGAAGAAAACGCTGGTGCCTCATAAAGTCAGCACCACAGTAGGCTCTGATTGTATCTTGCAAACAGATGCAGTCACACATATCCATGATAATTTTTTTTCACCCACGGAGAATTAATGATAGAGAAAAATTAATTTTCATTAACAACTGGTGTGTCACCAAAAGGGATTTTTCTTTTTTTAATGAGGAGAAAAACAGTTATGCCAGAATAATCCCAAACTGGTGCCTCAGCCAGTCCTCTGAGGAGATGGGATCAGTACTCCAGGAGCAGGGAAAGCCGAGGCAGACAGCGGTGAGGGTCAGTGGAGCAGGCTGGTGCTGGAAGGAGAAGGTGCAGCAGCACAGAGAGCTGCCAGTGGCTGGCTTGTCACCTGTCACCTCTGCTCCACGCCCAGCTCCTGCATCCCCGAGCCCGGGGCAGTGCTGCAGGCTGCAGGAATGCCGGGGCCGGCTGCAGCTGGGGGCACGGCAGGTCTGCCCGCCTGTGACACCGGAGACTGAAGTTTTGGTGGGTGACCTGCAGAGTGGGGGCACTTTGCGTGCCACCCCAGCACCTCCTGCCCTCGTGTGTGGCAGCCAGGGGCTGTCCCCAGCAGAGCTGTAACCAAAGCTGGGAGGTGCCCTGAGCGGTGTCTGGTATGTCCCTGCAGCCCGAGTGGGGATGAGAGCCCTGCATCCATGGGCATGTTTCTACTTTTAACATGTTAAGGATCGTGTCTGTAACCTGCCCTAATTTTAGGCATTGGTCTCTGGCGCTGAATCCCGCAGGGAAGAATGAGTGCAGGTGTAAAATTAGCTGGATTATTCTGGGCTGGCAGTTACCAGTGCTCCACCACGGAAAGGTCCAGCTCGGCCACGGCTGTGCTGCTGCCTCCCAGGAGCCCTGTTCCCACTCAGGATCGGCCTGCAATCACAATGTTCTTATCCACGTGGAGGTTTAGAGGGAAAGGACACCATTCCTGCCGTTAGGAACTGATCCATGTTAGGGGCAGCTAAACAGAGTAGCCTTGCAGTGCCAGTGGTTTGGCTGGGAAGAGATTGGGAAGCAGAGACTGAACGAGGATAAATGGTGCCTTTCTAGGCTCTGCCACAGCTGGAGAAGAGATTATGTGAAATAACTAACATGGAAATGTTAATCAGCATTAGCTGTAGCCCAAATTCCATTAGAGGAATGCTAAACAAAGAGAAGGCTGGGATTAGGGTGGCTTGGCAACAGGCTGTCCTCCCCAAAGTTTGGGTCTCCAGGATTTAAACTGTTATTTAAAATACAAGTTATTTTCTTTCTCTCCTTGGTGCAAACACCAGAATGTCCAGGTGCAGAGCAGCTGGAGCCAGCACATGGAGTGTGCAGCAGCCTGGAACACTCCACTGAGGACACAGCGCAGCAGCAGCTCCTCAGTGTGAGCACAAACATCCCTGCCCTGGCTGCTCCTGGCACTGCACTGCCAGGGACTGGTGTCACAGAGAGGCAGTGACCGAGGGGGCTGCAGGGGACACGGCCAGGCTGGCCAGCTGAGGGGATTCTGAAAGGACTTTTCTTGGGGTTTTGGCTTCTCATGCCTGGACATGATCTCCTGAGCTTTTGGGGGTTTAACACTTACTGTTACCTTGTGTTTGACTGTTCACTCCCTGGTTTCAGTACTTTTCCCTGCTGGCTTTGTCCTGGCCCTTTTTTACCAAGTTTTCAGAGTTAATATTTCTGAAGTAACTCAGGATCCTCCTGTTCTTCCCCTAAGGAGCCAGGCTGGGAGAGCTGGAGGGGTTCAGCCTGGAGAAGAGAAGGCTCCAGGAAGATTTTAGAGCCTCTTCCAGGGCCTAAAGGGGCTCTAAGAGACCTGGAGAGGGACTTTGAACAAGAGCCTGGAGGTACAGGACAAGGGGGAATGACTGCACACAGCTTTAAGGCTCCTTCCAACCCAAATCAGTCTGAGATTCTGTGCTCTCATTCGAGCTGGAAATGCAGGAGGACGTGGAGCTGTGGAGTCTGACACAGGGGAAACCCCTAGGGCAGAGCTCACCCCAGTGCAGCAGAACTGGAAAGGGTTTGGAGTTAGCTGTGCCTCTTCCCCCACTTGCAGGCTCCTGGAGGGCTGCCGGGCCCTGCAGGGGATGCAGAGGGAGCGAAGCTGTGCGCTCACACACGCTGTGATCTCTGCGTACAGCTGATTGTTCCAGAGGCTCCTGTGGCAGAGGCCACTCGGGAATGCATCCCAGGCTGGATGTGAGCTGGAATTTGAGCGTGGAAGCTGCCCTGTAGCAGGACAGAAGTTATTTTCTCCATGGAGTTTGCAGATGGCCCACTGCACTCGAGAGACTGAGCAGGCAAGTGTGTTCAAACAACAGAATCCAAGAGCGATGGGCACTGACACTGCTTAGCAGGGCTGAGTCTCACCAGCTGAAAGAAGCCCTGAACTGAGGAGCAGGAGTTGCCCCCGCAGCCAGGGAAGCGTTCCCAGGTGGGATGCCCCAGCCGGGGAAGCGTTCCCAGGTGGCATGCCCCCGCAGCCAGGGAAGCGTTCCCAGGTGGGATGCCTCAGCCAGGGAAGCGTTCCCAGGTGGGATGCCCCAGCCAGGGAAGCGTTCCCAGGTGGGATGCCCCAGCCGGGGAAGCGTTCCCAGGTGGGATGCCTCAGCCGGGGAAGCGTTCCCAGGTGGGATGCCCCAGCAGGGGAAGTGTTCCCAGGTGGATGCCCCAGCCGGGGAAGCGTTCCCAGGTGGGATGCCTCAGCCGGGGAAGCGTTCCCAGGTGGGATGCCCCAGCCGGGGAAGCGTTCCCAGGTGGGATGCCCCAGCCGGGGAAGCGTTCCCAGGTGGGATGCCCCAGCCGGGGAAGCGTTCCCAGGTGGGATGCCTCAGCCGGGGAAGCGTTCCCAGGTGGGATGCCCCGCAGCAGGCGCCATCCTGGCGTGCTGGAGGGGCCGATGTCTGCTCTGGGCACTCACCACGCCAAAAGGGCACGGCACAGCCCTCCCGGCCAGGTTCCCAGGCTGTTTGGGTGCTCTGCCCACGGGTATTTTTTGCCTTCCCTTGAAATGACAGGACTTTGAGAAAAGCCATCCTTGAATAGCTGGGGCAGCGCAGATCGGCAGGGAGCCGGCTCGGGTTTCCCAGCTGCCGAACCCATCCAGCAGGTATTTCGGGCAGCCTCGCGGCTTTGTCCAGCGAGCTGTGGGGTGCCGGGGGAATTAGGACACAGCGTGCCTGCCCCTTCTCCCAGGACTGCTCCAAGGGCTGAGGCCTCTGCTCCGCAGCGGGATCAGCTCCCGGATTTGCGCACAGATTGCTGCCTAGCAGGAGCCGGAGCTCCTTTCCAGAACGAATCCTACTCACAGGAAATTCAGCCCCCTTTGCCATCGGCCAGCATCCAAGAGAGAGCAGTACCAGCAGACGCAGGATTTGTTTCGAGTACCGTGAATTTGAGGGTGCAGTAACTGGTGTGAGTGACAGTCGTGTGCCAGCCTCAGGTCACCCTGCTCTGCTGTGCCACCCGGGGGCTGTTCATGCCCCAGCCTCTCTCTCTGTTCTGTGAGCCCAGGCTGGTTTGACTCCTACAGGTTCAGCTGCTCCCTCGAGCAGGCAGGAGTTCAATCCCTGCTGGTTTCCCACTGCTCAGAGCAGATGGAGAGCAGGGAAGGCCCGGCCAAGATAATGGAGCTAATTTGTGAGGCTCGGGGAGCTGTGTGGGGTTCCTCTGGCTTCAGGAGACGCTGCTGGTTGGGATTACTGTGGGAGACGCTGGGGTTGCTATTATTACACTGCAAATCCTGCATGCCTGGATGGTTGCTAACCTGGGATGCTGCTTGCTTTGCTCCTCATCGCCCTAAAAATGAATCCAGGATCTCTCCGGTGCTGACAGGAGTTCCCAAGAAGAGACAGAGGCTGAGGGAGCTACTGAAGGTCACAAGGCTCCAGTTTCACTGTTGATCCATTTGAGCTTAAACAAGGCTCCGAGCTGCTGATGGTCCAACCCCAGACATCACACACACACAAGGATAAGAAGCTTAGGAAGAGCTTTGCCTTTGCTGCTGACTCTAAAGCTTTGGAAACTGCGCCGTGGTTGCCTGGGAGCCCTGGTTTCCAGCACAGCCGGCCAGCCCATCCGTGAGCATGGAGGAAGATGTGCTGATGACAGCAGCTATTGGAGATGTTTTCCCTGAGCTGGGCTGGCTCCCCACAGATAGAGCATTGTCTCCCTGAAGTCCTGTCTGCAGCTCTGCCAGTGCTCTGATGGATTTGCACACTCTGCTGCCACTGAGTCCCATTTTTCTCTCTCTTTTGCTGCAAATGAAACAGTTAAACTGCAGCATGGTCACTCCCTGGCCAGACTGCTCTGTGCAGGAAGGCATTCAAGTTAAGTTCCTTTTGATCTTTACATTCCTCTGGCTCCTTATCACTTCTCCTTATCCCTGCTGTTTGTCTGTCCTACCATTTACCATAGTCCACAGTAAGGCTTTATCTCCAGGATCAAACCAGTCCAGGGGAGATCAGAGTTTCTCCCGACATTGCTCTGTCCCCCGGTGCAGCCCCAGGAGCCCTGGTCCCTTTTGCCTCCATGTTCCAGAGTTGCATAATCCCATGGAAAGCCTCCCTGCTCCTGCTGATAAACCAGGGCAGCAGCAAACCCCACTTCTGTTTGGGGTGAGGGGAGCCAGACCCTGTTGGCAGCAATGTCCTGATGGGAACGTGAGAAGCTTTTGCTATGTCCCTTGCACCCACTTCTGCTTCTAATTCTACTTCCCACCCTCGGGTGTGACCAGAGCACCGTGACACAGTTCAGTCTGTGTGGCACATGCTGCCTTTGGTTCACTTGGGAACTCAGCTCCTTTACACTTGCTGGAATGTGCTGCTTAATTAACGCCATTTATCACACAGATGCTGCCACCACAGTGAGCACGGGCTTGCTGGCTGTCTCTCTGTGCCTCAGCACAGGGATTCCACTTCTCTGAGAGTGAATCTGCTTTCTCTCAGCAGCTGATGTGCTCAGCAAGGCTTGGAGCCCCAAGAAAAAATGCCTTCACTGTACACCTTCCCCAGTGACATTCCAAAACTTTCTCCTGGCATCTGGAACAAGAGTTTACTGCAGTCCAGAAAATCAGATTCACCACTCCCCTGAAAGCATGTGTGAGTGGTGAAAAACAGGAGCTGTTTTCAGTCCTCATCCACCACCTGAACTTTACCCTCTTGTGCTGCCAAAACAGATTCCCTTCCTTTGGGGCGTTTTCTTCTTTTGGGATGTGTTATAATCCGTAATGAATCCGCAGGACAGTCTGTTCTGTTGGCTCTCCGGGCAGCAGGCAGCAGCCCTGGTTTCTACACCCACTTCTGACCTGACGTACAGCCTTGGGAAGCCGTTTCCCACCTGTCCCCGCTCCCAGCGCCGCCCCGCTGGCTGCACGGCGCGGTTCTCCAGGAGCTCCTGCCAGGCACGGTTCGTGCACACGCCGGCTCCGGGCACGGCTCCGTGCGCAGGGCGAGCGTTCCCTGTGCCTGTCGGGCACTGCTCCGCAGCAGCCAGGAGCCAGGGACGGCAGCCAAGTTGGCACCGGGCGCTCGCTCGTCGCGCTGGGCTCCCGAGAGGTTGGCACACGCTTTGTTTTTCCCGAGCTCGGCCTCAGGCCAGGCGGGCTCAGGGCTCAGTGTGCAAACACCGCTGAGCGCGGGCTGCCGTCTAAACACGTTCCCTTCCTCCTCCCTTTCTGGGAACCCGGGACGAGATGGGGGTGAAAGGAGTGAGGAGAAAGGAGGTTGTAGTGATGTGGCGTCGGGCTCTTCTCCCAGGGAACAACCCACAGGATAAGAGCAAACAGCCTCAGGTTGTGCCACCGGAGGTTCAGGTTGGATATTAAGAAAAATTTCTTCACTGAAAGGGTTATCAAGCTTTGGAAGAGGCTGCTCAGGGAAGTGGTGAAGTCATCATCCCTGGAAGTGTTCTAAAAACCACTTGGATATGGCTTTCAAGGATGAGGTTCAGTGCTGAACACGGTGGTGTTGCATGGTTGACAACTGGACTTGATGAACTTAGAGGTCTTTTCCAATTCTACAATTCCATGATTCTCTGGAGCTTGGACACCGGTTTGCTTTGGCTATGTGTTGTTAAACCTTCCCACTGCTTGTCTGAACATCCCTGGGGCCGTGTCCCCTCCCCATCCAGCAGTGCAGGTTTGTGCACACCTGGCTGGCACACCTGGGGATGGGCAGGAGCTGCCCTGGGGAAGGTGGGAGTCAGCCAGGCTCCAGGGCCTGGCAGTGACCGTGTGTGTGCTCCTGCCCACGTGGTCATTGCTGCTGCTGGGACGTCCCTGGTGTGACCCTGGGACCCGGGTCTAGGGGACACCAGACAGACATGTGTGTCCTGCTGGGGACACTGCACCCAGAGGGGTGGCAGACACCCCACGGCAACAAGGCCCCCTCTATCCTTGCAGTGGAGCCTGGGACTCTTCCCAGGCTCAAGAGCAAAAGGAGATTAAATTATATTCTCCTCTCTGCGTGTGCCTGGCATGGGGATTAATTTATCCGCATGATTAAGGCAGCAAGTGATGCAGGAGGTGGCTGGGTAATTTAATGACCCAGGTGGAAACAGAGAGCCAGCAGCGTGTTTCCCTTTCAGTCGTGCTGGGGTTTGATTTTTATGTCCTGTTACAAATGGATTGATAAATGAACCCCCTGGAGAAGTGGAATATATTCACACTGATCTGCTTCTCTGTCATATGGAACTGCTGGGAGCCAGAGCTCACTGAGCTCTTTTTGGGGGCAGATGTGGCCATGGCTTGTGCAGAGGGGGCTCCCCAGCTGCTGAGTCACATCCCTATGGATATGGGCCTCACCCACTCAGACAGTCGGTACCACCTCATTTTGTGGAGCACGTGCCCACCTAGCTCTGTGGTTTTGTGACTGATTCGAAAGCTCTCTGAGTTCTGACTGGGGTAAGAGAATGGCACAAATGCTCTTCCACTGGAGCAGAAACACAGGCTCTGGCACTGTAACTCTGGAAATCCCACCGTGCTGCAGCAATCCCTTCCTGCTGCCTCGCTGTACAGCTTGGCTCCAATTAGTTGGTCTCGACTGCTACATGTGCAGGCCAGCCCCGCTTCTATTTCAGGGGAACTTGCCAGAGATTAATTAGATCCCAGGCTGCGGAGGACCAGCCAGCACATTTCGTGTGCCATTAACTCGGCACTTATCAGGCAAACATTGTCGGGATAAATCTCCCCTTTGTTGCGCTGCTGTAAGCGAAGGTTGTCACAAAGATGAGCTTTGAGCAGACACAGGGTGATGGCTTGGGAGCTGCATAAGCTGCTCGCCGCGCTCAGCCGCCAGTCCGGGTCTGCTCACGGAACTGCTGAGGCACAGCATCCACCAGGCCCTGAGTCAATGCAGTGTCAGCCACTGCTCCAAGGAAACCTGTGCTCTGAAGGGTAAAATCACAGACAGAGAAGGCACGGAGCTCGGGAGAGCGGGGAACAGATCTCCAGCAGGAGCTGCAGATTTCTGTTTGGAAAGCATGAAGTGACCTTGTCTCCCCAGCCTCAGGTTGTGCTCTGCTCTCGGTGCCCACGCGCTGGGAACACGAACCACAGCGGGCTGGCTTGTCCCGGCTCGTCTCACTTCCAAGAGAGCTGGGAGAACGTCTGGCCAGACAATGAGGGACAGGAGCCAAGAACCAGGAACGGAGTGATGGTGAAAGCAAAACAAAACCAGGGACCAGAAACAAAAAAGAGGCTTGGAGCAACCAGGTCTGTGGAAGCTGTCCCTGCCCATGGCAGGGGCTGGAAGTGGATGGCCTTTAAGGTCCCTTCCAACCCAAAGCACTCCAGAATTTTATGATTCCACGATAAATCATCCAGCTAATCATCTAGAGGGGATGGGGCGTGCAGAGGGGTGATGTAGTGGGAGCTACATGCCAAGAATCTTAACAGCAGCAGCCTGAATTAATTTGAAGAGCAAAGTGAGAAGTCTGGAGAAAAAGCCTGCAGAAGTGTCCAGAATGAGGGAATAGTCCTGGCAGCGTGGCCAGGGAAGGGCCAGACGTGGAATCTGCCCAGACTGCACTGGAACAGCCCGGCCTGGCCTGGGGACTGTGAGGTGAGCTTGGTTAGCTGGGCTCCCGGGGCTGCCACTCACACCCACAAGTCAGGCTCCAGAAATTCAACGTGAAACATCTTGTTCTGGCGCTGACACATCGGGCTGGGAGATGGTGTTCAGATAGGGAACTTCCTGCTTTGACAGCAGGGGAAAAACGGGAAGGTTCTGCTCCAGCTGCTCTGGCTGAAGGTTCTACCCTGCACGGAGCTGGCCAGCGAGAACCGTGGTGTGCCCGGGACATGATTCCCTGGGATGGGCTCCAGTGGGACACAGCTGGACCCAAGGCTGGGTGCCATCCTCTCAGTGCCATCCTCCCAGTGACATCCTCTCACTGCCATCCTCCCACTGCCATCCTCTCAGAGCAGCCCTGGCTGAGCCCAAGGATAGGTGCCATCCTCTCGGTGCTGAGCCCTCAGCAGAGCCATGGCAAACACATGGAAGTGTGTGATTATCAGGGGACAGGGATCGGCGCCGGAATTGGCCGAGCACTTGGAACTGCCCCGTGCAGCTTCTCGGCACTGACTCGAGAGCAAGGAGTTATTTTTAAGACTCTGCTTTCCCTCGTACTGGAATGACTCAGAAGGAGCTTCCTTTAAACAGCACAGATTTGGTGGGAAAAGGGGAAAGCTACTGGTGCTAGCTCGGTCCTGGGAACGTGACAGTATTTTTGTAAAGCTGAAACTTTTGGTAAACTTTTGGTGAGAGGTGTCTGGAGCTGTGACTCCTGCTCCAGGGCATGCTGGAGTTCTGTTGGTGAGAGATGCTGCCTGAGACGTGGCTCTTCAGGGAGAAAAACACCACAAACTCCAAATGGTGTTTGGGGCATAAACAGCGTGTCTCCAGAGAGCCCAAATCTGGGATTAATCCGTGCTGGACCAGGGGGCAGAGTGCCCAGGGGAAGGTTTCCATTCCGGAGCTCCCGAGACTCCCCAGCCACCCTGCAGTGCACAAAATGAGTTCATATTTTACAGCACCGTTTTCCTTCCTTCTGAACAGGCCACCTATGGAGTAACCCAAGTGTTTGAACAGGGTTTGGCCAGATTGATTAAAAGGCAGTGACATTTACCTCCAGCCTTGCTTATATTAGAGATCCATTGATCAAACAGCCCCGTTCCTGCTCTAATAAGCGAGGCCTTAAACCCAACCCATGGGCTATAATTAAATAAATCTCAGATAAGCTTTAAAACCTTCTGTTATGGGTGCAGTGTGATGTGAGGAAAACGGGGTGAGAAGGGGACAGTAAGTAAGAGCTGGGACAAGCAGAACTGAACTCAAACTCGGACATGCTCCCGCCGAGGCTGGAGCTCATTGTGTTGTTTAAACCGCTGCCTATGCCCAGCTCCGCTGCCCGACCCCTTCACATTTGTGCACACACGTCGCGTTTATTGCAGCCACTGTCTGCACGGCGCCATTGGCTCGGATGGCCCGCTGCAGGTGAGCGGCAGGGCTCTGAGCTTCCTTCTCAGCCGGGAGCTGTACTTGGAGGGACGGAGGCGGGGTCCCCCCGGCACCAGGTACACCAGTCCCGGGGGTTATCCCGGGGTTTTTCCCGGCTGTTATCCCGGAGTTTATCCCGGCGCCCTCTCTGTGGTGCTCTGAGGGGCCGCCGCGGGCCAGAGCGCCGCCCCGCCCGCCGCGCGCCCGCCCCCTTCTCGCAGCGCGCCCCCTGCCGGCCGGGCGGCTCCGCGCCGCCAGCACCCCTCCACCACGAGGAAGTCCCTCCCCCTCCGCCCCGCTCGCTGATTGGCAGCAGCGCCCGCGAGGGCGGGCGGCGATTGGCTGCGGGGGAAGTGGGCGGGGCGGGGCGGGCGCGTCCCGGCCGTGGCGGCGGCGGCGGGAGCGCGACGGGGCCGGTGCGGTGCGCGCCCCCCGCCCGCGGCCGCGCCATGAAGAGCCTCAAGTCCCGCCTGAAGAAGCACGAAGCGGTCATCGCGGGCAGCGCGGTGGGTGCCCGGGCGCGGCCCCCGCCTGGCTGGGGGGTGCGGCAGAGCACGGGGGTCCCGGCTGCTGGCAGGGCAGAGCACGGGAGGTCCCGTTCCCTGGGGTGGCGCAGAGCACGGGGGTCCCGGCGTTTGGAGGGGCGGAGAACGGAGGGTCCGGCTGTGCGGGCGCGGAGAACGGAGGGGCAGAGCACGGGGGGTTCCGGCTTCCCGGGGAACGGGGACTCCGCTGGCAGCGGAGAGCGAGGGCAGCCGCGGTATCGCGGGGGAGGAGGGCCCGGGTTCCGGGGGAGGCATCCGAGCTCGGGGCGCCGCGCCGGGCCGGGCTGGGCTGGAGGAGCGGGGCTGAGCGCTCCCCGAGCTGCCCCCGGTTCCCCGTGCCCGCCCGCTGCTCGCTGGCTCCAGCACTAATTAAGGTTTTTTTTTTTTTTTTTTTTTCCAAAAACCTGGGGTTTTTTGGTTGGTTTTTTTTTTGTTTTTTTTTTTTTTTTTTTCCCAAAAAGCGGTGCGGAGCGCGGCCGGCAGCGCCCCGGCGCCCGCTCGGTGCGTGTGCGGGGCGCGGGCAGGAGCGGGTTGTGCCCCAGGAGTTGGTGCGGCGGAACCGGAGCGCTTCTGCTGGACGGTTTGCCCAGCAAGCGGGCAGGGAGCCGGTGACACGCGGCTGGGACTGCCGGCCATCCGCTCTGGGGCCGGCAGAGCCTCTGGAAATGCACCTTTGTCCTGGTGCGGTTCTCTGTTGTCCGCCTTCCAAAATTGAGGCTGGTTTTAGCTGGCTTTGACTGGCTTGCTCGGTCTTTATTTTTACTTCATTCATGCCTGCGGATGGCTTTTGTTGAGGGGGGGGAGGTCTTTGTAACTGGAGAAAGCCGTGTTTGGGAGCTGTTGGCGCGGTAAATCATCTTTAATCGTGCCCGCTCGGTACACGCTTCCCGGGAATCCATCCCGAGCTATCCCTGGGCTCCTCTGCTGAGCTCGCCGCTGGCTACGAGGAGTAGCGGGACAGAGAGGTGAATGTGAGGCACTGGATTTTATCAGCCGTCCTTTGAGATACTGGCTATCTCTAAAATCCTGCTCTGAAGATGTTACCTGACGGGCAGAGCCGGTGGGGAGGAGCTGGAGCTGCTGACGGATCCCCTGGCAGATGACAGCTCCCGTCCCCGTGCCCCAGGATCCACGGAGCTCAGCAGTGATTCATGAGGCTGCTATGAGGATTTGTCATGCGTGGGCTGGCGCTGCTCTGTGTTCATTAGCTGTCCTGTACTTTAGAGCTGTTTGTTATTCTCAAATTAGCCCGGTAATTACATTCAAACAAAGACTGGCAGCACCTGTGTTTGGTTTTGAATAGACGTGGAGATTTTTCACTTCCAATAAAGCCTCTCTTCAGAGGAGGTTTGAGCAGCCTTAATACCTTTGAGAGCTGAAGTTACTCTAAAACACGCGAAGGGAGATTCCTTTCAGCAGGATCCTGTAAAAACAGGGATTTTTCTCCATAGTAAACTCACTTCCCCTGTTTATTACACAGTTTGGGTGTGTGGTCACTCCACCATCTCATCAAATAGCAACCTTTAATCTTCTCGGTGGGGGACAGACCCGTGCCGGTGGGTGGGTGTTCTCGGGGGGGAGGTGGTGGGATGAAGCCGGGCTCTGTTCTGCTGGGAAGGAGGGGAAGTGGGTGGGAGCCCTGCCAGCGGCAGCTTCAGAGATCCTGCGTGAAAGGAGCGCACAGGAGCTGCCTGTTTGGGAAACCTCATCCCTCTGCTCTCCCCACCCAGTGCTGTTTCCTGGGGGGTGGAGAGAAACCTAATCCAGCCTGCTGCTGGAAGTTTTCCTCCAGGTGAAGGTGGTAGTTACGTGCCTTCTGATGGGAATGGCTTTATTACTGGTTTGTGATGGAGGGAAGCCACGAAAAGCAGCAGAAAGTAAAAACCGTGTTGGTTATTACCAATCCCATGGTTGTCCTGAACCTGAAGGTGGAATTAGCTGGTTTTGCCAGCTCCAGCTGGCTGATGGTGCTTGGAAAATCATCTGAGCAGCCTGTTCAGTGCTCTGCATAGTGAGACAAATGCCTGTCGTTAGCAGGAGGGCAGGCTGGAAAGTTGGACGTGGGCTTCCGAGGGGCACAAAGGTCAGAGGACATGCCTCATCCACCAGCACTTATGGAAAAGATCTTAATTAACGTTCTCAATCCCACTGGGACCGCAGCAGCTCCCACTGCCCGTGCCTCTGAGATTCCAGAATACATCCTGACACCATAACTGTGTGTCTGGGACCTGGATTGGGATAAGGACGTGTGTTCTTCAGCAGAGCTGGGAAGCGTGTCTGCGCCTGTGAGATGCTCACAGGGTGGTCTCTCTTGAGAAGCCGACTGGGGAAGGGTTGGTTTGTTGTTCTGCAAAACAAACCTCTTCTCTCTGCTCAGACCTTTGCAAGTGGACGTTCAGAGCCGAGCTCTGACTGTGGCCTCTGCAGGGGAAAAGGCCCCTGATGATTGCTGTAGCTCTGGGGGAACAGCTGGGGAGGGCTCTGCTCAGTCTCAGCTGGGGTAAAACCTGCCTGGCCCTTGTGATGAGCCTGGAATTCAGGGAAGGGACACCTGGAGTCACTGGGGAGCCACCAGCGGGGTTCCTGGTGGGGCTCTGAGCAGAGCTGGAGCTGCAGCCCGAGGAGAGGGATCCCCACAGTTCAGGGGGCAGGTGATGGGCTTGGGCAGATAGAAAACCATGTGAAAACTCCTACCAATCCTTTCTCCTCTGGGAAAAGTGGTGCTGGGTTTTGTTTAATTAACAGAAACCAAACCTGCCGTATAATTAGCGGAAACCATTGTGCAAGGAACAAAGGGGCACCTGAGCACTTGCCCTGGTATAATGAGCTGTGATTATTAAATGAATATCTGGACGAGCTCTGGAGTTAGTGACAGCTGAGCTTGTTCAAGGTTGTGTCAACACTTCTTTCCCTGTGGATGCTGCCCAGCTCTGCTAAGTGGATGAGTTTTCCTCCGGGAAAGAAGGAGTGGAGCTTTGTGGGGTGACCCAATGCACATTAAAATCTGCTCCTGCCCTGTCAGCAGCAGGGAGAGCAGGTACCACCTCCTGCTCTGGGCTGGCCCCTTTTGTCACCGGGTTGAGGGATGCTGCTTGGATTTGCTCGTTCAGCAGCAGCACCTTCTTGCTGGATGGGCAGCAGCGTAAATGCTAGCAGTGATTTGTAGCCCCGGTGTGCTGTCAAATGCACATTAGTAACCAAAGGGGTGAGGTGGAAGCCAGGTGATAACCTAATTTTCACCCTTTAAAGGTCCAAGATCATTTACAGAAGAAGAGCCTGCTGCTGCTGGGGGCACACGAGAGTTTGTACAGGAGCAAGGCTTTTGTGGCACTGTGTCCTGACTCTGCCCCGTGCAAGGACACAGGCCAGGTTGTCAGCCAGGCTGATCCCACTGCCCTGACCCATCAGCAGAATTTTTCCAGTGCTGCTGGCTGGAGCAGTTCTGTCCTGTCCCCCCTCCCTGGGGCAGCCTGAGGTGACTTTGCCAGGGCATCCTCAAGCACCCGCAGCACTGTAATATTCCAATGTCATTCCTGGGGCTGCTCCTCGGAGCGAGTTTGGTTCCAGGAAGCTTTATTCAGGCTCGTGCTAATGTGTTTGTTCTTGGAAAAAAATCTCTGTGTGATTCATTTGCATTTAGTTAACTGGAATTAGAGCTTGTTTGTGTGGTGTTTGGGGTGAAGCTGGAGAAACACAAGGGGCAATTTGTGGTGCAGCAGAAGCTTCGTGGTGCAGCCTGTTTACAGGTGCGTTGTAATTTTCAGGCTCCGTAGAAAGGAGAGTTAATGCTTTATCACTTTGGAATGTAGCAATTAAAAATATTTAAAAGAGTGGAGGTTCAGTGCAGGCCTGGGAGTTCAATATCCTGAGCTGATGTGCAGACATAATTACACAGATAAGTTCTATGCTTATCTCTTTGGAGTTCATGTGACCTTTTGTGTAGAAGCAACTTATGGAGTACTTTGTCAGTATTTGAATATTAATACTAGCAAGCACATGCTGGGGCATCGGAGGCTGATCCTGTTTGCATCACTCGCTGCTGGCTGACCAGGGCTGGGATTTGGTGCTCCCTTCCCCGTGTGCTGGCTGCAACACTCCCGTCAGGTTTCATCACCCCGATATTTCCTGATGCTGCAATGAAAGGCAGCACACAAACCAACGGGGCCCTGCCTGAGAGCTCAGAAATTCCAGCTAATGCTGTGCCTGGAGCCCTGGGAAGGCAGGAGCCGTGCTGCTCCCACTGGCAGCTGGACTCTGACCCTGCTCCTGTTTCTCCCTGTTTAAAGGGGAAATATTTCTCCTGGGCGCCTGTGGGGTGAAGCCAGGCTGCAGCAGGGGCTGGGCTGGCAGGGCTCCCCTTTGTGCAGGTGCTCCTGGCTGTGGGGGCTGTGATGCTCCTGGTGTGGGTGAGTCTGGCCCCAGGTAGCACGGGATGTGCTCAGCAGAGCTGGGAGATGCAGCTGCAGGGCCACACCAGCTCTGGTCGCTTCTGTCGGTCTCCAAGCCAGGCTGTGCCTCAGGGCTGGCACTCTGAGGCTGTTTTATCAATAAAGTGCTCTGGAGTTTTGTGTTGGCCGTGAGATAGGAGAAAGTTGTTTCAGAACAAAACTGGGACTGTTTTTAGTTCTTTGAGCTGGCTTTGCCTCCTGCAGGGGTTGTAGGCAGAATCCTTTGGCACTTCCAGTGTAGCCTCTGAGCTCTTGTGGCTGGCGCTGGTGGATTTTGCCCTGGCACAGCCTGGAAGAGAGAAACTGGCACTGCTGTGGGGGACCTCTCACTCCTTGCAGCAGGAAATGTTGATTTTGAGAGGATTTTTTGACACGTAACAGAAGTCAATGTGAATTTTCTTGATTCTTAATAAATTGATCTTGATGGGATATGCTGACTTGGGAGGAAAACACCTTCAGAACAGGGTAAAATCAGGAATGTTTATGGGGAGATGTAGTTGCCTGCTTCAAGCTGTTGGCTAGGGCACTGTTACCTGCATTAGTGGCAGGCTGCAGGTCCATTTAGACACACCAGGCACAGCCTTTCAGGTGAGTTTTTGACAGGAGTGTTTCCAGCACCATACCAAGCCAGAGCAGGCCTAAGGGAACTGCTGGTTTTTATCCCACTTTGAGCTAAGCCTTGCCCACTTTGTGGCGTTCAATGGCTTTTTTATTCTAGAGGATTTTTGGTGAATGAGGTGGTAACACAAAGTGCTGCCTGTGGGAAGGTGCTGGGTGAAACAAGAGCCCTGTGTTCAGGCTGTGTCTGGTTTTCCCTTGCACAGACTGAAGCCCTCATCTCACTCCTGCAGTCTGGCACTCCAAAGCCTCTACACGTGGAGGCAGACGTGTCCTGGGGAGTAAGATAAGCTTGTAAAATACAAAATGCCATTTCTGCTCGCCCCAGTGGGGTTTAACCCAGTGTGTGCAGTATTTTTCCAGACAGGTGAGCCAAATCCTTCAGGAGAGATGGGTTTAGTGACCTGGGGAACATTTTTAAAAACCAGTTTTCTGATCTAACCTCCCCTTTCATTCTGCCTGCAGGTTTTAAACAAATCAAAGCCCTTCAAAAGCGTTTGTCACTTTGTGCCATTGAAAGGGCAGGGTGTGTCTGTCCTCACCTTGGGTTGGATGACAAATGTACTCTGCCCTCTGGGGAAAGAGCAGGGACTCAAAGTGTGCTGCCTGCTGGATGTGTGAGCCTGCCCTGGCTCTGAAAGGGGTGGTTTGGATTGGATTCTGGGAGGGTGGGCAGGCCCTGGCACAGGTGCCCAGAGCAGCTGTGGCTGCCCCTGGATCCCTGGCAGTGCCAAGGCCAGGCTGGACACTGGGGCTGGAGCACCTGGGACAGTGGGAGCTGTCCCTGCCATGGCAGGGGTGGCACTGGGTGGGATTTAAATCCCTTCCAGCTGCTCCTGGGGCTCTGTGAAGGGCCACTGAGAGTGTGTGAGCTGTGCTGTGTTGGTGCTGGCAGTGTCCCCAGAGCTCTCTGCTCTCCCGTGTGCTTATGTCACCCGCTAATGGCATTACAGGGGCTGAGTCCCCGCTGGGCTGTGCTGGGGACAGGATCAGCCTGGCCCTGCGGTGGCAGGAGCTGGGCTCACTTTCACAGCTTTATCTCAGCTCGCTGTGAAGGGCTTAGGAGCTGCTTTGAGTCACAGCTGGTATTTCTGAGCTGGGTTAGGTGACCTTAGAGCCCATCCAGTGCCACCCCTGCCATGCCAGGGACACCTCCCACCATCCCAGGCTGCTCCAAACCCCATCCAGCCTGGCCTTGGGCACTGCCAGGGATGCAGGGGCACCCACAGCTGCTCTGGGCACCCTGTGCCAGGGCCTGCCCACCCTCCCAGGGAGGAATTTCCTCCAAACCAACCTAAAGCTCCTCTCTTCCTGTGGGAGGCCGTCGCCCCTTGTCCTGTCACTCCATGCTCTGAAGTTGTACAGTTTCTTAGCAGAGAGTGAGGAGGATGCTCAAAGCTCCCCTGGACTCGAGGGGAAATCAGTTCTTTCAGCTCAGGAGGTTTGTCCCTGGCTGGGAGCTGGGAGGGCCCGTGGAGCAGGGCGTCTGTGTTCTGTCTCTGCTCTGATGTCTGTCTGCAGGAACCAGGCTGCTTCTGGTCCTAGCCCAGCAGGGAGGTGGGCTGCTCCTTATCTGTGGAGATAGGGAGCTGGGCAGGATTCCTGGCAGGCTGGGCTTAGGAAAACAGGTGCTCTGAGTTAACACAGGACGGGCAATATCAGCCTTGGCCAGGCATCCGTGGTGTGGAGGGGGATGTAGCAGCTCCAGAGATCTGCCCTGCTGGGCTCTGATGATGTTCCTGGTCTTAATCTTGGGGGAAAAAAGTCTGAATTAGGCTGTACACTTTGGGTACTCTAAAGAGCATGTTTGGGTCGGTGCCTTGGAGCTCTCTGGATTGAGCTGCCTTGGAGAAGGTTTAATCCCTGGGGTCTGTGCTTCCTGAAGCTGCTCGGAGCTGATGGAGCCATGGAAGCTGCTCTGTGCCTGGCTGGAGCTGGGCAGGGCTGGAGAATGTGGTTTAGCAATCCTAAATCTTGTGGTCTGGGCTGTCTCAGGAGGATCTGCAGCACAGAGGGGCTGCAGGATGAGTGCAGCTCACGAGACACGAGGAATGTCTGCAGGCAGATGAGATGAGGCAAGGAAACCCTTTGGGATGAGCACCTGGAAGCCACAGTCTTGCCTACCTTTCTCACCAAACTGATTTTGGTGAAGTGGGGCTTTTCTGTCGCTGCTGCTTGGGAGGTGTATTTATTCTCCCCCCCAAAAAATATCCATTTTTAGCTTGAGGAGACAGACTTGGTTGTGGTCAGAAGGCAGCACAGTCACTGCACTGTTTTGGAGCAGCTTTGTCACATGGATGCTAATTGCAGAGAGGTCTTGGAAGGTTCTTTGGGGAATGTTGGTGCTGTGGTGCTCACAGAGGGGACGAGGGGATGGTTCACAGCTTACTGGGAAAGAGAGAATTTGCCCAAATCTGGGCGATTGATTTTAAAATTCTCTGCTGAGAAGATCCGTTTATTAGGCTATTTGCAGCCTCTGGTGTGTGTCCTCCGGGGTGAGCGTAAGTGGTTTTCCTGGCCCTGGACCAGGTTTCTCTCCTGCAGACAAAACAGTGCATTGCTTGTCTTGTTGACCTACTCCTCTAAATATGGCACTTGGGAGATCTCCATTTAAATTTAAAACTCGTGAAAGGGGATTCTCCATCTCCCTCCTGTTAATCAGTGTGCTGTCTGTTTAGTGTTTTCACAGCCTCTGTGACTCCTCTCGTTTCACATGTCGGGAGACAGACTGGCAGCAGCAGTAAGCTGAAACCAGGTTTTATTCAGAAAGGGTTTCGCTGCTGTGAAAGGAGAATTTTTTTAAAGCGGAGGCATGCGTGTTTTCTAATTTAAAATGGGTTACGTTCCTGTCAAAATAGGATCGCGCATTCCATCTGCTCGGCGGTGGTAACGTCTGAAGTCTGAGCCCGAGTCTGGCCACAGCTTCGCGGCGCAACGGGGAGAAAGTCACAGCTGGGAGTATTTCAGTCCCGCCGCGTTATTGGCGGTGCTGAGCGCGGCCTTCCTCCGAGTGGGTGCACGGTGACCGTGGGGAGCGTGTTTGTCGTGTCAGATGAGCGTTCTGTCTGCAGGGCAGGGGACGTGCCTGTCCCCCGAGCTCACTCGCAGCGCCGTGACTCAGGGCGCGGGCACGCGGGGAATGTATTAATAGCTATTGCTTTCTATCGCCTGCCTATCAAGCGGTGCCTTATCAGAAATAGATCGGGCTGGTGAGACTGGCTGCGCGTTGTTTACGAGCTCCTGGCTGCGGGCAGTATTTCCCCGAGCGCTGTCCGTCTGTCCGGCTGTCCGGCGCTGAGCGCGGCTCTGGCCAGGCTCCGGGCGGCGCGGCCGCACGCCCCTCCGGCCGGCGGCGTGGCCCAGAGTTATGAAGGATGAAGATGATGCTGAGGATGGGGAGAACACCCTGGGGGAGCCGAGCTGAGTGAAGATGGAGCAGGAGGAGCCGCGGGCGCTGCAGAGCAGCAGTTCCTCGCCGTGAGCTGGGGCGCGGACGTGACGGGGCTGGGGGCTCCTGGCGGCTCGAGTTCAGCATGATTTGTTGGTTCTCTTGTGCAGCCAAGGACACAGTAGGTATCACAGGTCTGAGCTCTGCCTGGGGTTTCCTATCCTGGCAGGAATCTACAGCTGCAAAAATGAGAAAGCTTGGGTTGTGCAAATGGGGTGTAGTAGTTCTGTTTAGTTGATGAGTGTTGTATCTCCTTAGCAACTCCTCCTGCGAGCAATCTTCCCTAAGTGTGAAATGTGTTTGTTAAAAATGTAATTATTTCATCTTGGAGTGGTTTGGGTTGGAAGGGATCCTGAAGCTCATCCCATCCCACAACCTGCCATGGGCAGGGACACCTCCCACCATCCCAGGCTGCTCCAGTGTCCAGCCTGGCCTTGGGCACTGCCAGGGATCCAGGGGCAGCCCCAGCTGCTCTGGGCACCTGTGCCAGGGAGGAATTCCTTCCCAACATCCCATCCATCCCTGCCTCTGGCAGTGGGAATCATTCCCTGTGTCCTGTCCCTCCATCCCTTTTAAGCTTGGTACACCTTAGGTCGTGGATACAAATGACTGAAGTGTTGGTTTTTTACAGTAATGCTTCTGTTAATCAGAACTTTTATGAAATGGGAGCAGGCACCGGCTGGGGAGGGTCTGGGAGGATTTTCTGTCCTTTTGGGTGAGTTGTGCTGGCAGGTACCAGCTGCAGAGGTACAACCCAGCAGTCCCACCCCAGCGTGAGCAGCCAGGGTGAGCTCTCTGTCCTGCAGGGATGGGAAGGCACCAGGAGAACTCCGGGAGCACAGGGTGTGATGCTGTGTGTGCAGTCTCTGAGGTATTTGACAGGAAAAGCTCAGCCTTGCATGAGGAGGTGGCTTTGCAGGGCAGCCTGTCCAGGCTGGGGAGGGACATGGCACCGGTGATGTCACCAGTGCAGTGACTTCTCAGGCCAGGCTGCCTTGGCTTTCAGGCTAATGGATGTGTTAATTGATTGATGAGTCAGTGCTGCACCTCAGCCCGGCAGCACTGGTGCTAATTTCATTAGTGCTCTATTTTTATTAGTCCTGTCACTTCTAGCAGGCTTGCACTGGGCTAGCTGCTGCTAAGCCTTCATGATTACAGTAATCTTGTTTATTGTGGGAAAGCAGGGTAAAGATTGTCACCCAGAGCCGTTAGGGCTGGAAGGGCCCTCTGGAGATCCTCCAGGCCAGCCCCCTGCGCAGGTCACCTGGAGCAGGTGACACAGAACGTGTCCAGGTGGGGTGGGGATGTCTCCAGAGAGGGACAGTCCAGCTGCTCCAGGGCTCTGCCCCTCCGTGGAAAGAAGTTCTTCCTCGTGTGGAGGTGGAAGTTCTTGTGTTTTAGTTTCTGGCCGTTGCTTCTTGTCCTGGGTACCACTGAGCAGTGTGGAGTCGTCCTCTGACACCCCTTGGAGATATTTGTATGGATTGATGGGATCCCCTCTGTCCCTGTGATCCTGAGTGCAGCTCCCTTTTACAAATCACTGCAGGTGAAGGTGGTGGCAGCACGTTTTTGGGGTTGTTCTTTTTTGTGTACCCTCTTCTACTTAAACAAACCCTGGGCTGGGGTTACCTGGTTTAGTGTTCTTCACGTTGTGAGCAATTTCTGACCCACGGTGAAAAGTAACTTCATGCTCCCACAGGCTGCTTGTGTCTCACCCTTACCAGCAAATTCTTCTGCTGTGCAGAGTTGGATTTGAACGTTATACTCCTATTTTGAGTAGAATACTCCTTTGGAAGCCTTGCTCTTCCCTTGAAAGCTCCTTGGATATCCAGTCGTCAGTGTCCAGCTTGGATGTGAGGTTTCTGCCACAGAGCAGTTTCCTGAAAAGCCCAGAGCCATCCAGAGGGATGGTTTGGCAGGGAAGAGAGCAAGCTCTGCATTTTGGGATGGGAGGCTTGGCCTGGGGCCTGAAGTTCTAAGTTTGAAGTAAACAAGAGAGGAATGGGTGAGGGCTGTCTGGGGCTGGATGCTGGTGGTCTATTTATAACTGACTTGGGCTTTCTCTGCCCTCCACAGTGCTTTGGGAACTGCAGGCAGTTCCCAAGTATCAGCTTTGAATTTCTTCCTTCTGCAGCTCAGTAGCTGTTCTTGCCTTGAACACCACACTTAGCTAATTTATGACCCTCTGAACAGTCTGGCACAGCCAAGAAAAGCCACGTCCTGCGGTGTATTTTTAGTGCATCCATTTGTTGTCAGTATATGACAAACTGAAAGGGAATGAGGAAAACCTAAGAGATTTGATCCTCAAGGTCTCCTTTAGAACTGTCCCAGAGCTCTGCACATTCAGTGCCAGCAACAGTGACAGGGATGTTGCACAAACAGCTCCAAACATCCTGGTGGGTGTTTGTTTGTAAACCCTGGTGTATCCTGGTGCTCCATGAACTCACATCTCTGCTTCTGCCTCCCAGCTGAACCCCGACTGGAGCAAGTACGATGACAGGCTGATGAAGGCAGCTGAAAGGGGCGATGTGGAGAAGGTTTCATCCATCCTGGCCAAGAAGGGGGTCAGTCCCACAAAGCTGGACGTGGAAGGGAGATCCGCGTAAGTCGCTTCTTGAGCTTGGGGATGCTGCTGGGGAGCTGCTGAAAATCATACTCCTGCTGCTCTAGAAGCCTTTTTGGGGACAGAAATCTCATCTAAATCCAGCTCCACTAAGCTGGAGCCCAGCTGGCTGGAAAGGGAAACTCCCAATCTTCACTTCAAGTGGGGATGAGTGTTTAAAGACTTGCTCTTGCCAGGTTTGAGTATTAGAGAGAAACTGGAACCCCACTGGTATTTCACCTGCTTCACTGATCCGGGTAAATAATGATTGTCTCTCAGGAAATTTGCCTTGTTCCTTGAAGTAATATTTGCAGAGCTCTTAACTTTGGATGCTGCCCAGAGCTGGCCCCTGTAGCACTTCCCTGCTGGCTTTGGCTTTCCTGGCCAATATTGCCATTTTTGTGTACAAGCCAGCTGTGCCTAAGCAAGGTCTTTTCTCTTTCTCTCTCTCTCTTTTTTTTTTCTTTTTTTAAAATTTTTTTAGATTCCATGTTGTAGCATCAAAGGGAAACCTGGATTGCTTGAACACCATCCTGGTGCACGGAGTTGATATCACAGCCACTGATGCTGCAGGTGGGTTTCCTCACAGGCAGCCTGAAAATGCTCCCAGCTGGGTTTCATCCTGCAGTAAAGTTAAGCTGGACCCCAGGACAGCTCTTCCTTCTTTCTGTAGCTGGCAAAAACCAAATTATTTGTGTGGCTTGTTGCTGGTCTGGAGGAAACTGGCCTGCCATGGAATTCATGAATGCAGCAGAACTTAAGGAATGTGGGTTTGTGCTGCTGTAATTGTGTTTATAATGTGCTCCAGACTCACTGGTGAGATCAGCATTTCTGGGTGAGAGCAACAGGATAAGAGCAGTTTTAAATGAACTCGAGGTGAGGATCCGGTGGAATGTTGTGGGAGGTGTTTGTGTGCCCAGCTGAGCCTCAGGAGCTCAGAACCTTCCAGACTTCCTTGAGTGGTAGCAGAGTTTGTGGGAGGTCTTGTGGAAGAGACAGTTAGAAACAGGTGCTAATTTTCAGCTTGTTACTCAGGTTTAATATGAAGCTGAGAACAAGAAAATTTACAGAGATAACTTGGCCTCCTTATGGGAGAATTGATTTTTTGAATCCTTGTGTGGGGTCAGATGCAGTATTTCCAGATTAATTTCACAAATGACCCCTCATCCTTGATTGAAGGTGGGCTGGAGTAGGAAAAGGCTGTGACAAAGTGAGGTGTCTCAGCACAGATCTGCAGGGACTGGCACACAGGAGCTGCTGTATCTGAAATGCTGGGAATGCTCCTCAGGAGCTCGCTGAGCAAAGCCTGAGCTGCTGTTCTCTGTTTTTAGGCAGAAACGCCCTGCATTTGGCTGCAAAGTATGGCCACGCCTTGTGCTTGCAGAAGCTCCTGCAGGTACTGGAAATACAGCTTGTCTCTTACAGCTCTTGTACTGAGGGGGGAAATGTGGCTTTAAACACACTGGCTCAAAACTGGGAGATGTGATTTCTTTCTTAATCAGATTCTTTTTAAAAAATAAGAGTCATGGGGAAAAGACCCTTTCATGTTAAATACCAGGTTGGGACGGAAAGAGGGCTAAAAAAAAAGAAAATAAACTTTTTTTTTTAATATATTTTCATAGACTATCAAATCAAGTTGTAGTTTGTGCTTCTTGAAGAGAATGGGGCTGAGTGTTTTTTAAAGACTGCTGTTCCCTGTCTGAATGCACTTGAGAAACAGCAACACTGGCTGCTCCAGAGCAGTGTTTGCTTCAAAAGCTGGGCGTTTATAGCCACTAACCCTCATTAATGAAACAGTGTTTGAGGGTTGTCTTAGGTTTGTGTGATGTTTATTTTTTCTTCATTTATTGCTGGTCAGTGTATGCTCATTTGGTTTGTATTTTTTTTGTTACTTTGAATGGGTTCTTTTAAAGTTTTAATTGATGCATGTCTCCATGCAGATATAAAGGCTCATTATCTGGGAAAAGTCTAATGAATTGTGCAATTCCTGTCCATCTTTTTTACTAAAATCACATTTCATTGCTTTAATTTAAAGCTCAAACACCTGATGTTGTAACTGCAGTCTGGATTCTGATTGATGACTGAGATTATTTATTTTAACAGTACAACTGCCCGACAGAAAATGTGGATCTCCAGGGAAGAACTGCTCTTCATGATGCAGGTGAAGGGCTTTGCTTTGCTGCTAACCGTATGGAAACAAAGATTTAATTCATGGATTTACTTCCAGTTGGGCTGAATTCTTCTCTTTTAATTTTGGTGGCTGCAGTAGGAGAGAGTATTTTATATTGTCATGACATTTGTCCTCAATAATGAACTGTGTTACGGAGCTGGGAGGTCTGAGGTGAAGCTGGGTAACGTGTTCAAGCACCACGAGCAGAGTTTTAGGGCAGTGCTGGAGTGGGTGAAGAGCCTTTGGTTTTGCTGCAGCCTCCTTGGCGCTGCTCTGGTTTTGCTGCAGCCTCCTTGGCGCTGCTCTGGTTTTCCTGCAGCCTCCTTGGCGCTGCTCTGGTTTTCCTGCAGCCTCCTTGGCGCTGCTCTGGGTTTCCTGCAGCCTCCTTGGCGCTGCTCTGGTTTTCCTGCAGCCTCCCGGTGCTGCAGTGCGTGGCCCAGCGGTGTTGGGTTGCTGTGGGTGGTTGGGAGCTGAGCCCTGCAGCCCGCTCAGGCTTCAGCTCAGCCGTGGGGATTTTGGTGAAGCGCTCCCCAGGCTGCTGTCACAGCGCCAGGGGCCCTCCCTGCCCTGTGTCACCTCCCTCCCTGCTCTGTCCCCAGCCATGTCCGACTGCTCCGCCAGCATCCAGCTGCTCTGCGACCACGGCGCCGCCGTCAACTCCAAGGACGGGGTAAGGGGCTGCCTCCCCCTCCTGCCGCCCCTCCCTGCTGCACACAGGCAGCTGCTGGCCCCCTCTGCCTCCTGCCCTGGCCTCACGCTGTCCCCGTGTCCCCCAGGACGGGAGGACACCGCTGGTGCTGGCCACCCAGATGTGTCGCCCCGCCGTCTGCCAGCTGCTCATAGACAGGGGGGCCGATGTCAATGCCAGGGACAAGCAGAGCAGGTAAGCAAGCAGGGCACTGCTGGGGGTGCTGCTGGCACCTGAGGGAAGGCTGCCCCTTGGCAGGATGGATGCCCCTGAGGGAAGGCTGCCCCTTGGCAGCATGGATGCCCCCGAGGGAAGGCTGCCCCTTGGCAGCATGGATGCCCCCGAGGGAAGGCTGCCCCTTGGCAGCATGGATGCCCCTTGGCAGGATGGATGCCCCCGAGGGAAGGCTGCCCCTTGGCAGGATGGATGCCCCCGTGGGAAGGCTGCCCCTTGCAGGATGGATGTGCTCCTGAGGGAAGGCTGCCCCTTGGCAGGATGGATGCCCCCGTGGGAAGGCTGCCCCTTGCAGGATGGATGTGCTCCTTCTGGGGAAGGAGAACCTTGGAGTTAGTTCAGAAGTGGATCTGCCAATTCAACACCTGGTCTTTTTTCCTGCTCCTGCTGGCATCCAAAATATTCCCAGGCTTGCCAGCAGGGAATCTGCACTGGGTTCTTTTAAGGGTTTTTCTGTCCCAAGCAGCCTTTGGGATCAATGTGCACAATGGGCTGTGGCAGAAGCGGTGCTTGGCAAGAAGTCCTGAGTCCACTGGAGCTCCCAAGGGACCTTGAGCTGTTTCTTCCTGGGGTCAGGGGCGGGGGGTTCTGTTTGTAGCTGCTGCTTTTGCCTGTAATTTCTTGGAGAATTCCTCCATGACACGAGGCTGCCGTGGGACAAAGCCTGGCTGCTCACATTGCACGTCCTGCAGCTGGGGAGTGTTTGGGGCACCTCTGCCAGGGCTGCGCTGCCAGGGCTCCCAGGCATGCCCCTGTCCAAGCCTTGTCTAAACTCCTTGCCTGGTGTTTGTTGTGTCTGTTGACATTTGTATCTGGTAGAGGAAACAAAAGTCATGGGAGTTCTCCAAACGCCGGGTGGCTTTCAAAGGCAGCGAGTCCGTGCTGCTTTTGTGGAAATGCTGTTGTTATGGTGGGTTTGTTTGCTTTTGCACAAACACTTAGTGACCTCGGGAAGCTGTTTGCTCTGTGGACAGAGGGAAGGTGCCTTGGCTGAGGTTTCTGTCAGACGTGTTTGTGCTGGGGTTAGCTCTGTGGGTGATGCTCTGTGGGACGCCCGGGTCTCTCAACCCCCTCTCTCTCCCCGTGCCAGGACTGCCCTAATGTTAGGCTGTGAATATGGCTGCAAGGATGCCGTGGAGGTGTTGCTCAGGAATGGTGCTGATGTTGGTTTGACTGATGGCCTTGGGCATGACTGTGCTTACTATGCCAGGATTGGGGACAATATTGACATTTTGGCTTTAATAAAAGCTGCCCTTGAGGACTCCAGCAGAGGTAGGAGGAACCTACAGCACCTTCTTTGGGTGGAATTGTGTCCCTGCTCTTGTGGCTCCAGGAGCTGTTTTGGAGGGCAGCTGTGGTCCTTTGACCACAAAGGTCATAAACTGCCTGTTTGGGAGGGGAAGGACAGTTTTTGGGGTTGTGTGGTTTTAGCAAAGCTTTTAAGAGGGTTGCAGGCTCTGATGCCTGGAGGGCTCAACAGTATTGATCGTGGGAGTTATTTACCCTTATTTATAGACATAAACAGCCTTTATTTTATAGAAAACCTCGTGGATGTTTCCACGTTTGATTAATTGGGGGTGTGGTGAGCTATTTTTTGAAATGCCCTCTCAGGGTGGAAAGGGGATGGGATTAGCTGAATGTGTCACGTTGTTGCACGAATCTGAACAAAATGCCTTTTGTAACTTTTGTTTTTGTGGTGCTTTTTCAGGAAGAGACAGCATCAAGAGAGGGCAGGCTGAGCAAAAGGTACTTGGTGAAGCCATTTGTCACTGAGGTGTTGAGAGGGGATGGTTTGCGTGGGGCCGAGGTCAGGGGTGACCCAGCGGGAGGCTGGGATGGCACGGGGATCTAAAGGAATGTTCTCCTGCTGCACTGACAGGCCACCAGCATGTCCCAGAAGTGGGGCCGGGGCTACGGAGCCCAGGAGGAGCTCACGCTGTTCCAGAAGGAGCCCAGCACTCAGGTGGGTGGGCAGCCTCCTGGGGGTTCCCCCTGGGGTGACGAGGCACAGGCGCTAGAGGCAAGCTGGGCTGCTGAAGTGAGCACTAATGATCCCATCAGCAAGGGTCATGCCCTGCTGTTTGCTTGGAACCTGGCTGCATGACGTGCAGCCTGGCAATTGTGCAGATGAGCTGTAAACTTTTTTCAGGGAAAAAAACTGCACGTTTTTTTGGTAATTAATAGTTGGAAGTGTCCCTGTCTTAACCTTTCCTACCTCTTAACCTTCTGCCTCTGCAGTAAAATCAGCCACAAATGAGGAAGATTTATTTTTTTAACATTCTCAAGAGATGCATGTTTGTGTCCTACTAAAAATAATCTGTGTCATGATTGTTCCACTAACCAGCATTAATTTTCCCATCTCATTGCAGTTTTCAAAAGGCTGGGCAGGGCTTGGAGTGCTCAGTAGCTGTTCAATCTGTTGGCTCAGAGGCTTTACCTTTCCTGATGTCTGTGTAGTGTGGGGAGGTCTTCATTTTTGTTTTTAAATGCCATATTTTACTTTGAAGGACTTGGAGCTGGAAAACCAAGATTTGAAAGATCGAATGAGGGAAGTGCAGGAGGAGCAGAGGATGCTGCTGGACAGAATCAGTGGGCTACAGCTGCAGCTCACTGAGGTAAGCCAAGGCTTGGAGTGCCTGGCTGGAAACCTGGGACAGCCCCCTGGTGCTGACAGGAAGGCCCACGGAGTGAGGATGGGGTCTGCACTGCTTTCCTGGGAATTGCTGCCATGTGTGTCACCCGTTGTGTGCTGGAAGAGCCTTTGGTCTTGTGGTTACACCTGAATTGTGAGGAGGCTGGTGCCACGTCCTTCCCTGACACCCAGAAATTTGGGCAGCAGCATTTGTGGCTCTGCCCCCCAGTGCAGCTGAGCCATGGGGTGCTCTGGGGTGCTGGGATTTGGAGACTGAACTTCATCTCTCCATTAAATGTAGGTGCTGTGTGGCAGGGCTTTGTCATCAGCTGATTTCCCAGCTGCTACTCCAAGTGGAAGCACAGAGGAAAAAAAAAAAAACTTCAATTGGCAAGAAAACAAAGCCAAGGATTTTCAACAAAAGTTTCTCACCCTAATTTGAAACGTTGATTTAAAAAAAAAATTCCCTCCTTTTGGAGGTGTAAGTGTGATCAGTAGAAAGAAAATAGAAAGAGGATTTCTGGTTGGGTTTTTGCTTTGTGGAGGCTGTCTCTTTGCTGTATTTTTGTAGAGGTACATTTATGCAGCTCCCCCAAAATGTAGCTCATGGATAGAAAGGATATTTCTTAGTGCAGTCACTGGCTTGTCTGAACTCCTGTTCTAAGCATTGCCTTTATAAAACTAACTTCTTGATAGCCACTTCCCAAAATCAGCAAACTTCTGAAAAGCTGTATCAGCTGCCTCAGTAGTGTCTGAGCTGGAAAACAGGAGATATTCCAGTTCCCAGAGACATTGCTCTGTCAGACACCCTTAACTCCTGGCTAGAGGAACAGAAAACAGAGCAAGAAAGCTGGATGGAAATTGGAAGGGCAGCGTTGGAAGCTGGGGTGGATTTGTCAGCTGGTGAGCTGTGTGTGAGCCCCTTAAACATCATTGAGAAAATGATTTGGGGGGGATTTTTTTGTCATTTTTGCAGGAGCAAATGTTTGCAGATGATCTTGAGAATGAGGTAGGATGTGTCACCTGCAGGTGTAACAGCACTGGGGAGTAGGGGAAGCAGCTCTCTCCTTTTATTTCCTCTGCAGTTTTAAATGCACTACTTAAAAGCTACCTAAAAATGCCCAGTGAAGCATCTACTGCTCTGCATCAGTTTGTGCAGCTCCACAGCATTTCTGTTACTACAAATAATTCTCCTTCCCACGGCTCCTTTAGAGCACACTTAGGATGCTGAGCACGCTGATAATATCAAGCATCTCTGTAGTGACTTTCAGTAGTGCAAGACTAACAAATATGAATTTATTAAACAGTAGCAGGTTATGTTGGTGCATATTCTTGACTCATTCTTCAAGACTCCTCCTGTAGAGGAGCAGTCTTGAAGAACAATTCCAGAAGCAAAAATTAGGGATTCTTTTGGTGCTGATCTTGGTTGAAGTTCTGTCTAAATGCTTTGAAAAGTTCCTTGTGGTCTCACAAACCTGTCCGTTCTTGTGGCTTTGGCTATGTGGCACTCCTTCTCTTTCAGAAAGATGAGCTGAAGAAAATCCTGACTACCAAGGAAAAGCAGCAGGAAGAAAGTTTAAGGACTATTGAAGCTCTCAAAGCTAAACTCAAGTATTATGAAGTATGTTGAGTGATTTGAGATGGGATATAGCAATTGATATTTACAGTGGGAAGTACTTCAGCATGTGAAATTGCTGAAAATGTTGAATGGCTGTCTCATTGCAGAAGCTTTCCCTGCCCCTTCACCCTAGTTTAATGTAGAGCAGAAGTGTGGAATGAATTTTCAGCCTTACTTTTGTTTCTTGCCCTTTGATTTCAGGGTGACTCCGCGGGGTCTGGAGGTAACTTTGGAAACAGTGAGTACAGTTAGTTGTTGAGGCTTGCTGTGCACGATGGGGTGTCAGAGTACAGGGATAAAAGGGGTTTTTGGTCATCTCTTCCTGTTGCTGGTCTGCAATGCAGCCAGGGCACCACTGCTCCGTCTCCCAGGAGTGCCTGGCCTTGGCACACGTGCCTGGGGACCCTGCTGTGCCCTCTGCTCACGTGAGCAGCGAGCTGAGCAGGATCCGTGCTCCCTTGGGGAGCTGCCCTGTCCGTCCCTGCAGGCTGAGCAGTGCCCCTGCCTGGCCGAGGGGCAGCAGCTGTGTGTGTGTCAGAGCTGGAGCGGAGCAGCCTTCACTTCAGCACAGCCCCCGGGCTCCCACTTGCGTGAGGAATGGAGCCCTTCCCAGGAGCTGCAGCCTCCTGCGTCCAGCCCAGCTGCAGCCCTGCCCTGCCCTTGTGTCACACAAGGCTCTTGGCAGATGAAATGGTGTTCTGAGTGTTTGGCTGCCTGGCAGGAGGCGTGCTGGCTGTGGAGTGCAGGGGATGCTTTCCCTGCTGAGGGCACGGGCAGCCGTGAGCTGGGCCAGCTGCCAGCTCTGCCCCTTGTGCAGGACAGAACCCAGCCTGGCAAACCGCTTCTCTCCTCCTCCTTAGGAGGGCTTTGGCCAGGCCTCCTGCGGGGATTAATTAAGTAGAAGTTGTTTTAATAACAAGTACTTAAACAGCCGCCTTCAGCCTAGAGTGACCCCAGTGACCAGAATAAAGCTGGGCAGGAAAATCAGTGTTCTTGTGGTTGTGTTCCTGTTTTTAACCAGAGCCTAAACACTGTTTGCTTTGAAAATCCAGGAAAAGAAGATTTATTGCTTAAACAAGGCCAGGCATTTGCAGTGGAATCCCAGGTAATAAATATTTTACCACGGGAAGGAACTCTGAGATAGTTGTGCTGGGAAAGCTAAACGTGCTTATAAAAGTGTGTTTATTGGGCATTGCTTCTGAGCACACGGTTTTGGGGAATACTTGCTTTTCTGTGTTTATTTTTTACTGCGGGTGCCCTCTAGAGTCCTGTCTGTGACAGGCTGGAAATGCTGGGAGCTGCTGGGCCTGTCCTGAGCTCTCCTAAACGTGTTTTACAGTCACTCTGAAAACTGGGGGCTCATCTCCATCCAGTTTTTCTAATCTAATAATATATTATAATTATAATATTATAATAATACAATATACAGATTGTTTCATTTTCCTGCCTGCTGTATAATAATTCCCTGACAGTTCTGTTTGATAGCTATCAACCTTTTAAAGCAGAAATTTGGGTATAAACAAGGCCAGCAGACCCTTGGGTGTGGAATGAGATGGGCTTTAAGGTCCCTTCCAACCCAAACCCTTCTAGAATTCCAAGTGACTGCATTCCTCAGTTTTCTCAGCAAGAAGGGTCTGTTAGCCATGCCATTCTCTGCTCTGATTCCTTATAAAATTGTTTTCACACACTTGAGGGATGGGAGCAACATCTTAATAAATTAAATTTGTTCTAGCAGATGAGTGATTAAATATGAATGCAGAACAAGGGAAGTGGAATTGATGCATTATACCCTCCCCTCTAGGTTTAGATGGGATAGTGGGAAGGGATTGCTCCCTGGGAGGGTGGGCAGGGGCTGGGATGGAATTCCCAGAGAAGCTGGGGCTGCCCCTGGATCCCTGGAAGCATCTAAGGCCAGGCTGGATGGGGCTTGGAGCAGCCTGGGATGGTGGGAGGTGTCCCTGCCATGGCAGGGGTGGCACTGGATGGGCTTTAAGATCCCTTCCATTCCACGATTGGGGAGCAGTAATGTGGAGCTATATTTGAGATTTTTGCTGTTAAAAGCTGAAATACCTGTTCTCTAATAGGGGCAAGAATAACTTACTGTAAAAAACAAAAAAAAAACCCCTCTTGTACTAGTGATGCTTAGTTCAACTGGATTTTAGACAGTTTCCACACCAAAAAATAAGCAATAAACACGTGTACGTGACCTGTCAGAGCTGCGAACTTTTATTTTTTGTGCCGATTTCCCTTCAGTCCAGGTCTATGCTGAGGCCCCTGGAGCTGTCCCTGCCTACCCAATCCCCCAGCTCCGAGAAGGAGGCTTTGAAGAAGGAGCTGGAGAGCCTGAGGGGCTGCTTGGGCGCAGCCAAGGAGGAGATCAGCAAGCTGCAGAGGGAGCTGGCCCTGAAAGGCTCGGAGTGCCGAGCTCTGGCCGCCGAGTGCGAGAGGAGCAAGGCGGAGTCTGACAGCCAGGTCAGGCAGCTGGAGGATGCCCTGAAGGACGTGCAGAAGAGGATGTTCGACTCCGAGGGCAAGGTGAAGCAGATGCAGAGCCACTTCCTCGCTCTCAAGGACCACCTGGCCAGCGAGGTGGCCTCGGGGAGCGCCAAGGTGACCGAGGAGCTCAAGGAGCAGCTCCGGGAGATGAAAGCCAAGTACGAGGGAGCCTCTGCTGAGGTGGGCAAGCTGAGGAACCAGATCAAGCAGAACGAATTGCTGGTGGCAGAGTTCCGCAGGGACGAGGGCAGGCTGGTGGAGGAGAACAAAAGGTTGCAGAAGGAGCTTGTGAAGTTGGAGGTGGAGCGAGATAAAAGGGGCAGGAATGTCACGGAGTTGGAAGGGCAGCTCAGGGAGACGGCGGCCAAACTGGCCCAGTGTGTGAGCGCAGAGCAGTTTGAGAACATGAAGAGTTTGCTGTCGGACGAGGTGAGCGAGAAAGCGAGGAGGTTAGCAGAGGTGGAAGGGGAGCGGGACAAGCTGCGGGCAGAGGTGGGGCTGTTGCAGAGGGAGTCTGAGAGTCAGAGAGCTCAGCTGGCGCAGCGTGTGAAGGCAGAGGAGCACGAGCAAATGAGGAGTGGGTTTGAGCAGAGGGAAGAGGAGCTGGGGAAGGCAATTTCTGAGCTATCACAGAAGAATGAGACTCTGCAGAAGGAGCTTGAAAGATTGCAGGCTGATAACAAGGTGCTGAAGCAGCAAGTCCAAATGCTAAAAACTGAAATTAAAAGCCAGAATGTGCCTTTAAAAATTCATGAGGAGTTGAAGAAAGCAAACGATCTGGCTGTGGGTGACCTGACAAAAAAGCTTTTTGAAATTACAAAGAAGTACAATGAAAGCAAAGCAGAAGCTGAAAAGTTGCTGGCAGAGAAGAACAACTTAAATGAGAATATCAGCCACTTGCAAGCTGTGTACCTGTCTCCAGAGCAGCACAAGAAAGAGCTGGAAGCTTTACAATCTAATGGGATTGAGCTTGAGAAGCAGCTCGCTGAGCTTCAGAAGAAATATGATGAGGAGCAAGCGAAAGTGGGCAAACTGGTGGCTGAGAACACAGGCTTGAGGGAGACCCTGAGGGATCAGTACGTGCTGGCCACCACGCACGAGGAGGTGAAAACTGTCCTCAACAGCACCCTGGAAAAGACCAATGGGGAGCTGTCAGACCTGAAGGGCAAAATTGGAGAGATAAAGCAAGAGTTCCTGAGGGTAAACGAAGAAAATGGAGCTTTGAAAAACCAGGTGAAACTCTTACAGAACCAATTAAAAACGGAGTATATCAGTTTAAAAGATCACGAAGGCACGGTAAATACTTTAAACAAAAGCGTGCAAGAGCTGCAGGAGAGCAACGCTGCCGTCAGGGCTGAGCACCAGAGGGGGCAGGATGAAATCTTACAGTTGCACGCAGAAATTGAAGCCCAGAAGAAGGAACTGGACACAATTCAGGAGTGCATCAAGTCCAAATACGCGCCGGTGGCCTCCTTTGAGGACAGAGAGCAGAGCCTGGAAGCCGCCCTGAAGGACCTGAGGGCGCAGCTGCAGGAGCAGGAGCAGAGGCGCAGAGGCAGCGAGGAGGAGGTGCAGAGGTGCCGGGAGGAGAACGAGAAGCTCAGGAGCGGGCTGCTGTCCATCCAGAACGACCTGCAGCACAACTACGTCCTGGCAGAGAAGTCCCGCCAGCTGGAGAGGCTGTGTGCCAGCAGCATGGAGGAGCTGAGGCAGCAGCTGAGGGCTCTGCTGAGCAAGCACGCGGGGCAGGAGGGGCAGCAGGACGGGGCTGAGGCTCAGCAGCCGCCGGCAGGGCGGCTGGAGGCGCTGAGGGAGGCTCTGGGGCGCGCGGTGCAGGAGCTGCGGGAGGCCCTGAGCGGCAAGGAGGAGCGGTACCGCAGGGAAGCGCTGCGAGTCGGGGAGCTGCAGCGGGAGCTGGCTGACCTCAGGGAGTCCTCGGTGCCTCTGGGGGAGTACAACCGGCTGAAGGAAGGGCTGCAGGGAGAAATCACGGCCATCAAGGGCAGCCTGGAGGAAAAGGAGGCAGAAGCGCAAGCCAAGAGCGAGGAGGTGCTGAGGCTGCAGGCGGAGCTGCGGCTGAGCCAGCAGGCCTTGGCAGAGCTGCAGAGCCAGGAGGTGGTGGCCGTGGCGGAGTACAGCTCCATGAAGGCTGCCCTGGAGGCCCAGGTGAGCAGCATGGCTGGCCACTTGGCCAGCATGAGCCACAAGTACGAGCAGGCCTGCGAAGAGGCCCTGCAGGCCAGAAGGAGCGAGCTGTCCCTCAAGGACGAGAAGGAGCTGCTCCAGCTGAGGAGCTGCAGCATCGAGCAGGAGATCAAGGACCAGAAGGAGAGGTGTGACAAGTCACTGACGACCATTATTGACCTGCAGAAGAGGATCCAGGAGTCTGCAAAGCAGGTGGAAGCCAAGGACAACAAGGTGAGATCTGGGGTTCGTGCTGATGCTCTCGGCTCAGCATTCAGGGACTGGGCTGCAGCTCCAGCACCACTTTGTGCTGAGCATTAGGAACCCAGGGCTGGCCCAAAGCAGCTGAAGTCCTGATTTTACATCATGCAGAATTTTTCCAGTCTCTTATATGTTCTGGACATTGTGTAGTGTTCAAATTCTGTTAACGCTTCAGACTTCTGGGGATATCAGCTCCTGCTTCCTCTGGAGCTGTTTGTTTGGGCATCTCTGACTTACCTTCTAAAGGTTCAGTGTTCTTCCTAGAAGTTAGACCTGGAATGTCCTTAGATCCTCCCTTTTTTCAGTCTCTTATGTCACTGCAGGGTCTGTACCTGCCACATCCCAGTGTCACAGTGGGAACCAGCATGTCAGCAAAGTCCTCTCTCTGCAAGCTGGGACAAAGACCCTTCAGTGCTTGCTGGGCTTCATCAGGCTTGAAAGAATGTTAAAGAGCAGTTTGCACTGAGACATCCTTAAATGGTGTTTTCTGTGTGGTTTTTTTTTTTTTTTTTGAAGATAACAGAGCTGCTGAATGATGTGGAGCGGTTAAAGCAGGCTCTCAACGGCTTGTCCCAGCTGACATACACCACTGGGATCCCCTCCAAGAGGCACAACCAGCAGGTGGAACTGCTCCAGAGCCAAGTGAAAACACTCCAGCAGCAGCTGGCTGTAAGTGCTCACACAAGGTGTTGTCTGACGTGCAGTAGCATTGCTTAATTCCCTGTATAAACAGGGAAATGTGGATGTGCCCGCTGGAGAGGGGGTGGCACTGCAGCCTCACGCTTCACAAGTACACTGTCCCTTGCTTGGTTGGGTTTATGCCCCTGAGTCCTGCTTCTCTGTACATTTTTTTCTGCTTTCCTCTTCAGTTTGAGTTGCAACACTTGACAGCTTCTCCAGATAAAAGGGATATAAGCAGAGTGGGAGAATCTGTGCTTGTGTGATACTCTGCTAGAATCCTGCCAAGACCATTTCTGAATGCAGGCTCAGCTTTAGTCGTTTCTTACAACCATATATTTATTTCTCACCTTGAAAGGGTGAGGTGGTAATTTCTAAATGGCTTTGAGTTGCGTTCCTCTGCCTGCAAGCCCTGGGTGTGTTGTTTGTCATGAAGTACTGACAGAGCAGGGGACACATCCCGAGAGCTGGGATTTTGTGCACGCTTCTGTGGCCTCAGTGAAGCTCATTGTTAAAGCTGTGGCTGAGCAAAGTGGGTTCTGCTCCTGCTCAGATTCACAAATACATCTATCAGCATTTGCAGGGTTGGTTCTTAGGAGGGAAGGTGTTCTAAAAAGGGTGTTTTAACCAAATAGCTGGTGCTGGTGATGAAGGCAGTGTGCAGGGCTGTCACTGTGGTATTGAGGACACGACTCTGATGTTTTCAGAAGGTCAAAGCTGAGTTTATTAGGCTCACGTTCTTTTTGTAGCTCTGGGAAGGTTGGACTTGATTGGTCTTCAACTAATACTCCTTACACTGTTGGTCGATTAGGAGCAAACACTTCTCTTGTAAACATCTCACAAGTTCAAAACACCAGTTGCAGGATTGTTTTAATTCTTCTTCTGAGTTTTCTCAAAACTTCCCAGAGGAATGGCCGGGGAAGTTTATCTGCCTTTCTTTCTGACCAGACTCTCAACCACCACCAGGGGCCAGGAGCTGGGCTCTGATGGTCCTTTGCAGCTGAGGATATTCTGCGAGCTCCTGCCTGCCTCTGGCAGCCTCCCAGCAGAAGAGCAGTCACTTTTTTTTCCTTCAACAGTGGAGGGGATAGAACTTAAACCTGGAAACTGAGCTGTGGTTGGCCTGGCAGTGCCCACACCCAGGTGCACAGGGCTGGAAGGGGCAGAGGCTGAAGGTGTGAGGAGCTCACCTGCTGTCCCCGTTGTCTCTCGCAGGACGCCACGCGGCAGCACCAGGAGGTGGTGGCAGTGTACAGGACACACCTGCTCAGCGCTGTCCAGGTGATGCTGGAGGGCCCCCTGGGAGGGGGTGGGTGATGCCCGGAGGGACTGCCCGTGGTTGTGACCCGTGTTTGCTCCCGCAGGGTCACATGGATGAGGACGTGCAGGCCGCCCTGCTGCAGATCATCCGCATGAGGCAGGGCCTGGTGTGCTGAGTGCTGCTGGCTCTGCTGCCGTGCCTGGGGGAGCGCCACCCTGCAGGGCCCTCGTGCTGATCTGGAGCTAGGGATGGTGGTAAAGCTGCAGTGACGGCCTCCCAGTACCAAACAGCTCTCAGAGCTGAAGCGTTTTCTCCTCGTCAAACACTAAACCTGGGCTGTGGCGTTTCAGGCCTGGCACTTTTTTCATGAGATGGATAAAAGGTCTGGGACATCTTTTAAAACTGTCAAAATGATGACGTAGAGGTTAAATTATTGTAATGTCTGATTGACCACTTGTTAAAGCAGGACCTATGCCCAGGAGCTCCAGTGGATCCTTGAACTCTCATGGGATGGTTAAAAATAAACTGTGCAGAGCAGTGTGGCTGAGTGTTGTAGCTGTGGATGTCCCTTAATGATTAAGAGAAAGTGGCTCGTTTGTCACGCTGGCTGAGCAGGATGTGCTGTGACACACACAGGAAGGTGTTTTGCTGTCTCTTGTAACTTGGCTGGCCAAGTTACAGCCTTTATTTAATATAGAAGCTTGAGATTTAGTGCCTTCGCTTCTACAAGACTTTGAAAAATCAGGTTTTCCATCCAAACACTAACACTCCCTGCCCCCAAAGTGTTCCTGAATGCTTCAATCCTGGCTCCTGCAGGCTGGAGTGGCCTGGTTGGGGGAGCAGGACCATGGGGCAGCTCAGGTGCTGGATTTTCAAGCACCAGCTGATGGAATCTGAGCTGCAAATGATGTGCTTTAATCTTATTTATGGGGGAAGATGTCAGCAGTGAGGATTAATGGAAGGAGAATTTTTAATTGCTGGAATCACCCCATGAAACAAGGCTTCATTTTTAACTGAAGGATGGTTTCCATAAGGAAGCTTTATGAGAAAAAAAAACCCCAAAATACAAACCATGAAATTTGTTACTGTTCAAGGGAAGTCTTTGAAAAATGAGCCTGTTAAGGAGCGGGGCTGTTTAAATTGAGCACCAGTGAGTGCTGACCTCAGTCTGCTTTTTAAAAGCCTTTGCTGATAACCACCGAGGGGGAATGTGGCATCCTGATGCAGAAAAGCCAAACTTCCTCTCCATAATCCTGAAAAATGAGGGCTGAAGTCAGAGTTCCCTGTTTTGTGTTGTTTGGGCTCCCCCAGCTGCCCCTCCAGGCCTTGGGCTCCTTTTTTAACACTAGAGTTGTGTTTATGTCCTGTTATTTTCTCCCTTTTTGGGCAGAGTCTTGTAGGATTGAAGAGGCCACGTGGAGGCTCCAGACAGTGATGGATGTGCAGGGCAGTTTTTATATAGAAATACCCTTAATATATTTACTGAGTACGTGTCTGTAGTGAAACAGATCTGCTGCTGCTTTCCTTTAGTTTCTTAGAGGACTATTACAGAAAACATCTCAGAGTAAAGAGTTACTTTTTAGCCAAATTCTTTTACGATTGCATTACTTGAAACTTATTGGAGAGGATTTGTTTTGTTGTTCTAACTGGCCTATTTTGATACTGTGTTTCCTTATCCAGGGAGTTCTAGCTGTGTTTTTTCTAAATCTCTCCCGTATTACAACATCAATAAAATGGTTTCTTCTTTTTTTTTTTCTTTGTATCGTAGTGGTCCATTCTTTTTGGGGTACAGAAATAACAGTGGCGTTTTGAGCTTTAATAGGTGTGCGTTGTGTAAATCCGGGGAAAACGGGGGTGTCTGCAGGCTCGTGGAATGAACCGGTCCAGCCACGGCGCTGTCCCCTCCCTGGGGAAGGTTCCACATCCGTGGCCAGGAGCAGAGGAGGAAATGGGAGGTCAGCAGAATGTCAAATGCCACCAGAGAGGCCCCGGGGTCCCCTGGAGCAGCAGCGCCACATTAACGAGGTAATGGGGCCTGGAGCTGGGGCTGGCACGAGGTTCTGCTGTGTAACAGCTCTCTGCAAAGGGAAATTTGCCTTTTGTCTCCAGGAGCTGCCTTGGGAATGGCTGGGAATGCTGGGAGCTGGGAGTTTACTGCTCCTGTCATCTCGTGCCTGTGTTGCTCTGCCAACTCAGAAAATTGCCTTTTAATAGGAAGGCCATACACGTAATTGTCACAGCCATTAGGTCAGATAGATTTTACAGGAAGAGAAAAAGATGTTGAGCATTTAAGGGCCATTAAATTGTGCAGGTTTTCACTGGTGGGCTGCAGGCTCCGAGGCAGCGCGACGCTGGGAGGGATATTTATTTTTACATTTGCAGAGCAGGGGAGGGAATACGTTGCACAGGAAAATAGGACATGAAAATGGGCTGGTTTTCCGCTTGGTGAACAGCTAGTTTTATTTCATAATAATTAGTTTTACACTTCATTAAGTGATGGGGCTTTTGCTTATATACTTTAAGAACACAGTGGAGAAGGTTTAAATATTCTCAGCAGGGCATCAAGTTACAGTTTTGTAATGTAATGAGGAATTTCAGAGGGAGATGGGATAGGAATTCGTGTGAGTTCAGAGGCACTGCTGCTTGCCCTGGTCTCACTGTACACCTTGCTGGAGTTCGGGGTTTGGAAGGTTCTGACTTCTGTCCCGGTGGACAAACGGGTGAGGAGCGCTGCAGGATCTCAGCTCCTGCTGGGAGGAGGGACAGGAGTTGGACACTCAGGAGTGATTTCTCCTGCTGGTGTGGGGAAGAGCTGCAGCCCAGCCCAGGCAGCGCCTCTGTGTGCTGGGGAGCAGGGGGGATTGCAGGGAAGGGTTTGGCTGCAGAGTTCAAGTGCAGCAGGTCCTGCAGGGCCTTCAACAGCTGGTTCCACAGGAGCCAGCAGCTCCAGCATGGGCTGCGGAATCCCCAGGGGTGATATCCATGTTTTCCTCGCCTGGAGGGGAATGACCCCATCTCCTCCCCTGAGCTGCAGCTCCACGGAGCCGTCAAATTCCCAAAAAATCTGGATAAAGGCAGCTCTGGGCGTGGATCTCAGCTCGTCAGGCTGACGCCCTCGAGCTGCTGGAGGGTCTGGAGGTGCTGTGCTGGATTTGGAGGTGCTGTGCTGGATCCTACACGCTGCCACCGAGTGGGAGGGTGCACTGGGACCTTTGCTGTTCCCGTGTGGTCCTGAGAAGGAATCACAGAAATCCCGTGCTCCTGTGTGTGCTGCAGCCCCAGGCTGTGCTGGCTCTCACATCCCACTCCTGCTAGAAGGCGGAAAAGGAGAGAAATGAGTGGGCTCTGAGCAGGGACTCGCTGGGATGAGAGGGAGGGAGCTCCCTGGCAAAGCAGAGCCCTGCAGGAGGGTGTGGGGAGGCAGAGCAGGGCCTGAGGAGAGGCTGGCAGGATTCTCCTGGGGCTTCAGCTTCACCTGGAGACAGGGCAGGGTACAAAAATGCAATTATTTGGGCAGCTTTGAAGAATTCTGGCAGTCTGCTTTTTTGTTTTTCCTCTCCTGGGTGAGGACATAAACAGATCTGAGGAAGAGGGTGCAGGGAGAGGGCTCTGGAGATGCCCTGGGGGTGCATCCACAGATAGCAATAAACCCACACCCACAGGGGAATCACAACCAGTGTGGGGCAAGGACACAGCTGGGGTCCCACTGCCCGAGGGCAGGGTGAGGTGGGACAGTGGGAAGGGACAAAACCTTCCCCAGTCACCTTTGCAGCACCTCCAGTGCAATGGAGGGGAGCTCCAGGGCCACATTTGGAGGAAAATCACACGGAACAAATAAACCAATCTGTTCCTAAAGCACTCCTGTGCCTTTGAAAACCCCAGCCCTCACTGGCTGCTGGGGGTCTTTTAGGGTATCTCTATCCATTCTAATCCAACTTGGCCTCTCTTTTTTTAAGGTCAGCTGGACAAACCCCAGCCAGCGCTGGGGGCTGCTTGGAGAGTCTGGGGGACAACCCAAATCCTCCTCGTTCTGGTGTGTTTTGGGGCTGTGCTCAAGTGCGTTTGGGGGCCCCGTGTCCCAGGTGCCTTTGGGGCCCCGTGTCCCAGGCATTTGGGCCCATATTCCAGGTGCATTTGGGAGCTGTGTCCCAGGTGCGTTTGGGCCCCGTGTCCCAGGTATTTCTGGCCCTGGTTTGGGATCACTGACATGTTCCTAGGTGCCGTGGGATCACCTGGGCTCAAATCCCTCTGCCTCCAGCGGGATCCTGTTGGTGCCTTTCTGGGCGTGGCTGGAAGGGGCAGTGCCCGTGAGGCTCGGCTGGAGCAGGCTGAGCACAGAGGTGAGGACAGAGGTCACTGCCCTGGCACGGCGCCTGCCAGGGCAAAGTTGATGTGCCAGCCCTTGGGAATGCGTTTGACCTGGCTCAGGGAGTTTGACTGATCAGCGCCTCTGGGCTCCGCTCCCAGCGCTCCCATCCTGGGTCTGACACCCGGCTGCAGGAAGGTGATGGAACACTGAAATGGGGGCTCCAGCTCATCCCCCTGTGGCTCTTGTGTCACAAACGGGATTGATCTCTGCTCTCCGCCCTCTGAGGTGCCGTTTCTGTGCAGGTTCGGGGTATTCAGGTGTCCAGATCCTTTCTGGGGCCAGGAGGTGCTCAGGGGGCAGGAGGGCTCTGTGGTCTTCTAGGAAAGATCAAACCTAGAGGAGGCTAGACCTGGCCTAGCAAAGCTGCTCTTCCAGCAGTGCCTGCTGGGCTCTGTGGGGAGGAGGATCAGGCTGGGGAGGAGGATCAGGCTCATCCCAGCTCCTGGCAGAGCTGCCTCTGGAAGCTGCACGTTCCCGGTGGTGGTTTAGAGGCTTTTAATTGCCGTGTACTCCCCAGCTCCTGCCTGCAGGCTCTGCCCTGTGGCTCCAGCTCTCCCAGCTGCCTTCCCCGGTGCCAGAGCTCGCTCTGCAGCGAGTCAGGAACCGCAGCAGGGCAGGGCAGGGAGCGCCGGGCTCTGGCTCTGGCTCTGCCCCCAAAGCACTCCCCAGGAATGTGCTTATCTGCCGTGTTCCCAGCCTCGTGTTCCTGATGAAATCGAGATGCCCAGGAGAGGTTACAAACCTGCCCCGGGATTTTCCTTGGGCCGCAGGAAGGTGTCACCTTACCTGTGTCAGCTGGATGCCTCCGGGGGCAAAGTGTGGAACACTGAGTGACAGGACACAGGGATTGGCTTCCCAGTGCCAGAGGGCAGGGATGGATGGGATTTGGGGAAGGAATCACTGCCTGGGAGGGTGGGCAGGCCCTGGCACAGGTGCCCAGAGCAGCTGGGGCTGCCCCTGGATCCCTGGCAGTGCCCAGGCCAGGCTGGATGGAGCCTGGAGCAGCCTGATCTCTCTGTGTCTTCCTGCTGTCCAATCTAAACCTCCCCTCGTCCTGCAGTGCAATGCCTCAAAGTGGCATAAAGGACGTGAAAATGATTTCGTTTGAAACCCTTTCCTTCGTCCTCAGAGCACCTGGGCTCTGGAATCTGCCCTGGAACGCGGGAGCAGCCGCTGGCTCTGCGCTCCCTGCCAGCACGGCCCGGCAGCAGCCCCGTCAGGCTGTTCCACGAGCCCCAGAACAGGCTCTGGTACCCCAGAACAGGCTCTGGTACCCCAGAACAGGCTCTGGTAGCCCAGCCCTGCCTCCCCCCGGCCGTGGTTTGTCGGATCCCTCGGCAGCTCTGCCGTGCCGGCTTCAGCCCTGATTGCAAACACCACCACGGCTCCATTACAAGCTCCGCGGCTTCCCCGGCACTTAACATTCCCTGCAAATTGTTTGCTCAACTCTGGCATCTCGCCTCGGAGGAATTGTTGTCATTTGAAGGTTTAAGTCAGCTCTTTGAGCCCTCACAACTGTAAATAAGAGGCTGCTAGGAGGAGAGCTGCTCCACTTTTTTTCCCAGCCTCTCCCAGGGATGGAAGTGCTGGAATCCCTGTCACGCTCGTGTTAAAGAAACCCCAAACCCTGCCCTGGGAAAACTCATTTATAGAAACCAGTGAAATGAGCCGCTGGTTTTAGCCACATGTTCCTCATTTTGCTTTTATTGCTTTAACATGTCTGCACTGGAGCAGTGCCCCGGGAGGCTCGGGGTGCCAGCTGCACACCTGGCTCGGGCCGGGAGAACCAGGGCTGCCCTTTCATCTCCAGCTCCCTGCTCTGATTGGAACCACGGCTTGGCCGCAGATCAGACACCGGGGGCTGAAAACCATCCTCGGGGCTGGCTCCTGCAGGAAGCCTTGTAGGGCTGGGGGGGTTAGGGGTGGGTTGTTTTTTTTTTCCTTTTTGGAGCTGTTGTATTGAGTTTATGTCCTGGCAGAGGCAGGAAACCATCGTGTGCAATGTGGCAGCCAGAGCTCGCAGGCGGCCCGGCCAAGGGCTGTAAATTATGGCTTTAATTTCTCGGTTTATGGGCTCTCGTTGACTGCAGATCAATAGGAAAAAGGTGCACGGAGCCACCTCTTTTAATTAAAATGCTGCTGGGACTGGGCTGCAGCGAGGGGAGGTGCCTGGGGCCGCTGCTGGTTCCCAGTGCCGGGTGTGTGTCCCTCCCCTGGCTGCTCCTGGTTTCCAGAGGCCAATTCCTCGAGGAGACTCAACCTCAGGGACTCCTGGAACACCCTGAGCTGCAAGAGCCCCACAGGGCTCGTTGATCCAAGCCTGGCCCTGCACAGACACCCCCAATCCCCCCCGTGCTCCTGGAGCTCGGGCAGCCTCGGGACCGTTCCCATTCCCGGAGCTGGCCCCAGCCTGGGCTGTGCTTGCCTCCTCCCATCCCGAGGCAGCTCACCTTGCTCTCCAGAGAGCAGAACCGCAGCGTGTTTCACTGGAATCCCGCTTTCAAACAGCTCCAATTCCACTTCACCCCACACTCTTCAGGGATGCTTTCCCCGGGGCAGGATCTTGCCCCGAACAGGTGCAGCAATATTTTTGTTTTGGAAGGATCTCCAGAGCACATCTCCCATCTGTGCCAGAGGCTCTTTTCCTGCTCACCGCCCTCTGACACGGCCTTAATTAAAGGCAGATATTAAAGCCAAGCCCCGTTTATGTCCCATCATTCCTGGGAGAACGACCCATCTCGTGAGGTTGTTTGAAGTCTTAGTTAACCTTTAATCATTTGAGGCTGAGCCTGGCTTTGATTTTGCTGCAGGGAAAGAAAAAAAAAAAAAAAAAGGATATTTTGCAAATTCTTGAGGAAGGAAACATGCCAATGCTGCGGCATCTCTCATCGTGCTGGGAATGCTGTGTTTGGAATCTCCTCGGTGCTAAAGGAATGAAGGCTTTTTTCCATTTCCTTGCTTGGGCTCTGTTCTGTCCGAGGTACCAGCGCTGCCAAAGTTAATTACTGCATCTAATTACTGATCCAGGGGTGTGTGCTGGACACTCTGGGCGAGCGGGGTGGCTCAGGGTGAGCCTCAGCTGCAGGCTCTCCTCAGAGCTAAGCTCTGCTCGGCGGATACCTGAGCAACCCCTTCCAGGTGCTCAGAGCAGCAGAATTAGGAACATCCGATCCCCGGCACATCCCGCGATAAATCCAGAGCCAAAAGCTCCTCAGCAGCCTCCCTGCTTGTTTGTTTTTCCCCATGGGAGGTGCTGGCTGGCTGACACGGGCTGGGAGCGCGGCCAGCTCCGGTGCCAGGGAGCCAGGGCAAGAATCCCCCGCTCCCACCCGGAGCGTGGAATGGGAGCTGGGCTGGCTGTGAACGATCCCACAGCGGGCTTGGATCAGCGCCTGCAGCTGCGAGTCCTCGGGCTGCTCCTGCTCGTGCAAGGTGGGCCGGGAGCTGTGTGCCCTCCTCAGCCCAGCACCTCCTCCTGAAATCCCAGCCCTGCAGTGCTCCCGACCTCCTGAACCCTTCAGCCCCGTGCTGGCAGCTCCTTTTCACCACAGTTCCTTCCCCAGAGCTCTCCCAGCTGTTTCCTCCTCCAAAGAAAGAGAAGTAGACTCCCTGAGCTCCGGCCAGGACCTGAGCACTGCTGGAAGTGCTGTCAGCAGGGGCTGCCACGGGTGAGGGGGCAGCGAGGGGAAGGTGCTTCCCACCTGCCTCATGCAGCCCTGGGAACTCCTCCCGTGTTCCTGGGAGAGCCTGAGCCCTGCACCTGCAGCTGCAGGTGAGGCTGGGGACACCTGGAGTGTGGGATGTGCTCAGGCACTGCCCAGAGCCCTGACCCCAGGAGGTGCAGATGGAGCCTCAGCGAGGCTCAGATCAGGTTCTCTCTGAAATAAATCCTTCGTTCCCTTCCTTCCTTTCCTTCCCTTCCTTTCCATCCATCCATCCATCCATCCATCCATCCATCCATCCATCCATCCCTCCATCCCTCCATCCATCCCCCCTGCAGTTTGGACATGGGAACAGGGTGGTACTGGAGCTCCCCGGGCTGGATCTGGAGCTGAGGCTCTGTCACTTGGTGCACCCTTCCCTCCCTGAAGCTGGCAGAGATGCCCCAGCCCTGCCCTGGGCAGGCTTTGCCGTGCCCGTTCCTGCTGGGAGCTCTGTGGGCTCAGCCCCCCACCTGGGCAGCTCCCGCACCTCCCCTCCTCTCGGGAGCCTTCAGAGCCTTTGTCCAGTGCCTGCTGGCAGAGCTGCAGGGGCTCTCTTGGCTCTCCCTCACAAAGGTTTCTCCCGGGAAGCTGTGAGGGAGATTTCTGCCGGGCTGCAGGCGGGGTTCGGGCTGGTCCCCAAAAACAAGGTTTAGGTTGGTCCCCAAAGCCAAGGTTTGGGTTTGTCCCCAAAACCAAGGTCTGGGCTGGTCCTCAAAGCCAAGGTTCAGGTTTGTCCCCAAAACCAAGGTTTGGGCTGGTCCCCAAAACCAAGGTTTGGGTTTGTCCCCAAAGCCAAGGTTCAGGTTTGTCCCCAAAACCAAGGTTCGGGCTGGTCCCCAAAGCCAAGGTTCGGGTTTGTCCCCCAGGGCTCTCTGGGCCCGGGCTCTGTGCCTGTGAGCCCAGCTGGGGCTCTGCAGAGGATGAACGGGGGGACTGTGGGACATGGGCTGGGACGGGGGCTTGGGCTGGCTCAGGGTGAGGGGGAGCCCTGTGCCGGCACCCCCGAGCACCCACTGCCCTTTCCAGGGACATGGCTGGGGTTCGTTTCTGCCCGGAGGAGCCCTGGCGGCTCGCACGGGTGGCAGGGACCATTCCCGGGGCAGGGAGGGCTCAGCCCGGCGGGAATTGGGCTGGGAGCCCCGGCTGGGGGAGCCGCCTGCTCCGGCCGAGCTCCGCCGGAGCCGCGCTGCCGCCTGCAGATGGTGCCAGAGACGGGACAAAGCTGGGCAGAGCCGCCGCTCGGGGGAGAGCCGGGAAAGCGGGCGAAACGGCGAGGAAATGTGGCCCGAGGGTGCTCCGGGGGGTCACCGCAGCCCCCTTTCCGTCCTGTGTCTGTAGGCTGGACCAGGGACCCCACGGGCCGCCCCTTCCCACCTGCCCGTCAGTGATTCTGCGTTCCGGCTGCTCCGTGAGCGTCTCCCCTGGCCGGGAATAGCCCTGGGGACACTTCAGCAATCTCTGCGTGCTCCCCAGAGCCGCCCAGGGACAGCGGGGCTCGGTGGCGCTGTCCTTTCCCGGAGCAGCAGGGCTCTGCCGCGGGCTCAGCCAGCCAGGCTGGGCTGCTGCTCTCTGCAGCCCTCGGCACAGGAGCCCCAGGGACTGTCTGTGCTCCTGTCACACGCACCTGCAGCTGCCCCCAGCCCGAGCTGGCACCAGAGCGCTGCTCAGCCTCTGCGAGGTGTTAATTGGCATCTTTAATTGGGGTTGCTGGGCTGAACCTCTCTCTTCTGTACCTTCTTTGTCCCATGGGAGCAGCACCTGTCCCCGGCGATTTCCAGGAGTAGCCCTGTCACCCTGATTTTCTAAGACTTTGCTAAGCCTTCTGATGTTTGCATTCCTGTAACAAACTTTCTCACACACGGTTCTGTAAACAACTTAGGTTTTGCATTCTTTCATGGAGGAGGAGAGAATTGATGGACTCTTGGTCTGTCCAGTGTCATTGGAGAGGTGGCACTGTCACCCTCCAATCCACTGTCACTTTTGGAAAACTATAAATGTTGGAGTCAGAAAATAAAGGTCCCTCTTTTTGTTCACCTGGAGAGCAGCAGTGTCCATGTCGTCTTTTCGTGTCGTATTACGACACAGCCCTGGTTTGGCACTGGGGGAACTGGTCCCAGGTGGGAGCCCCGGGGACCCCTGAGCGCCAGGGGAGCCCCCCGAGCCCCGGGCTGTGCCCCGTGTGGGGGGCTGCAGGCAGGGCTGGCTCTGTGGATGGGGTCTGTCCTCCCTGTCCCTCCAGCTGGCTCCCAGGCGGGGCAGCCCGCGGGGATGGCGTTCCCGCGGGGATGGCGTTCCCCTCCGCGCTGGGGCTCCGTTTCTGGCGAGGTGAGAACTTTACAGAGGAGGGTAATGAGCACGTGTGGCTGAGCCGCTGCTGGGAGCCCATCTGGGCCTGCCCTGCTCCTCGGGAGCAGCTGGGGAGCAAAGGCAGCAGAGGGAGCTGCCCCAGCAGAAGCGCAGCAGCTTGACCCCTTTTCCCCCCCGACGGGGCTGTTACCTTTTAGGATCAAAGCTTTTCACATTTGGTCGCTGCTCTTGAAGAAGCTCGAGTGTTTCCACTGCAGCCCTGAGTGATTCTGGCTCCGCTCCTGCCACCCAGCCCCGCTCTGCTCTGCGAGCAGCTCCTTGAAACTGGAGTTTACAAAAATAAAACCCAGATTAAAGCCAGTGCAGCTGCCCTGAGGTTTAAATCGATGCTGGTATGATGTGCTGCCAAAGAGAGAATTACTCAGGAGTGTGGATTAGAGCTGTTTGTCTCCAGGAAGACCTGGTCTTCAAAGCCAGGGAATTTTCCCAGCTCTAGCTGGTGCATCTTCAGACGCGAGGCTCTGGTGCCCTGCTCCGTGGGCACCAGCCTGAGTGATCTCGTTTTTATCTCAGCTGCTTCATCTCCTTTCTTCTTCTTCATCTCTTTCTTCCTGTCTGCTTTGGTATTCTCCCATGCTCCTGCTTTGGCTGGAATTCGCTGGCCAGGGCTGCCCTCCAGCCCTCCCGGTGCTGCCTCTCACCAGCTGTAAAAACTTCAAGGCTTTCAAAAATATTTTTCTTCCTGTTGGGAGAGAGGTTCCTTTTTTTTTTTTTTTTTTTTAATATTTTTTTTTATCGTGTTTGCTCGTTCTGAACAGCCCAGCTCTGCTGAGGGTCCGTCCACAGGGGAGGGTTTGGAGAGGGCAGGTTTGGGCTGAGCTCTGGCAGCAGGGATCTGTGCCACATCCCAGAGAGCAGCCGGGCTCCCGTGCCATGGGGAAAGGTGAGGGACGGGGAGCAAAGGGCTCAGGGCAAGGCTGGGGCCCAGCAGAGCCCCTGGGGCTGAGCTCTGCCCCGCCAGGGCAGCAGCAAACAGGGCCTGGTGCCTCTGCCAGCCGTGAGCAGCCCTGGGCTCCCGCCCGTGGCAGGCTGTGCCCAGTCCGGGGTTCCGCGGTGCTGCTGCTTTCCCTGAGCTGCATTCCCGGAGCCTGCTGTCCCTGTCCCTGCCTCCAGAGCGTCCAGGAGCCCTCAGGCAGCGGGGAGGCACAGCTGGGAGCTCACAGCCCGGGCAGGAGCCATGAGAGAGGGGCTCTGCCCAGGGCCACCCGTCCCTGCCACGCGAGTGACCGGGAGCCAAGGGCACAGCCAGGAACCTCCCAGGTCTGCAGGGGGTGCCCGCTCTTGTTTGGCTCCTGAGCCAGCACTGAACCCCGTGGGGAGGTCTGGGGTCCTGCTCTGGCTCTCAGCCTGCTCTGGATCCCCGTTTGGCCCCAGCACTGAACCCCGTGTGCAGCTTTGGGGTCCTGCTCTGGCTCTCCCCACTGTGGATCCCCGTTTGGCCCCATCACTGAACCCCGTGTGCAGCTTTGGGGTCCTGCTCTGGCTCTCCCCACTGTGGATCCCAGCTTGGCCCTCTGAAGGGAACCCCGGGTTTCTGGGGCAGGGAGGGGCGGGCTGGGGGTGCCATCTCCCCCCGAGTGAGTCCTTTCCTCGCCGGCTCCCAGCCCAAGCCCAGCTCTCCCAGGCTCCCCGCGGAGCCCTGCCTGTCTCGGGGCATTGTTTGTCCTCCAGGGACTCTGAGATCGCAGCCAAACCTCCCCAGCTGGGATTGCTGCTAAGCCTTGCCTGGGTGGGCTTAGGCCGAGCTTTGGCGGTGGCTTTGGCTGTGTCCCCACCCTCGGGGGACAAGGGGGGGACAATGAGAGAGCCGGGGCCGTGTGGGGTGGGATGGGCGGGGGGGACAGGGGAAGGTGCTGGGCAGCAGCGAGTGCTTCTGCAGGGCTGGTGGAAGCAGCCAGGGACGGCTTGATGGATTCAGGCTTTATTTATTTATTAATGTTCCATTTCTGGCTTGTTTGTCCATCTCCTTAACAAGGTCACGGCTGTAAAACAGAAATAGCATCCACCAGGGATCTCAGCCTTCCCTATTAAACCTCCTGAAAAGAAACACGGGCTGGATCTTTAAAAATAAAAACCCACCTTGGCACGGGGGGAGGGTGAGCCACCGGGTTCCCCTCTGAAGAGCAAATCTCTTCCAAAAAAATGAGGACCTGCTTCCTCACGTGTCGGGACCCCAAGACGGTTTAATTTCGGTGTCAGCGCTAATTGATTGGAAGCAACAATTTCGCCAGACAAAGCTGTAAATTAGTTTCAAATGGGGGAACCGGGCCACCCACTGCCCGGCTATCGAGTTGCACTAACAACATTAAACACGGAGCAAACCATAACCCGGGGAAGGGAAACCCAAGTGAAACCAGATTTCCACTCGTTGCCTCTCCCCGGCAAAGTGGAACCAGATGCTCTGCGGCTCTGATAATGAGCGGGGCCGATCCTTTCAGGCGCAGCTTAGGCCGGGTACCGCACAAAGGGACGGGCCGAGAGGCGAACCCTCCCAGGCAGGAGCTCTGCCTCCGGAGACCACCGGCATGTAAACCCCTCCCGACCCAAGCATCCCCCAAACCGGCTTCCTAATTGCGGCCGAGCCTCCCTCGCTGCCACGGCCCCTCTCATCGCCTCCCGCCCAACTCCAGCGCCGCTCCCACAGCTCCCAGCCGCGGATGCAAATCCCTCCTGCTTTTCCTGCAAATCCCTCCTGGTTTTCCTGCAAATCCCCCCCCCCCCGGCTCTCCCGCAAATCCCCCCGGGTTCTGCCGCGGGGCCGGGCCCCCCTGCCCGGAGCAGGGTCTGGGGGAGGTGAGGGATGCTCCCCGGAGCCAGCAGTGCCCGCACCCCCCTGCAGCCACACCCTGGGGCTGTTACAGCATCCCAGGGCTGGAAAACCCCTCCCAGAGCATCAGGCCCAAGCTGTGCCCATCCCCACCTTGTGCCCAGCCCTGAGCCCTGAGTGCCACCTCCAGCCCTTCCCTGGGCACCTCAGGATGGGCGCTGCAGCCCTCCCTGGGCAGCCCCTGCCAAGGCCTGGGCCCCCTCTCCGTGGGGAAATTCCTGCTGGTGACCAAGCTGGAGCGAGAGGGTCTGCGGGGTGAAGGTGCTGAGGGCTCTGAGGCTGCTGAGCAGCTCTGAGATTGCCCTCAGCTCGTGGAGGGGCTGGAGCTGGCTCAGACCTGCCCCGAGCTCGGATCTGCCCCAGTGGGAGCTCAGCTCTGCCCCAGTGGGAGCTCAGATCTGCCCCAGTGGGAGCTCAGATCAGCCCTGAGTGGGAGCTCAGATCTGCCCCAGTGGGAGCTCAGCTCTGCCCCAGTGGGAGCTCAGATCTGCCCCGAGGGGGAGCTTGGATCTGCCCTGAGTGGAAGTTCAGGTCTGCCCTGAGTGGGAGCTCGGATCTGCCCCAGTGGGAGCTCAGATCTGCCCCAGTGGGAGCTCAGCTCTGCCCCAGTGGCAGCTCAGATCTGCCCCAGTGGGAGCTCGGATCTGCCCCAGTGGGAGCTCGGATCTGCCCCAGTGGGAGCTTGGATCTGCCCCAGTGGGAGCTGTGCTGCCTCGGGGCCGTGTCCTGTGCTGGGTGCTGCCCCTGGCCCTGTGTGTGCCCAGTGGCAGCTCAGATCTGCCCCAGTGGGAGCTCGGATCTGCCCCAGTGGGAGCTCGGATCTGCCCCAGTGGGAGCTTGGATCTGCCCCAGTGGGAGCTGTGCTGCCTCGGGGCCGTGTCCTGTGCTGGGTGCTGCCCCTGGCCCTGTGTGAGCAGCCCTGGGCACGTGATGGGCTCAGGGCCCTCAGCCCAAATTCGTGCTCTGGCTCTGCTGCACGGGGAGCTTTTTCCATCTCCTGTTCGTGTCACCTCCAGGGCTGGCTGGAATCAACCTGCGGGTGCTTCCAGAGGCCAGGTGGAGTTGAGCATCAGCCCATCCAGACCTTTATTTGGGCCGGGCCTCGATGCTCAGGAGGTGAACTCTGGGTCTGGATGTCTCACGGCTCCGTGTTCCTCATGCAGCAGGAGGAAGGAACCCTTTGTGGGGAGACCCTCGTGTCAAAGACAGCCCCGCCTGTGCTGCGTCTGTATTTATGGCTGGGCTGGGTGATGCGAGAGGTATTTTCCCAGCCTGACCACTCTGTGACTGCATTTCCTGCCCCGGCAGGGACAGCCCAAACGCTGCAGTTCCGCGAGGAAAGTCCCCACGGGGACATGGAACCCCAGGCCTGATCCAAGCTCACAGCAATTCCGCGTGTCCCACCCGGTGCCCTGCTCCTGGGGAGCGCACGGGCTGCTCCTGGGGAGCACACGGGCTGCCGGGCACACAGGAACTCGGGGCTCTGCGTGGAGAGCTGGTGGAAATCCCTTCCGACTCCACAGAGGCTGGTTCTGGGCACAGAAGGGCTCATCCCCGCAGGCAAAGCCTCCTTGCTCTGGGCTGGGGTCTCCTCGTGGCCACAGCAGCTCCGCAATGCGGAAGGGGCCGAGGGAAAAGTTTCCTGCCTTTCTCCCTTCGAGGTTGTGCAATATTACTTTTTTCCCAGCCGAGGCTTCCCGCAGCCGCCCTGGGAATCGGCTCGGCAGAGAGAGGAGCTCCCCTCGCCGGGAGAGGCGGGTTGGTGGGGAAGCACAAACGAGGAGCAGCGTCCGGGAGGTGATGGGCTGGGGGGCTGCCCGCGCAGCGTGCTTGGGTGAGGGCTCTGAAAAACCAGCAGCAAGAAAATTGCGATTTCCTCTCTGCCTTGCGGTGGGGCGGGCTCGGAGCTGCGAAACCGCCCGAGCGGCTGAGCCCGGCCCCGGGGCAGGGCAGGCGGAGCTGGGGCGATCCCCCAGAGCCCGAGTCTGACCCAAAATCTGCCAGAAGGGGGGCGGGGAGGTGCTGCACAGCCGGCCGGGCCTGGGCTGCTCGGGGGGCTCTTCTCTGCTGCTCCAGGAGAAATCAGAGAGGTGTTCAACCCCGATCTGCCGTTCCTGGGCTGCTCGGGGGGCTCTTCTCTCCCTGCTGCTCCAGGAGAAATCAGAGAGATGCTCCTGCCCGGATCTGCCGGGCCTGGCCGAGCTGGGGCAGGGCTGGGGCTGATGGAGATGGGTTTGGTGCTGCCCTGCACAAGCTCTGCTTGGGTCACACGTGGGGACAAGCAGGACACGGCGTCAGAGGCTGTGTGAGTGCTGAAAGAGCTTGGCCTGCCAGCCGTGCTAGGGATGGGAAGTTTGGGGAAAATTCCTTCACAGGGAGAGAGGAAGGGAGAGAGAAGGGAGGAAGGGAGGAAGGGAGGAAGGGAGGAAGGGAGGAAGGAGAAGGAAGGAAGGAAGGAAGGAAGGAGAGGAAGGAAGGAAGGAAGGAAGGAGGAAGGAAGGAAGGAAGGGAAGAAGGAAGGGAAGGAAGGAAGGGAAGGAAGGAAGGAAGGAAGGAAGGAAGGAAGGAAGGAAGGAAGAGCGTACGAAGGAAGAAGGAAGGAAGGAAGAAGGAAGGAAGAAGGAAGGAAGGAAGAGCGTACGAAGGAAGAAGGAAGGAAGGAAGGAAGAGGAAGAGGAAGAGAAGGAGGAAGGGAGAAGGGAGGAGAGGGAGGAGGGAGACGAGGCTGCCCAGGCTGCTGGAGTTCGCAGCCCTGTGGGTGTGACACTGGGGACATGGATTAGCGGTGGCCTTGGCAGTGCTGGGGGAACGGCTGGACTTGACCTTAGCGGGGTTTCCGAGCTGAATTATTCTAAAAATGAGGCAGGGCTGTCCAGGTGAAGCCTCCCGGCCTCTCCCCAGAGCTCCGTCCCCCACAGGGCACAGCTGGCGCCCGGGTGGGTCCCCTGCATCCCACCTGGATGGTGTCCTGGAGCAGCCCGGGCGCAGCGCTCCGTCCCGTGCCCAGCCGGCCGCAGCCGAGAGCTGCTCCCGCGGCTCAGGGCTTGTGAAACGCGGCGTGACACAGCCGCGGAGACGCGCAGGAAACTCCCAGCAGGAGCGGAGAACACCCCGTGGTCCTTGAACTTGTGAGGACTCGCAGCTGTCATTATGCATGCGGCATCTTCCCCCCGGGTGCCGATGGAATTACAATGCCGGCTTCTCCCGGCCTAATCGCTGTTTTGAACAACAAGATTGATTGCTTTCTCCTTTAATTATTTGCAGATCGCCGAGACTTTGCGAACGCTCTAGGTGACATAAACCGCGGTTTAGTGCGCTGGCATTTGCCCATCTCGGGGATTTTTCCAGCTCGGCCACCAGCCGGGCTGTGGGAAAGGAGGAGCGCGAACATCCCTGTCCTCTGGTGACCCGCCTGGCACGCAGGCCTTCATTCCGCCCTAATGGGGCGCTCCGGGGAGCAGACGGGGTGTCTCGTCCCGCTCCCCATCCCTTTCCGATTAACCTGCTTCAACTGAAGCCCTTCACGCTTTTCCGCCGCCGATCTGCAGCTCCGAACCGCCGGCGGCGGAGCGGGCGGTGCCAAACCCGCGGGGCAGCGACGGCGACGGGGACAGCGCGGAGCGGGGCTGCTCCGGGGGGTCACGGAGCCGCTCGGGCTCTGCTGCCCTGGAAACGCCGCACGGAAAACCGCGGGAAAGCGTGGAAAAGCGTGCGGCGGCAGGGCCCGGGAGCGCCGCCATCGCTGCCTTCCGCAAAGGTCACCGAATCCGCGGCGACTTCTACACCCCGGGCTGCTGCGGGGCCGGGGGAGATCGTGCGCTTGTCGGGTCTCATCGGGGAGAGCAGAGCGCAGCTCTCGGCGGCGTCACACCGAAATAGCTCTGACCGCTCGGGGAGGGCTCGTCCGGCCCACCGAGTCCCCTCCGGCATCTCCATCCCTGCCCGCCTGGGCCAGGCCTGGGCTGTCCCCAGCTCCCATCACACCTGTCCCAGGCCAGGAGGATGCCGAGAGCCACCTCGGGCCCCGGACTGAGGATTTTTTGTGCTGAGGAGACAAACGAGCTGTAGAGAAATGCACGTCTGCTCCATAATTCCAATTAAAGCACAGCTTGGTGCTGATTAGATCTAGAAGTTACATCAAGAAAAGGAAAAAAATGTAAATAAGCAGTATTATTTCCCCCCCCCACCCCCATCCTTTCGACAGATGGAGCCGCGCTGATTAGCTTATCTGATCTCTTGTGAGAGAACAAATTGTTGGTGGGAAGCGCTTTGTGGGTTCTGACTCGCTCGGGCTGGGGGATGGCGGCGATGACGCCGGTTTGTTCCCTGGCTGTTCCCGGGTGCTGAGCCACTTCCTCCGGCCCCGCGGGCAGCTGGGGCCGCCTGGCCCCTGTCCCCTCACCACTGTCCTGTCCCTTTGTCCACCATCCCATCCTGGTGCTGTCCCCATCCCCATCCCCATCCCTGTCCTGTCCCCATCACGACCATCCCCATCCTGTCCCCATCCTTCCCTGTCCTGTTCCTCTGACCACCATCCCCACACCATTCTGTCCCCATCCCTGTCCTGTCCCCATCCCTGTCCTGTCCCCCTGACCGACATCCCCACACCATTCTGTCCCCATCCCTGTCCTGTCCCCCTGACCACCATCCCCATCCTGTCCCCCTGACCACCATCCCCATCCTGTCCCCATCCCTGTCCTGTGCCCATCCCCATCCCTGTCCTGTCCCCCTGTCCCCATCCCCATCCTGTTCCCATGCCCGTCCTGTCCCCACCCAGGTGACAGCCACCGTTCCTGCTGGTGCCGGGCTGGCTCCCTCTGCTTTCGGGAATAAGGTTTTTCTTAAATGAAATCACTTCCTCGGAGTAATTACACCAGCTAATTAGGGACATAATTGGCTAATTAGAGCCAAGTGACAGTTTCTCCCCTGCACCGAGAAGGAACACGGTGTGACTGCGGCGCTCCCGGCTGCCCAGCGCCCGCGCGTGCGGGGGGACAGGGGGTGACAGGGCCAGCTCTGCCCTTCCTCAGCCTCTGCAGGGGCTGGGGCTGCAGGGGCTGCCAGCACGGGCGATGTGGGGATGGCTGAGGGTGTTGGATCCCTGCTGGAATCTCGTGGGAAGCGGGAGATCGGTGCCAACCCCTCCAAAGGCCGCTGGGGCAGCGCCTGCAGCACGGCTGGGGCTGGGGCTGGAGCCCAGGGAGCTGTGGGATGGTTCAGGTGGCAAGAGACCTCAAAGCCCACCCAGTGCCACCCCTGCCGTGGGCAGGGACACTTCCCACTGTCCCAGGCTGCTCCAAACCCCATCCAACCTGGCCTGGGACACTCCAGGAGCGGTGAATCCACAAAACCTCATCCTCCCTTTCCTCTGGGCTCTGGCTGTGCCGGGGGTGTCTTGTTGGGAGGAAGGTTTGGGAGGGATCAGAGGGAAAGGATGGCTGTTACTTTCCTCATCCCTTTGTGTGCTGCAGACAAAGGGAGCTGAGAGCCCTGCCCGGCTCTGCGGCTGGGTTTGGCTCCTGTCCGGGAGCCCTTGGATGTGGTTTGTGTGTCGAGGGCCCGGGCTGGGAGCTCAGCCCTGGATGCTGTTCCCTGCTCTGGCACTGCTTTGGGGTGGCCTCGAGCAAATTTCTCCTCAACCCTGGGCTGCTCTTGCTCTTCGCTGCCAGCCTTGCCTTATAAGTGACCTCCTTGGAGCAGAACCACGTCCGTGTGTCCGTAGCAGGCATGGATCCTGCTGGGAGCCACGTAGGCTCCATCCCAAAACAACTCGGGCATCTAAATCAGGCCCTGCTATTCCTGGGAGCCCCCAGATGGGAAAGGCAAGCCCTCACCCACGTGGGGCCTCACCCTCGGCGTGTCCAGCAGCTGGACTGTGCCTCCACGCCGGGGTGCGGGGCTGGGGTCCCTCGGCCACCAGCTCCAGATCCAGCGGGGCTGGGGCAGCCTCTGGAGCAGCTGTCAGGAGAGCTGAAGGTCCCTTCTCACCAAACAGGGGTTGGAACACAGCCCTGGAGCAGCTGGAGCTGGGATGGACCCCCAGGGGTCATTGGTGCAGCCGGAGGTGCCTCAGTTTCCCTTTGCAGAGGTTTCCCTTTGCAGTGGCCCCACGCAGGACGGTCACACTGCGGGGTACAGCCCCGTGGGTTTCTCACCGTGGAGCTCTACACAAACCAAAATCTGGCCCGGCAGGAGCCAGAGGTGCTGCCAAAGCCCATCCTGAACCCCTCTCCCTTCCCACAGCCACCCCCACCTCTGCCAGGTCCTGCTGAGCTGGGGACAGGCGGCACTGGGGTCACAGCTCTGGCTCTGCCCTGTCTGCCCAAAGCCCTCCAAAAGGCGGCTGCAGTGGCTGAATTCCAGGTGAAAACGCAGCGCAGGGGAATCCCTCCCGTCCTGCCCCGCAGTAAAACCCCCTGGCTGAGCTGGGGTCTGCACCCCAAAGCAGCCGAGGGGCTCTGGCAGGGTTTGAAGCTGCCGTGAGCATTTGCCCAGGTTCAAACACAGAGCTGCTCTCACGGGCACTGCTCATTGCAGCTTAAATTACAGCACTGGATACTCCCTGCGACGCTGCCACGGGCTCCACAAGCTTCCCTTGGCTTTCCAAATGTGCCAGGAGGTGGCACAGAGCGAGGCCACAGCCTCCCGGGGGACAGCCCAACCTGCTCCACGATGTTTGTGCAGCTGGGAGAAAAAGGCCTCGCAGCACTTAAGGATAAAGCGGCTTCAAAGTGTTTTTGTAGCACAGAAACGAGTATTTCATGGGCAGAGAGAAGAAAACAGGCAGGGAAAGGATGTTAAAATCCTCCAGTCCGTTGCTCAGGGAATTTTTGCTGGACTTGGATTTTACCAGAGGGAAAATCCTGCTGTGGTGGTGATGTTGAGTGCCAAGGAAATGAGCCGAGGCTGCCCGTGCTCCCAGGGTGACGAGGGTGACAAGTGGCACAGCAGGGAGGGGAGAGGCTCTCCAGGCAGGGCGCATGGAGCTCAGGTGATGCCTCAATCCCTGCAGAGCCCTGGGGACATGGGGACAATGCCAGCCCCCCTCGCTGAGCTTTCTTCCCTGGGATGAATCCGCCCAGGAACCAGCATCTTCCTGTCAGGTCTTTTTTAAATGAAAAAAATTCCCTTAAAACAGGTTGTTCCCAGAATTTGGGTTTCCTGGGGCGTTTGTTCAGCAAACCTGGGAGGAGCCAGCTCTGAACAAGCCTTTCTTGTCTCTCTTACTTGAAATAGAATTTTGGTTTCTGAAGTAAAACAACAAGAAAAAAATCCGTCTCAAATCAACGTTTTGACTTGAAATGTCATTTTGTTTTTAATTGAAGAACCAGAATGAAATGACATTTTAAGTCAAAATGTTAATGTTTTGTTTAGACGTCTCCCATGGGAAAATTTAAATGTTTCAGCAGAGCTGACATTTGCCTGCGAAAGATTCCCAAAACCGGGGGTTTCTCCGAGCAGGGGTAAGAGGGGTTCCAGGGGGGTGCCTGGACAGGCTCTGCAGGTGATGCGGGGTGTGGAGGGGCATCCTTGGGCATGCCAGCCCCGCTCCAGCTGCTCCAGCTGCCCTGGGATGAGGCTCCGTGGTGGAGCTGAGCCGGCCCCAGGGTGACGCTGAGCCCCTGAGCTGCTGCACCTCCAGATCCCGTGGCAGTGAAACCGCCAGCTCTGCTCATCCCGCGCGTTTCACACACTCCTGCTGGGGTGGGGAGCTCCTGCCTCTGCCGCGGGCCCAGCGCTCCTGCCCCGGGCCGGGGCATCACGGGCTGCAGCTCAGGGAAACGCTCGGGGGCTGCGCAGAGAGGGTGAGCTTGGGGGCAGGGCAGCGGGGCAGGGCAGGGAGCTGGGCAGGGCAGCACAGAGCAGCTGGGCAGTGCAGGGCACCTGGGCAGTGCAGGAAGTGGAACAGTGCAGGGTGTCACCCTGATTTTCTAAGACTTTGCTAAGCCTTCTGATGTTTGCATTCCTGTAACAAACTTTCTCACACACGGTTCTGTAAACAACTTATGTTTTGCATTCTTTCATGGAGGAGGAGAGAATTGATGGACTCTTGGTCTGTCCAGTGTCATTGGAGAGGTGGCACTGTCACCCTCCAATCCACTGTCACTTTTGGAAAACTATAAATGTTGGAGTCAGAAAATAAAGGTCCCTCTTTTTGTTCACCTGGAGAGCAGCAGTGTCCGTGTCGTCTTTTCGTGTCGTATTACGACAGCAGGGTACCTGTGCAGTGCAGGTCACCTGTGCAGTGCAGGGAGCTGTGCAGTGCAGGGTACCTGTGCAGGGCAGGGTACCTGTGCAGGACAGAGCACCTGTGCAGTGCAGGGAGCTGTGCAGTGCAGGGAGCTGTGCAGTGCAGTGCAGGGAGCTGTGCAGTGCAGGGAGCTGTGCAGCGCAGGCTGTCCCTCCTGCCAGTCTCTGTGTCCGTTCCAAGCAGAGAGGAGCAGGAGGATTTCTCTCCCTCACCCCCCCGTTTGCTCCCGCTCCAGGGCAGGGCCAGGGCTGAGGCTGAGCGGCTGTGACGGGCAGGAGCAGGTCCTGGAAGGGCGAGGGAGCGGGATGAGATGGGACTGACACCTCCGGCAGCGCGGGCCGGGGGCCGTTCCCCTGCTCGGTGCCGGGAGCGCTGGGGGGCTCCGTGCCTTGGCCACCTCCCTCTCCGTGCAGCAGAGCAGAGCAGGAGCTTCCCAGAGATCCGTGCCTGCTCCTTGGTGCGCCTGCCCTGCCCTGTCGGGTCTGGACCACAGCTGCACCCGTTCCTCTCCTGCTGCATGGAGGCAGCTCCAAGCTGGGCAGCAGCGTTACCTGGGAGGGCTAAAAGAGATTTTGGCACAGTAAATCCTCTCCGTGGCAAGGCCAGTGAGCTGGAAGTGTCCAAGGGCAGGAGAGGGCAGAACTGCTCTTGGGAAAGGGGATCCAGAGCTGCCTGTGCCTCTGTGGGACCAGGCTGCTCCAGGCACGGCTGGGGGAAGGTGACAGCTGTGTCCAGCTCCCTGGAAGTGCAGGTGACAGCTGTGTCCAGCTCCCTGGAAGTGCAGGTGACAGCTGTGCCCAGCTCCCTGGAGCTGCCGGGTCCTGCCTGGCCCGGGTGGCTCTGGCTGCTCCACCCCCGGCACATGGGAGCAGCTCCCAGGAGCCAGGACGGAGCTGAGCCTCCCAGCAGGAAATTTAAACGCATCCATTCTCCTTCCCGACAGCTCAGCCGGGGTCAGAGCCGTGTCCAGAGCTCTTCTCCCCCGGACCCCAGAGACAATCCCTGCAGAAAGGCTTTGGTGTGTGCTGTGGGCTGGGAAAGTGTGCTGTGGGAGGGATGGGGTGGGATGGGATGGGATGGGGTCAGTGGGAAGGGATCAGTGGGATGGGATCAGTGGGATGGGATCAGTGGGATGGGATGGGATGGGATAGGATGGGATGGGATGGGATGGGATGGGATGGGATGGGATGGGATGGGATGGGATCAGTGGGATGGGATCAGTGGGATGGGATGGGATGGGATGGGATCAGTGGGATGGGATGGGATGGGATGGGATGGGATGGGATGGGATGGGATGGGATGGGATGGGATGGGATGGGATCAGTGGGATCTCGGCTCCTCCCTGCCTCCTCCTGGCTGCAGCCTGGCACGGGGAGCAGGGAGACACAGGGGCCAAGGCAGGGCTTCAGGGCCTGTCTTCTGCACAGCCCACACCCGCAGCCTTTCAAAGAGCTCCACTTTGGAGCTGATGCCAGCACAGACCCCCACATCCCACGTGTGCTCCCCAGCCCTGCCCCGGCTGCTCCCGAGCTGGGTTTGGGGCTCTGCTGCTCCCCGGGAGTGGGTGCGCCGTGGCTCTCTGCCTTTCCCAGGACTCAGGTCTGCCAGGTCTCTTCCTGGCGGTGTGGTGTGACAAAGATCCCCGCGGGAATGCAGAGCTCTGCAGGAGATCCCTGCAGGTGAAATCCCAACCCGAGGAGCACCCGGGGCCACAGGGCCGCCCTGTTTGGTTTGGAGGTGTCTGCAAACACCCAAATTATCTGTAATTATTGCTGGAAACCACCCAGCCAGCCTCTCCCGGGTTAACCAGCACTGTGTTCCTGGGTTCCCTGGGAGCCAGGGGAGCTCCCCGCTGGCAGCAGCTCCAGAGCCCCGCCAGGGCCATGGGGAGGAGGCTTTGGCTGGTCACTGTGCCTAGCCAGGCTGAGCTCTGCCTGTGCCTGCTCCCCAGGGTGTTCCCCCTTCCCAGCCGCTGCTGCAGCAGGAGGGCAGAGGGATGTGGGGGTCAGTGGTGATTTTGGGGTGGCAGGCAGTGCCCAGGCTGGGCTGTGCCAGCACGGCCCCTGGGCTCTGCCTGCAGCCTGGCCTGGAACACCCTGGCTCCCTGCAGAGCGCCCTGCCCAGCACCATTCCCAGCTCCAGCTGGGCATCCTGAGGGTCCCATTGTCCCAAGGCTCCCTGCAGAGCATCCCACCCAGCACCATTCCCTGCCCAGCACCATTCCCAGCTCCAGCTGGGCATCCCGAGCTCCCCATTGCCCCGAGGAACCACAGACCCCAACACCCCAACACCCTGGCTCCCTGCAGAGTGCCCTGCCCAGCACCATTCCCAGCTCCAGCTGGGCACCCCGAGCTCCCCATTGCCCCGAGGAACCGCAGACCCCAACACCCCAACACCCCGGCTCCCTGCAGAGCACCCTGCCCAGCACCATTCCCAGCTCCAGCTGGGCATCCCGAGCTCCCCATTGCCCCGAGGAACCGCAGACCCGTCTGTGCTCGGGTTTAATTGCTGCTTTTCTGGAGCACTTCAAAGAATGTTTCTAACCGCAGTATGTGGCACGTATTATTAGATTTGTTTTTGGAATATAATGATAAACTGTTGCCATTATGGAGGTAGACGTAATTATCTGAAATCTATTTTAATCTATTCTGCCTTTTAAATATTCTATGTTCCCTTTTAATAAGAGGTAGCATCCAGCCTTTGATGTTGTAGCGGAGGTGTAGAAAGCTCTCCTCTCCTTGCTGCAAATGTTAATTGAATAGCCTCCCTTTCTCTTCATTAGCCGCATTAGCTTGCATTAACACCTTTTAATATCTCTTTAAAATCTTGTTCAATTTACTTTCTTTAATCTTTTCCTTTCCCAGAGTGTTGCATCACTTTGATCCTCATCTTCTTCTTTTCTTTGATGACAACTTGGAGTTTAATTTGTATTTGAATTGAAATGGAAATTTCCTAATTCCCCAGAATTCAGCAGGCATTTTACAAGGGTTTGGCATCTGCATTAGCATTTGGGGCTGCCCGTGCTGGGGAGGGCATGGGGGAGGGATCCTGGAGCCCTCTGGATCCTCAGCTCCCCTCTTCCAGGATCCCAGACAGGGGATGAGTGCTCGTGCAGCGCCTGCTCCTGGGCCTGGTCCCAGATCCTGGGTGTTCCTGCTTGTGCCAAGGGCTCGGCAGCACGTGGGGAGCTCCAGAGGTGCAGGAGCAACCCCTGCATCCCTCCCTGCCAGCTGGGCAGCGCTCACAGGAGCCCCCACGCTGCTGGGAATCAATCCTGGGATGGGATGGGATCCTTAAATCCCCCCCGGTGCCACCCCTGCCATGGCAGGGACACCTCCCCCTGTCCCAGGCTGCTCCAGGTCCCATCCAGCCTGGATTTGGGCACTGCCAGGGATCCAAGGGCAGCCACAGCTGCTCTGGGCACCTGTGCCAGGGCCTGCCCGTGGCCTCCTCTGGACTCTCTGACTATGGATCGTTAGGATTAAAATGTAAGAAATCAGCTCTCCTTTGAAAGAAACACTAATTTTTTTTAAGGTCTTTATTCCTGATGCTCTTCCTCAGAGCACTTGATATTTGTCAGGAGCACCTTGGTGTGGATTTTAACAATAACACCACAGATGAATCACTGGTTTTTTTTCTGAGTGCTTTGAATGGCGCTCGGTGAGCCCAAAAGAAGAGGTTGTTGATTGATGCATTATTCCCAGGCTCGAATTCTTGATTTCTGTAAATCCTTCCCTCCCCTGCAGAGCAGTGACTGGGACATGGGGCAGCCCATTCCCGCTGGGACCACGGCTTGGCCTTGTTTTGCAGCGGTGGGTGGCTCAGAATGCAAAACCACTGAGGGGCAGAGAGGCCCCTTCTGACCCCCAGCATCGGGGTGGCTCGTGCAGAGCCCAGGTGACACCTCCCCGTGTCCCCCATCCCTGGGGCTGCCCTTGGCCGTCACCCCTCAGCTGTGGCAGGAGCCAGAGCTCAGCTCGGGGCTGGATGTGCTCCAGCCCATCCCAGGAGCTCATCCCAGCCCCTCCAGCCCCCCAGCCCCTCCTCACAGCCCGGTCCCCCAGGGACCTCACAGCCCCCAGGGGCTCCACACGCCCTCGGTGCCCGGGCAGGGCTGGGGAGGAGCCATGGTGAGCGCCCCTGGCAGCTCCCCAGGGATCCAGGAATTCGGGATGAGGCCGATGCTGTCCCTCCTAAGGCTCTCAAAGACCCCGGTGTGGGAAAGGATGGATCTCCAGGCTGCAGGGAGTGCTCCAGAACTGAGCTGCGCTGCTCTGTCAGGCGGCTGTGCTCTCACCTCCACAGCCCTGCCTGCACGGAGGGGAATTCACGGCGTGCTTTGCGTCTTTTCCCTTTCACATCCCTGCAAAGGAGGCTGTGATTTCTGAAGCGTTGCTCTTTTCCTTCTCTTCCTTTTCAGGGCGAGGAGCTTTGCTGGGAGGCCGGTGCTGCGCGGGGGCTCCTGGGGAAACGGGGGATTTGTCGCTTCCCCGCCACTGCCGCTCCTCCCGCGCCTCTGATCCTCCATTTGAACCAGAGGCAGCGGCTCAAAGCACCTCCCAGGCTGGCAGGGAAGAGCTGTGTAAGATGGAAGGACGCAGGGAATGTCTTGAAGGGATCACAGCTGATCAGGGAGGGTAACAAACTCCCGGGCTGGGGAGGCGCCTTGATGCGGGGTCACGGAGCACGACCTTCCCTCGGGCTCCTGGCAGAGATGGGATGGGGAAGGAGCGAGACACAGAGTGCCGGAGAGGCAGATCTGGCAGTGTTCTGTGTCCTTCCTCAGCCACACACCTCCTCCTCCTCCTCGCCACAGCTGGGAGGTGTGTCCTGCTGGACACGCTCCGGGCACGTGCGGCCTCCTGGATCCAAGCGTGAGATGGTGCCCGTGTCAGGTGAGGTCTTCTCGCCTCTGGTGTTGTTTTTGGGCTGGAAGGATCTGGGGGTGTGACCTGGGTGTCCCTGAGGGCTCTGTTGGGGACAATCAGCAGGGATGAGCCATCACCCTGAACCTTGCACCTCGCCGTGCCCCCTCGCCCGGGTCTGGGGGCACGAGGAGCTGCACCAGTGCCACCTCCAGCAGGTCGGGCTCAGCTCGGTCCCGCTAGCCCAGGGTGCAGGGTGAGGAGCTGGAGGCCCTATTGACTGAGGCAAAGTGCCGTTCCCATCCCCAATTTCCGAGGCACCCGGTGAGCGCAGCGCCGCTCCGGCTGGCTGTGGTCCTCTGCACTGCTCCAGATCCTGGGAGAGAAAAACAGCCTGGAGCGCTGTTGGTTTTCCTCCCTCCTCACATCCTGGGAGAGATTTGTCTGTACACTGCGCTTGATTGAAGTGGACTTTTATCTCCCTGCTTATTTTCCTGTCTCCAACCCCCTCGGTAAACCTCACGCTCCGCTGAAAACCTCGAGCTGCGAAACCCCAAACGGAGCCCCGCCCGGTGCCTGGGTGGCACTGGAGGGGCACGGGGATGCCTGGGGCTGGGAGCAGCCTGGCAGCCCCTCCGTGGGTGCCCGGGGCACCTCGGGTCGCCCTTCCCGCAGCCCCACGGCGAGGGGTGCAGGGGACAAAGCCCCGCCGTGCCCGGCGGTGCCGCTTGCGCAAGGTCCCGTCACAAATTGCAGCAGCTCCGGGGCCCCAAACACATCCAAACGCGTGTTCCTGCCCGCTCCTGCCCGCTCCTGTGGGAGCCTGGCAGGACCGGGCTGTGTCATCCCAGCCTGCTGTTTCATTAGCAGCCCTTAGGAAGGGCCTGGCGTGGCGTGAGAAGCCGCCCGTGGAGGTTGGCGTGGCTCTGCCTCCTGCTTCTGCACTCGGGGCTGTTTCTCTCGTGATTTACAGCATGAAAAGAGAGGCACAGGATGTGAAACCCGGCCTCGGTCGGGTTTAATTAGGTTATAGATTAGAAGAACAAAGAGCTTGGGGGTGCTGAGGGCCGTGGCAGATCCAAACCTTGCTGGTGGTGGGTAGGTGGGGTGGGACGTGCCGGGGGCGCTCCTTGCCTGCCCTGCTGAGTGTTTGCCGAGTGCCCTCCTGCCACCCGCTCCTGCAGGTGCCCCCAGACCCCTCATTGCTGGATTTTGACTGCAAACTGATCCTGCTGTGCCCGTGGGCTGCCCGGTGGGGTTTGGGATGCTGGCAGAGCCGAGGGCTGGGCTGTGCTGGGAAGCTTCTGGCAGAGACTGGCTCGGGGAGCTCTTGGCAAAAGGCTGCAACAAAGCAGCTCCTCGGTAATTTTGAGACTCTAAGGGAAGGAGATTTAAATACTGCCGGGAGGCTGTGCCCACATGAAGGGAAACAAACCCAGTTTTCCATGTGCTTTGGTCCAAAGAGCACCGAGCATCCAGCACAGACCCCCTTTGCTGCGGAGGGACGTCTTCGACGAGGGTGGTTTGACTTCAGAGGCGTACGCACAAGAATGAGGAATATTTCCCATTATTAAATCCAGTTTTACTTGCTTATAACTTTACAGTTAGCTCGGGGGGAAAAGCTTTCTGTGGGCAGCGTCTGCTTTAGGTTGAAACTTTGTATTTGGGAAGTTTTGGCGAAAACAATCCGACCACATCTGAGAGCGCCGGGAGGGAAGCAGGCTGCTTTGACATGCTGAAAAAGCCAAATGAAAGGCACGCAGAGCCCCCTGGCACGCTGGGCAGCACGGCAGGAGCCAGCGCTGCTGGCATCCCGGAGCTCCAGCCCTCTGCAGTTTGCTGCTCTCCAGGCTGGATGTGTCCCAGCGCAGGACAGATCCTGAGCTGGGCATCCCCAGCCAGGTGTGGCATCGCCCCTCAGCGCTCCTGGGCAGGGAGGTTGAGCCAGGGTTTGTCTGTGCCCCACGGGGGGCTCTGGGTCACATCCCCGTGTGGGTATCGGGGGTGCTGGCCCTGCCTCACCACCCCTGTGCAGGGCACAGCAGGGCTGGCACGGGCTGTGCCGCAAGAGGAGGGCAGAGGGCAAGGCTGAGCCTCACCAGGGGGCTGTTTGAGCTGCCCCTGGCTGTGTCTCACTCGGCAGTGGTGGAAAAGGGGATTTCTTGGGCTCTAGGGCACCTCCCTCCCACCCAGGTACGGCTCCATCGCCCTCCAGGAGCACAGCCCCTGGGGCCTGGGGCACCAGCAGAGCCAGCTGAGCTCAGGCACGCCTGGCAAGGAGCAGAGCCCCTGGGCAGGGCTTTGGGATCAGCAGAGGCCCTGGGCAGGCCTTTGGGATCAGCAGAGGCCCTGGGCAGGCCTTTGGGATCAGCAGAGGCCCTGGGCAGGCCTTTGGGATCAGCAGAGCCCCCGGGCAGGGCTTTGGGATCAGCAGAGACCCCGGGCAGCCTTTGGGATCAGCAGAGCCCCCAGGCAGGGCTTTGGGATCAGCAGAGCCCCCGGCAGGCCTTTGGGATCAACAGAGCCCCCGGGCAGGCCTTTGGGATCAGCAGAGCTCCCGGGCAGGGCTTTGGGATCAGCAGAGCCCCCAGGCAGGGCTTTGGGATCAGCAGAATCCCCGGCAGGCCTTTGGGATCAGCAGAGCTCCCGGGCAGGGCTTTGGGATCAGCAGAGCCCCCGGCAGGCCTTTGGGATCAGCAGAATCCCCGGCAGGCCTTTGGGATCAGCAGAATCCCCGGCAGGGCTTTGGGATCAGCAGAGCCCCCAGGCAGCCTTTGGGATCAGCAGAACCCCCAGCAGGGCTTTGGGATCAGCTGAGCTCCCAGGCAGCCTTTGGGATCAGCTGATCTCCCGGGCAGCCTTTGGGATCAGCAGAACCCCCAGCAGGGCTTTGGGATCAGCAGGTGAGGAGCAGCAGCACCCCCAGCCTCCCCCAGCACGGCTGCTCCTCGTGGGGCAGGTCTGAGGGGTTTTAGTGCCTTCCTTCCATCCTTTGCCCCGGGGGCCTTGAGGACGCTGCCACAGCCTCTTGTGAGCTGCATCCCTGCTGGCCCCAGATCCCTGGGGTGCTGCTGGCCGAGGGATGCAGGACCTGCAGTGCTGCGCTTCCTGCTGCAAATGCCAGGGTGGGGATGCTTGGGCTGCATCTAAACGTGAGCACATGGCTGATATTGGATTCATTTCAGTGCCAAATTCCCCTTGCTCCCTCTGCAGCAGGAAAAAATACCTCACCCAGGAAAGCTGGGCTGGGTGCTCTGGGCTGTGTCTGAGACGTGGCCCTGGTGTCCTCCTGAAGGGCTGCTGGGAGCAGCACCCATGTCTGAGCAGATATTGGTATGGAAATCCAGCAGGGTTATTAGGCAGAGAGCAGTGAATTTATTCGGGTCATTTATTATTGATAGGTAACATGACACTATTTTAATAATGTTCTCTGATCCTGCTGCAGCTCAGCAGGGAGGGGCTGGAGGAAGCTCGGGGGGAAACCAAATCTCCTTCCCACGTTTCTACAACATGCTGGATCAGCTGAGAGCCTGGCTGAGCCCTGGTGTCCCCTCAGCTGCCAGCCTGGCCTGGGTCACAGAGCGAGCAGGGGGCAGCTGGCACAGAGGGTGCTGGGCACGGAATCAGAAAATCCTGGAATGGTTTGGGTGGGAAAGGACCTTGAATCCCACCCTGTTCAACCCCCTGCCCCGGGCAGGGACACCTCCCACTCTCCCATGTCACTCCGAGCCCTGTCCAGCGTGGCCTTGTCGCTTGGAGAAGGGAATGCTCCTCAGCCCATCCCGGGAGCTCCTGGATGGAGAAGGGAATGCTCCTCAGCCCATCCCAGGAGCTCCTGGATGGAGAAGGGAATGCTCCTCAGCCCATCCCAGGAGCTCCTGGATGGAGAAGGGAATGCTCCTCAGCCCATCCCGGGAGCTCCTGGATGGAGAAGGGAATGCTCCTCAGCCCATCCCGGGAGCTCCTGGATGGAGAAGGGAATGCTCCTCAGCCCATCCCGGGAGCTCCTGGATGGAGAAGGGAATGCTCCTCAGCCCATCCCAGGAGCTCCTGGATCCCTCGTGCCCCCCAGCAGACAGCGGGGTGCTGAGCCCCCGTGGGCACCGGGGCTGTGAAATGCCCCTTTCCCCGCCCCCGAGGGGCTGTGGGCACCGAGCGTGACCCCGGGGCTCTGCGGGGGCTTCCCGGAGCCCGGCAGCTCCCGGAGGCAGCCTTGGCACAGCCGAGCCAGGCTTTGTTGGGAGCAGCCGGGGAGCGCGGCCGGGGTCTCGCTTGGCCGAGGGCACGGCAAGGAGGGGGTGCTGCACAAAGCCCCAGCCCTGCCCGAGCTGCACTAATCAGCTCCTTAATCCTCCTCGGGACAATCGCAGCCTGCCTGGCCCAAAGGGACCTGGCAGAGCTCGGGGCCGGGCTTGGCTGCCCAGCCGGGCACCCCGCGGGCAGCGGCCCCGGCTGCAGCAGCTGGCGCGGGCAGGGAGCGGGCTCTGGCAGGGTTTGTCCCGCTTGGATTGGCCTCTCCTCCCCCTTGGTGGCTGCTCTGCCATTGTCCCTGCGAATGAGGCACGGCCCTGGAACAGCATCTGCTGCCCATCCCCTTCCCCGGCCTTCCTGCCGGGGTGGGACCCTGCTGCTCCGGAGGGATCCCGGATCCCGATGCCTGTGGGACCCGGGGGGCACCAGCCTGGGGGTGCAGGGGGTCCTCTTGGGGTGCTCGGGGTCCTATTGGGGTGCGGGTGATCCTATTGGGATGTAGGTGATCCTGCTGGGGTGCAGATGATCCTATTGGGATGTAGGTGATCCTGCTGGGGTGCAGATGATCCTGTTGGGGTGCAGATGATCCTATTGGGATGTAGGTGATCCTGCTGGGGTGCAGATGATCCTGTTGGGATGCAGATGATCCCATTGGGATGTAGGTGATCCTGCTGGGGTGCAGGTGATCCTGTTGGGATGTAGATTATCCTGCTGGGGTGCAGATGATCCTGTTGGGATGTAGGTGATCCTGCTGGGGTGCAGGTGATCCTGCTGGGATGTAGGTAATGACCCTGTGTGGCTGCAGGTGGTCCTGTCAGGGTCCAGCTGGTCCTGTTGGGGTGCAGGGGCCCACTGCAGGCACAGGGAGCTCTGACACCCACAGATCATCACCCCAACCTCCGCCCCATCAGCTCTGCCAGAGCCCAGCCCTGGCTCCCTGCAGCCCAGCCCTGCCAGCCTGGCCAGGCGCCCCACAGGTGCGTGCTTTGGGGGCAGGCTCCTCTGGGGCTGAGCAGGGACCCCCCAGGTCTCCCCCCGGTGTTTATCCCGGCCCGGAGCCGCAGCGGTGCCGAGCAGCTCCCGCAGAGTTTGCTCAGGGTTATGATGTACAGAGGGCTGGAAATGAAAGGGAATATCGTGCCTTTGAAAAGGAGAGGAATCGTGTCTGCTGTGTTAAATTCACAGACCTGGATGTGGAAAAAAAAAAAAAAAAAAAAAAGCGTGTGGGCGTGATGAAAAGCTTCCCAGGAGTTCATCCCGTGTAAATTGGGCTGGGAGCGAAATCACGGAGCCGGGCACGGAGGGGACACGCGGGAGGAGGGACACAAGTGACACAGCCCGGGCCGGTGTTTGAACAGCGCCTGCAAGTCCCAGGACGGGCCATTAGGAATTAAAGAGATGCTGTTAATCCGGGCTGGAAATAAAGCAGGACACACACGGGCTCGTCTGGTTGGTCTGGCCTGCTGCTGGTGTCAGCTTCAATTGGAATAAACAAGTGTTGCTGGGCTGCTGCAGCTCCTGGAAGGCAGAGCAGGGCTGGGAGCGCCGCTCCCACATGAGAACCACTTGCCCAATTCCTGCTCATTTTTAAAGACAGGCGGTTGTGAAAGCGAGAGGGTACTCAGGGGTGCTCATTACCACTTCTGCCTTGCAAGAGTTTTCCTCCAGCGCCCGTAAAAACCCTGCTCGCTCTCACCAGAGACTCCACATCAAATATTCAAGGCAGATTACACCCAGAGCCACACAGGAGGAGGGGGGGAGGGAGAAAAAAACACCCTCTAAACTGTTCAGTTGCTTTAATAAAGGAGCCAAAAAGGTTAAGAAAGAGAAAGGCAGGCGGGAGGGAGGGGAGAGACTCCGCGCTGGTCCCGGGGCAGCGCTGCTGGCGGCACATGCCAGCCCGGCCCAGCCCGCCTTTTGAAGTGGGTGCTGCTCCTGCTGAGCCAACTCGGGGCACAGGTTGGATCACCCGAGCCAGGAGCAGAACCCTGGCCAGGGAGAGCTGCACGTGGCCGCAGCTCCGGCTCCGGGTGGGTGCTCGGTATTCCTGCCCCGCAGCGCCGGCCGCCCCTTGGACACGGCTCTGGCTCTGCGCAGAGGGAGTTCGCCGCTCCTGCTGCTGCTGGGGGAGGCTTTGGGTGGAAAAAGGCTGGATGTGAGTGTCTGTGTAAGGGCTGGGAGCGTCCAGCCGGGAATGGAGCCGAGCCAGCCTCTCTGGTGGCGGGGATGTGGCTCTCCCCGGCAGCCCAGGGTTTATTCCGGTGCTGCGGTGCCCCAGCGAAGCGTTCCAAACCTGCCAAAGCTCCCGGGAGCACGGCCTTGCCGCACAGATAACATCTCCCCCCAAAACACGCTTTGCTCTCTCTCTCTCTCATGTTTTTCTACCACGTAATTACTTTTCTCCTCCTAATTGCGCTGCCGAGCAGAGCCCTGGCGCGGGGGCAGGCGGTGCTGCGGTGCGAGCCCGGCCCGGGGGCTGTTTCTGGGGAGCTGTGCCATCCTGGCTGCTGGCAGGGGCTCTGGGGGCACCTGAGCAGCACCGGGGGTGGTGAGCAGCCTGCAGGAGGCTGTGTGGTGCCTGTGTGGTCCCCGAGCCCTTCCCACCAGCCCCATGTGTTATTTGGGATGGTTTTGGTGCCTGTGCCTGAACCCAGCCTGGCCCTGGTGCCCAGAGCCCCCCAGGCCCTGCCAGTGCCCCCCGCCCAGTCTGACTGCAGGGCTCTCCTGGGGACAGAGCCCCCAGTGCTCTCCTGGTGACAGGGGGGTGGCCGTGGGGGTTTGGTGGCTGTGTCCCCCCCTGAGCAGCCCCTGGGGTCACACTGCAGTGGCCTGGCAGCCCCTGCCCTGCTGGCATTGCCCGAGGGGGCTGGGGTGGGTGAGCAGGGGCTGTTTGCTGGGGTGTTTGTGTCACCCCAGTGTCACACTGAGGGGACCCTGGAGCCCCTCCTGTGGCTCTCAGCCCTCCCTGGGATCCTGGCCAGCCCGTGGCTGCTCGGGAATCCTGGGAATGTTCACCTGGAGAGGAGAAGCTCCAGGGAGAGCTCAGAGCCCTGCCAGGGCCTGAAGTGGCTTCAGGAGAGCCGGAGAGGGACTGGGACAAAGGATGGAGGGACAGGACCCAGGGAATGGCCCCCAGTGCCAGAGGGCAGGGTTGGATGGGAGATTGGGAATGAGGAATTCCCTGTGAGGGTGGGCAGGCCCTGGCACAGGTCCCAGAGCTGGTGCTGGTGGTGCAGGGGGGACCCTGCGCCCCAGGACTCAGCCTGGGCACCCCCAGGTCACCCCAGGCCCCTGGGGCTGCTCCACAGCTCCGTGTCAGAGGCTGGTGACACGGGCGTTTCTGGGGAAGGTTTTTTATTCCTGTGGTCTTGTTTCTGGTGGAAATTAGTCAGCGTTCCAGGGCACAAACCTCAAGCCACGGCCACATTCTGAGCCGGCTCAGCGCTGCCACCATTCCACAAACCACTTCCTTCCTTCCAGCCTCCTGCAGCCAGGCCTGAGGGTGATGAAAGGGCAGGAGCAGGGCTGGGAGGCAGGAGCTGGGCATCCCCAGCCAGGCTCTGCTCCAGAGCACAGGCACACGGTCCCACCTGGAATCCAGAGCCCCGGAGTGCTTTGGCTTGGAAGGGATTTAAACTCATCCCATCCCACCATCCCAGGCTGCTCCAAACCCCATCCAGCCTGGCCTTGGGCACTGCCAGGGATGCAGGGGCACCCACAGCTGCTCTGGGCACCTGTGCCAGGGCTGCCCACCCTCACGATCCAGCTTTGCCACGGACAGAGACATTTTTAAGAAGGGATTTTTTTACAGCCGGGTGCTCCCTTTCCTGGAGCTCCTGCAGAGAGGGAGGACACGTAAGGGAGCTCTGTAGGGCCCCCACCTTCCCGAGGCACAGCCCCCCACAACAGATGCATCCCACTGATTCCTTCCCTTGGGTGGCAGGCTGCAATTTGTGTTGGAGTTTGGCTTTCGAGTGAAGCTCTTGGCTTGTCACTCTCAAGGCACAACACGCTCCCTAAATAGCAGGCTAAATTTCCCCACCTAGCCTTAAAAAATAAAAGAGTCCTCTGCCAAGTGAAAGGACATATTCCAGTATTCTTTGTTGTTGCAACAAATTGGGTGGATACTGTCAGACTTCTGTATTCTGGGAATACTTCCAGAGCCTCTTTCTGTGTGCAAGTCGGTTACCATGTAATTGTCAACTTAAATTGCAGTGTTGGATAACTGAGCTGGGGCTGGAGAGAATCTCTGTGTGAGCCTCAGCCCCGGGGCTCTGCTCACCCTGCGAGCCAGAAGAGGGAGCAGAGGGGGCTGCAGGCCCGGGGGACTGCTCGGGGGGATTTGGGGTGCTTATGGTGGCGCCACGGCTGAGCACAGCCCTGCGTGGGTGGGAAGGGGATCACGGAATCAGGGGGGGCCGGAAAAGCCCTCCAAGGTCACCGAGTCCAAGCTGTGCCCACCTTGTCACCGCATCCAGGCCATCCTGGGGCACCTCCAGGGGTGGGGACTCCACCTGGGCACTCGTTCCCTGAAGGTCGCAGCCAGGGCAGGGGACAGGGGACAGGGACAGGGCTGCGGCTTCGGGGACAAACAAATGCTGCTTTCGATGCGATGGGAACGTCTTCACCCTCTTCCTTCCCCTTTCAAACTGGCAGCTCGTTGCGCTGTGTTTGTTTTAGCCCCAGTCCCAGTGACAATTAGCGCTCCGAGGCCAGATTAAGCTGTTTTTTTGCTTGTTTTCTTTTCCACTTTGATTTCCACCTCCTCCAAATTCTTAATCCTCCTGAATATTTCATCTCTTGTAAGCCCATCAATGGCAAGGCTCCCAGCGGGCCCAGCTCTGTTCCAGCTGCTCTGCTGGAGCTCAGCTCAGCGCCACTTCCCCGTGCCCCGAACCGCGGCATCCGCCCGGCACCGCCGCGCCGCGGATTTGGGAACCGCGGGCACCCGACGGGAACCCGGCTGCCCGGTGAGAAAGCACAGCTGCCCTGCTTCCCACCGCCCCCCGGGCAGCTGGGGAGCCCCGGCGCGGCCGCGGGAGGGAGAGGCCGGCGTCGCTTTGGGAAGCGGAGGGGTCGGGGTGGTGGCGCAGAGCCTGCAGGGGGTGCCCCGTGCGCAGGGGGTGTGCTGGGGTGTGGGGATGGCTGGGGGTGGTTCTGTGGGGTCAGGGAATATCCTGAGCTTGCAGGGACCCACAGGATCATCCAGCCAAGCCCCTGGCCCTGCCCAGACCCCCCAACAACCCCACCCCGGGCATCCCTGGGAGTGTGTTCCAAACGCTCCTGGAGCTCTGGCAGCCTCGGGGCCGTGCCCAATCCCTCTGGGTGGAGAACCTCTCCCCAATATCCACAGCTCCGGCCATTCCCTGCCTCCTGCCCGTCTGATTGTGATTCCCCACCGAGAGCTGCACTTTTGCCTCTTTTCCTGTGACTGCTTCCTGGGATGCTCTGGGACTCAGGGCTGGGGCTTTGCCCTGCGCTTGTGCTGCTGACAAAAACACTTTCTGATGGGGAGCTGGTTTCTTCTGCCTGTCAGAATGTCACTTCCAGCTTGAGCCAGCTCTGCAGGGCTGTCCACTGGGACAGACACACTCCCACTCCCGTTCCTTCCTCCCTGGAAGGACAGCTGGGAGAGGGGGCTGGCTCTCAGATTCCAGCCTGGCAGGGGCCGTGGTGTCCCTGTCCTGAGGGTGATGTCACAGGGGGTGGCTGCTGTTTCTAAGGAGCCCTTTTACCACCCAGACCTGCTCCTCAGTGTCCCTTTTACCACCCAGACCTGCTCCTTGATGTCCCTTTTACCACCCAGACCTGTTCCTCAGTGTCCCTTTTACCACCCAGACCTGCTCCTCAGTGTCCCTTTTACCACCCAGACCCGCTCTGCTCCTTGATGTCCCTTTTACCACCCAGACCTGCTCCTCAGTGTCCCTTTTCCCACCCAAACCCGCTCTGCTCCTCGGTATCCCCGTGGGTTTGCAGGGCTGTGTCTCCAGGAGGAAGCCCCTGACACGAGGCAGCTCTTCCAGCAGGTTCTGGGAATCCCGCAGAGCTCCAGTGCTCCTCACCTGGCCCGCGTGCTCCCGCTCAGAGCCCCGAGTGGCTGCGGGCTGGCTGGGAAGAGCATTCCCTGGCAGCAGGCGGCTCCAGGAGCCGGTGCCAAGGGAGCTGCGGTGGCATATGTTCCCTCTCAGAGCAAGGTTACACTCCCGGCTCATTAGGAGCTCCTTCCCTCGTCTTGGGGCATATGCAGGAGGGGCCGGTGCCAAGCTGGCAGCGCCGAGCAGCTCCCAGAGGCTGGCAGGGAGGTTTCTCCTGCACTTCTGCGCTCCCACAATCGCGGCCCCGAGGAGCATCCCGCTCCAGGTGATCCCTGACAAGGAGCGGGATTTCTGGGAAGGCCGGGCGGGATGGGATGGGATGGGATGGGGTTGGGGATGGGATGGGTGCGGGAGGAACCCGGCAGCCCCCCCGGTGCTCCCGAGGCCGGTGCCAGGGGCAGCCCAGCCCCGATGGCCGCGGGGAATTCAGCACATTCCTAAATAATGGCTCTGGTGGTTTAGCAGGATCTGGAGCCCATACTAATGGCTCATTGCTGAACCGTAAGTGGTTGTGTTATACTTTGGATTTATTGGAGGCCAAGGGATTAATTTCCTGAAATATACGGTCATGATGTTGAGGTTAAATTAAGATCTCATTCAAAAGGATTCTTTTTATTATATTTAATTTGTAACCCCTTTTCTCTAGCCATTTTACAGCTATTCCTCCCCCTCCCTTCGATGTTCAGTGTCATGTTTCCAAGAAGAATCTTATTTCATGCAGACTAAGAGCATTTTTCAGTATAACCTTTTACAGTTCCTCACCGTTCAAGTTCCTCCAGTCTCGCTTGTTTATACACAACAAGGTCTTAAATCCTCTCTTGGAAAATAAAGATGTTGATGCAAAAGCAACAAGAGCTTCTGGCAGAGCTCAAATCCATCCGTTCTCTCCTCCTTCCCCACATGCCACCCCCTTCAATCTGCTGGAACTAAAAGCCCTTTTACTTCAGCGCTTGAGCACTTTGATAAAACGCATGTTGAGTAAATCTTACATGACATTTTTACTCTGGGTGAGATGTATATAAAGTCGAGCTGGCTCAGTGCTGGCCTCGCTTCGCCCTTCCCCAGGATGCCATTATTGAACTGATAAATTAACTGCGCGAGAGGCGCCGAGGAGCGCGCGGAGGACGAGGTGCCGCGTGCGGGGAGCAGGGAGGGATTTGGGAAGGGAAAGCTCTGGGCAGCCCTCGGAGCTCCTGAAGAGGCAAAAGGGCTCCAAGAGAGCAGGACGGGGACGTCGGACAAGGAGGGCGAGCCCCGGCGCGGAATTCCCAGCGCGGAATTCCCAGCGCGGAATTCCAGCGCGGCTGCCCGGGAGGGAGCCGGGGCTGCCGGCAGCTCTCACCCCGAGCTGTCAGCCGCCGGGATTGTCTCTTTTCCCGCCGTGTGCCCCCCCAGAAGTGCTGACGGACGCGCTGAGTGCCGTATCTGCGGCTGGCAGGCCGCGCCGGGGCTGAGCGGGGTCAGGCGGCGCTGGCGGGGCCGCAGCGGGTGCTGACTGGCATCCACGGGCCAGATAAGATAAAAACAACTGATGACAGCAGGGAAGTGAAACAGTCAGCTCAGCACTTGGATTGGTGCCCGGCCAAGAGGAAGGGAAAAAAACCGAGGAGGGCCGGTGGGGAGGGGAAGAGGGTGGAATATGGATTAGAATAGAAACTCTGGAAAAAGCTATCAGGAGGCAGCAGATTTGGGTGTTAAATATTTATGAATTAGCGGCACTTGTCGGGTTCTCTGTGAGCTGAGAGTTTCCAGGATGGGAGTGAGTGTGGCTGAGATCCCGCCGTGCCAAACTGTGGATGCTGGGGGAAGCAAAGGCAGGGATGGGGAAGCAGAGGCAGGGATGGGGAAAGCAAAGGCAGGGATGGGGGAAAGCAAAGGCAGGGATGGGGAGAGCAAAGGCAGGGATGGGGAAAGCAAAGGCAGGGATGGGAAAAGCAAAGGCAGGGATGGGGAAAGCAAAGGCAGGGATGGGAAAAGCAAAGGCAGGGATGGGGAGAGCAAAGGCAGGGATGGTGGGGAAAGAAAGGCAGGGATGGGGAGAGCAAAGGCAGGGATGGGGAAAGCAAAGGCAGGGATGGGAAAAGCAAAGGCAGGGATGGGGAAAGCAAAGGCAGGGATGGGAAAAGCAAAGGCAGGGATGGGGAGAGCAAAGGCAGGGATGGGGAAAGCAAAGGCAGGGATGGGGAGAGCAAAGGCAGGGATGGGGAAAGCAAAGGCAGGGATGGGGAAAGCAAAGGCAGGGATGGGGAGAGCAAAGGCAGGGACGGGGGAAAGCGAGGGCAGGGACGAGGGAAGCAAAGGCAGGGATGGGGAAAGCAAAGGCAGGGATGGGGAGAGCAAAGGCAGGGATGGGGAAAGCAAAGGCAGGGATGGGGAGAGCAAAGGCAGGGATGGGGAGAGCAAAGGCAGGGATGGGGAAAGCAAAGGCAGGGATGGTGGGGAAAGCAAAGGCAGGGATGGGGGAAAGCGAGGGCAGGGATGAGGGAAGCAAAGGCAGGGATGGGGAAAGCAAAGGCAGGGATGGGGAGAGCAAAGGCCTGGCTGGTGGCAGCCTGGGCAAGGTGACCAGCTGCAGTGGCTCTGGCGGTGCCGAGGCTGGCAGCGGTGTGGGATAAACCCAGATGAGGAGCAGAAAGGATAAATGAGGTGCCATAAAAGTGACTATTATTATTCAGAAAATTCCGCTGAAGAGCATTGGAGTAATTAAATCATAATTGCTTATTACTCAGCTGAAGTGACATTGTAAGTGGCTGAAGGTCTGTGACGAGCAGGGGAAGGGGGGCTCAGCTATTCCTGTGCTCTGGCTTCTCTGGGGATGGGATGGGTGGATCCCCTGGCAGCTGAGCAGAAATCCTGTCCCCCAGTGAAGGTTAAAAATCTCCCTGAGCCTGCAGAGCTCATTCCCAGTGGGACAGAGAACCTGTGGGGGCTGCAGGAAGGGAGGCAGGAACAACTTCACCTCCCAGGACAAGAGGTGCCCAAGCCAGCCATATTGGCCGGGTATCCCTGGAGAATGGCCAGGTATTCCTGGAGGCGAGAATTCCTTGGGGTTAGGCTGACCCACTAAGCCTTGGAGTTTTAATGGAGCTGTTTCCCACCACGAAACCAAGAGCTGGAAATGCCGTAAGCCCTTAATTACAGAGCACTGTTTATGGAACATGTGCAGGGCTCAGGTACCCGGGCAGCACAGGGAGGGGAGGCAGGGCTGGGCTCTGAGGGGGAGCTTCCCGGGCTCTGGCAGCATTCCCTCGGCCGGCCAGGCTGGGGGATCAGCTGCCTTTTCAGCTCTAGGTAACATGTGGGGAATGTTAGTTTTTGTTTCCTCATTTTTGTTTCAAAGCCACGCCGTGCTTCACTTCCTGGAATGTCCCAAACCGAGGCCTCCCTGCACTGAGGGACAGCTGAGCATCCCCTCACCCTTTTTGCTGCCCCTTCCCCACAGCGAGAGCTGCCCTGGCCCCCAGACCCTTCCCACAGGGATGTCCTGGCTGGAAGGGCAGGACCAAGCCCTGGCCGTGTCCCACCTCCCGGATGGGAAAGAGAAGGGCCCGATGCTGTTGCTGCTGCTTGCCTTCATCCTCCTCCAGCTCCAGCCAGCAGAGCCAGGTCCAGCACTGAGAACCAGGCCAGCTGGGTGGGGAAAACGCTGGGAAGGAGGAGAAGAGCACGCCTTGTGTGGCAGCCTGCAGGATCACCCCCGGCTCCCAGGCAGCGCCAGCCTCCAGGCTCGGCGGAGCAGAGGAGCTGCTGACGTTCCCACCGGCTGCATTCGTTTGGATTTTGGAAATCGCTGTCAGATGAGTCACCTGGCAGAGCAGCACCAGCCCCCCACGAGGAGACAGAGCGGCACTGCCAGGGAGCTGCTGCCAGCAGAGCACTCGTGCTCAGCCAGCCTCTTGTGCTGGGCTCTGCAGAGCCAGCGGGGGAGCCAGGCTGCTGCCAGCTCTGACCCTGCACTGTGCCAGCACTGACCCTGAACTGACCCTGCACTGTGCCAGCCCTGACCCTGCACTGTGCCAGCCCTGGCCCTGCACTGTGCTAGCCCTGACCCCTGAACTGTGCCAGAACTGACCCTGAACTGTGCCAGCAATGACCCCTGAACTGTGCCAGCACTGACCCTGCACTGTGCCAGCCCTGGCCCTGCACTGTGCCAGCCCTGACCCTGAACTGTGCCAGCCCTGACCCTGCACTGACCCTGCACTGTGCCAGCCCTGGCCCTGCACTGTGCCAACACTGACCCTGCACTGTGCCAGCCCTGGCCCTGCACTGTGCCAACACTGACCCTGCACTGACCCTGCACTGTGCCAGCCCTGACCCTGCACTGTGCCAGCCCTGACCCTGCACTGTGCCAGCACTGACCCTGCACTGTGCCAGCTCTGACCCCTGAACTGTGCCAGCACTGACCCCTTTTGTTCCCCCGCCGTCCATTTGGGTGTCTCCTGTTCTACCTGGGTGTCTTTGTGTCCATCTGAGTGTCCCTGTATCTATCTGGGTGTCCCTGTGTCCATCTGCATGTCCCTGCGTCCATCTGAGTGTTGCCCTGTGTCCATCTGAGTGTCCCTGTGTCCATCTGAGTGTTGCTCTGTGTGCATCTGGGTGTTGCCCTGTGTCCATCTGAGTGTCCCTGCGTCCATCTGAGTACCCTGTGTCCATCTGGGTGTCTTTGCATCCATCTGGGTGTCCCTGTGTCCATCTGGGTACCCTGTGTCCCTCTGGGTGTCCCTGTGTCCATCTGGGTGTTGCCCTCTGTCCATCTGAGTGTTCCCCTGTGTCCATCTGGGTGTCCCTGTGTCCATCTGGGTGTTGCCCTCTGTCCATCTGGGTGTCCCTGTGTCCATCTGGGTGTCCCTCTGTCCATCTGGGTGTCCCTGTATCCATGTGGGTACCCTGTGTCCATCTGAGTACCCTGTGTCCATCTGGGTGTCCCTGTGTCCATCTGGGTACCCTGTGTCCATCTGGGTGTCCCTGTGTCCATCTGGGTGTCCCTGTGTCCATCTGAGTGTTGCCCTCTGTCCATCTGGGTGTCCCTCTGTCCACCTGGGTGTCCCCCTGAGCCCAGCCCAGCCTTTTCCTTGGCTCCCTCTGCCCTGGCAGGGGTTAAAGAGCCGGAGGAGGGCGCAGGGCTCTGGAGCTGCCGACAATAAAACTTCCCCGAAGTTTGGGAGCCCCTGGCACAGACCCATCCCTGTACTTAAGCAGAAAATCACCGGAGAAGTGCTATAATCTGACAGATTTTTCACAGGCTTAAATATTCATGAATTAGAAGAATTGGCAGAATTTTCTACATTATTAGCTTTCATCATGGCTCCAGGAGCAGTTGGTGCACTGGCTGCTCTTCAAAAGCTATTAATCGAGTCTGTCATCACAGCAGCCATTTTTTAATTAGCTGCTTTACGGAACGATCTGCTGCAGGAGGGGGACTGCAACATTTAAATGGTATTAAAGTTTTAAAGGTGCCCCTTTCCATTTTTAATCCCGGTTCTGGAAGGCCACGACGGGGGAACCGAACGCCTTCGCTCCCATGGTTAACTTCTGCTTTCCTCTTGGAAAACCGAGCTGCTTCTGCCCGGGGAAGGAATTGCAGGGGGAAAAACGCTTCTGGAAGCTCGCAGCATTCCTGCCCGATGAAATCAGGCGGGATGTTGGTGGCTGCAGCACGGAGCTGCAGGGCTGGGGGGGCAGGGGCAGGACGAGGCCTCTGGCTGGGCTGGGATTTTGGGAACGCTCATGGGAATGTCCTCCCGCACCCCTGCGTGGCTCCAGCGTGTGCCAGGAGCGTCTCCTGGGCGGGCAGAGCCTGGGGAGCCCCAGCACAGGCGGGTACCACCCCCAGCACCCTGAGCTGTGTGGGGAGCAGGAGCTGGCAGGAATCCTGTGGGATGTGACCCGGAGCTTGGGCAGCTTGGAAAGAGCTCCAAAAACACAGGGGCCTGTGAACCCCATGTGTGGGATGCTCCTGCATCTGTGCGAGCTTTTCCTGCATCCATTGGGCTGTTCCTGCATCCCTGAGAGCTGTTCCTGCATCCATTGGGCTGCTCCTGCATCCATTGGGCTGCTCCTGCATCCCTGAGAGCTGTTCTGCATCCATTGGGCTGTTCCTGCATCCCTGGGGGCTGTTCCTGCATCCACTGGGCTGCTCCTGCATCCATTGGGCTGCTCCTGCATCCATTGGGCTGCTCCTGCATCCCTGTGGATTGCTCCCACATCCCCACAGGCTGCCATGGAAGCACATCTTTGGCCCCAGCTGGGAATTGTGAGGGCTGTGATCCCAGGAGCCCGAGAGAGAGGGGGCCCTGCCCTGCCCTGGAGGTGGGCATGGGCCCAGGGTCACCCCCAGGCAGCGAGGGAGGGTCCGTGGGAGGCTCAGATCCAAGGGAGGATCAGATCCAAGGGAGGATCAGATCCATGGGAGATTCAGATCCATGGGAAGTTCAGATCCATGGGAGATTCAGATCCATGGGAAGTTCAGATCCATGGGAGATTCAGATCCATGGGAAGTTCAGATCCATGGGAGATTCAGATCCATGGGAGGCTCAGATCCATGGGAGGCTCGGATCCATGGGAGATTCAGATCCATGGGAGGATCAGATCCATGGGAGATTCAGATCCATGGGAAGTTCAGATCCATGGGAGATTCAGATCCATGGGAGGCTCAGATCCATGGGAGGATCAGATCCAAGGGAGATTCAGATCCACGGGAGGCTCAGATCCATGGGAGGCTCGGATCCATGGGAGGCTCGGGCCCATGGGATTTTGAGGATCCATCGGATCACCCCCATGCCAAACCTGTTTCCCGAGCTTTTCCCTAAACTCCATCACCCCTGCCCTTAGCTCTGCTCCCCGAGCCAGAGGTGCCGCTGCTCTCCCGCCTGATTATTTGCATGGGAAACACAGCGAAATTGTGCCTTTGTGGCGGCTTGAAATGGGGATTTTTGGCATCAATGTCGCGTCTCCAGCCCTGGCCGCTCCTCCTGCCAGCGCTGTAATTTGTGTATTGTGGTGCCGGTGTCCCGCTGACCGGGACGGGAATTGCTGTCTGGGGAAGATTTCCCTCAATTGTCATGTAAAACATGGAAAGCAAAGAAATTGGCAGCTAAAATCGCTAAAATGCCGCCGCTGCCTCTGCAGCCCTTGAGAGGCTGCTCTTTGTAATTCCGTCTGGGGAGCGGAGGGTGGGGGGTTGGGGGTTTTTGGTGATGTGGAATAGGGAAAGTCTGAACCTCGGGCTTCAGGTGGGTTTTAATCCTTCGCGGGAAACCAATCTTTTATTGAAGCGTAAATATTTGTGTTTTGGTAGTAAACGTGACTCCCTGCGAGACCCAGACTCTGCCCACAGATCCTCGAGAAAAGGGGGAACAAATTCTGCTCTACCCCACAGCTTCAGGGGAGGAAGGATGGGGAAACATTCCCAGAAAAAAAAACAACAACCTTTTGCTTACGTTGAGTGACTTTTGCTGGGTTTCCTTGCCTGGTTTGGGTTTGTGGGTTTGTTTCCCCTGTCGTGAATGGACGGGGCTTGGAAGGTGCTGGAAGGCTCCCTGCCCGCGGGGTGAGAGGAGCTGGGAGGTGCCTTCCCACCCAAACCCTTCCGCGATCCCGTGGATGTGAAACCTGCTGTCTGCAGAAGCTTCCTGAGCGCTCAGAACCCCCTGGCGAGGCCAGCCCGGAGCAGGGTGGGATGTGGGATGTGGGGCGTGGGATGGAAGGGCAGGAATTGCTGCGTCACCGCCGCTCGCCCTCGCTCTCTGAAAAGCCCCGTGGGCTTGTTGCTTTTTTATACCTCTGCTCCATCATTTTTCATGTTTAGTCACTCCAGCGAGGCACACGCCCTCCTTGGCAATTAATTGTGGCTGTTCCCTGCGAGTTCTCGAACAAAACTCTCTTTATTAGGACTCCGAGCGTCCAAAAGCTTTGCAGAACTGCTGGGATCCTGCAGCTCACGCTGGCCTTTAATTACATCCCCCAGACAGCAGAATTTATTAGCAGAATATACCCAGTGAGTTCTTTAAAGTGCGTAACACACGGCTCTGCCTTGCTATTTACGTTTGGGGGGGTAAAAATGAGGATTTACACTGAAATTCAAATGGAACCTGAGCAAAATGAGGGGGTTTGTGGAGAGCACCCCCTGCGATCTCTCCATCCCGCCCTGAATGGGGTTTAATGGGGCTGGGAAGGAGGAAAACGCTGCTGGAGGGTGTGGAAGTGGTGGGGAATGGCAGGAGCGCGGGCTGGGATTGGGATTGGGATTGGGATTGGGACGGGGATGGGAGCAGCTCTGCAGCCAGGCTGGGATTTGCACAGCGCTGTCCCTGTGCTCCAGAGCCCCTCGGAATGCGGGAGGCGACTCTCACATCCATTGGAGAAAGCCCCAAAATCGGCTTTATTTCCCTGCTGGAACAATGCAGCCACATGGGCTCGTCCTCATTAAAGGCCTTTTTTTTTCTGTGAGGAAACCACGGCAGAGCGAGCGCGGAGGCCGACACAATTAAAGGCTTCTTCCTCCCCAGCCGTGGTGCTGCGGCCTTTGAAGAGCTCGGGGACCCCGCAGGAACGCTCTGAGCCCGGCAATATTTTGATAGCTGCAATAACATAATCAAAAGATGCTTTCATGAGGAGAGCACCTTGTGTGCGCTGCCCGCCCCCCCCGCTCCCCTCGGGCGGGGTCCAGAGCCCGGCGTGCCTGGGGAGCTGGGTTTGCTGCCGGGGCTCCTCCAGGGACGCTGCCTGAGCAGGGCTGGCAGGAACCAGAGCCGTCCCCTGCTCCGTGTGCCCCTGTCCCCCTGCCCCAGCCCCGGGCTGACCCAGCGCGGGCCGGGGGTGAGCTGGGCAGGGGGGGCTGCAGCCCCAGCTGTGGTTCTGGGCTCTCCAAATGGCTGCACGCAGCCATCCTCTGCTCCTTGAGAGGCGGCCGGGTTGTTTTTCATCCCGAAACCCTCATTAAGGCACTTTAATGTGTCCCTGCTCAGCTGCGGGCAGGAACCCGGGACCCTCCTCCCCATGTCCCCCAGCCGTGCCCATCCACCTGAGTCCTGGCACGCTGGGCTGCCTGGAACCAGGAAACTGGGGCAGTTCCTTCATCATTAAGCTGGAATCATTAAGCTTTAATCAGGCCAAATTGGGGTTTTGGATTTGCTGCCTCGCACCGGGCGCTGATTGTGTGAACTCCTGAAGCAGAGCTGGCCCGGGGCTCTGGGGCTCTGCGGGCACAGGGCCACCACGGTCCCCTGCCCTGGGACCCTGTGGCTCTCCGGAGGCAGATTCCAGAATGGTTTGGGATGGAAGGGACCTTAAAGCCCGTCCAGTGCCACCCCTGCCAGGGCAGGGACACCTCCCACTGTCCCAGGCTGCTCCAAACCCTGTCCAGCCTGGCTTGGGCACTGCCAGGGATCCAGGGGCAGCCCCAGCTGCTCTGGGCACCTGTGCCAGGCCTGCTCACCCTGCCAGGAACAATTCCTGCCCAATCTCCCACCCATCCCTGCCCTCAGGCAGTGGCAGCCATTCCTGTGTCCTGTCACTCCATCCCTTGTCCCCAGTCCCTCTGCAGCTCTCCTGGAGCCCCTTCAGGCCCTGGCAGGGGCTCTGAGCTCCCCCTGGATCCTTCTCCTCTCCAGGTGAGCTCCCCCAGCTCTCCCAGCCCGGCTGCAGCCCTGGAGCAGCTCCATGGCCTCCTCTGGGCTCTCTCCAGCGGCTCCAGGTCCTGCTGGTGTTGGCCGCAGCACTTCGGGCCCCCTCTTTGTGTGAGGATTCTCCCCCTGGCAGGTTTGGGGTCGGCACCCACGGGAATTCCCTGCCCCAGTGAATCCCCACGTCAGGAATCCTTGCGGCCATGCCCAGCACAGGGAAGCACCAGCAGCACTTCCGTCCCCCTCCAGACCCCCAGGCAGGTCGGATGGGCTCTCCTGGATCCCTTGGCGCCCGGCTGGGTCGGTACCTCGGGGTTTATATCCCTTGGATGCCGGCCCCAGGGATCGCCTCTCCCGTTAGCCTCTCCTGCTCCTCTCCCCGCCTCAACCACATGGCAACCACATCACATAGTGCAACTTCTGCGCCGAGATTATTCTTTTTTTCCATTTTTCTTTTTCCCCCCTTTCCCTATTGTTGCTCTGCCAAGATTCCCCTCTCATTCCAGGAGCCGACTGAAAAGAGCAGCGGCTCCGGAGCGGGGCCGGGCTCGGGAGGCAGCGCCGAGCAAATCAACTCGACAAGCGCCTTGGCGGGAGCCAGGGCAGGGGCAGCTGGGGAGCGGCCAAACAAAAGCCCCTCCAAATGTCTGCTGGGGTTTGAGCTGGCTTTCCCGGGATGTCTCGGCGCACCGGGGAGGAACAATGCGGCCGGCGGGAAGGGCAGGAGGGAAGGGAGGCTCGGGGAGGAGGCTGGAGCCCAGCGCCGGGGAGGAGCAGCGCACACAGCTCTGGGGTTTGCAGCTGGGAAGGGAGCGGGGTCTGCTGGCCCTGTCCCCTCCGGACACGGGGACGGGGTCTGGGAGAGGGGCTGGGCCGTGGGCACCACCTCCAGCTGCTGCTCCAGAGGCCTGGGAGCGCCACCGAAGAGGGGAGGTGGGAAGGGATGGGGCTGTTTAGGCCGGGAATGGGGAAACAGCAGGAAAGGGGGAGTTTTGGGGGGATGGGGAGCAGGGAAGGGGCTGAAGTGGTTCCTGTGCCCTGGGACCAGGAGCTGCCGTGGCCAGGCCCAGCCTGGGCTCTGGGACGCTGCCCTGTTCCAGCCCCTGGGACGCTGGGAAGTGCCCAAACCTGGCATTTCTGCCCCAAACTCCCCAGCTGTGGCGGCCACCGTGGCACTGCTGCTTTTTGACGTCATTTCTGGGGTCGTTTCTCACAGAGGGCAAAACCCAGGCAGGATTTCTGCCCTGGGATCCCTTTGGAGCGAGGCAGCGGCCCCGGGGCAGAGGCAGGGAGGGCACAGCCGGTGGTTTTGAGAAGGATTTCAGTCTTGGCTTTGCTTGGGTCTGGTATTTATCAATTGTGGGCCGGCGTTGGCTGTCCCCAAATGTCCTGTGCTCGGCATCCTGCCTGGAGCTGTTCCCATGGGAGACGCTGGCCAGGAGAGCGTCGAGGATGGAGCGGGACCATCGTTCCCAAAACACCTTCACACCCAAACTCCCTTTTATTCCCATTTCCTTTCCTTTCCAGCTGCTGGAAGATGGGTTTGTTTAGGACCAGGAATTGCCACTTTTTCCCTCCAAACCCACCCTACCTTCATTTCCCCCTCGTTTCTGCATCTTTTAATTCTCGGCTCCTCAGCCGTACCGGCCACTTTAGCATAAGAAATGAAATTAATTCTCATGCTCAGGCTCCGAATGTAAATTCCTTTATTAATAATTGAAATGGATTTATTTATGCAGTTTGATATTTCTCAGGTTCGGGGAAGCAATTCATTTTTCTCGCGTTGATGATCAACAGACACCGTCATTAAGCTCCTTCCCCCCCATCCCCTTCTCCCATCTCATCCTGGTAAACAGATAAAAGCCGGGAGCCCGCTGGTCCTGCCAGCCTCCAGGGAAGATTTCCATGAGCTCATGGAAGTAAATAATTAATTGGACTTTATCTTCCATCGACTTCGGACAGTTCCTCCCCAGGAAAGCGGTGGATTCTCCTCCCAGATGTTCCCAGCCCCCACCATTTCCAGTCCCCAGATGTTCCCAGTCCCCAGATGTTTCCAGCCCCCACCATTTCCAGTCCCCAGATGTTCCCAGTCCCCACCATTTCCAGTCCCCACCATTTCCAGTCCCCAGATGTTCCCAGTCCCCAGATGTTCCCAGTCCCCAGATGTTCCCAGTCCCCACCATTTCCAGTCCCCAGATGTTCCCAGTCCCCACCATTTCCAGTCCCCAGATGTTTCCAGTCCCCAGATGTTCCCAGTCCCCACCATTTCCAGTCCCCAGATGTTTCCAGTCCCCAGATGTTCCCAGTCCCCACCATTTCCAGTCCCCAGATGTTCCCAGTCCCCAGATGTTCCCAGTCCCCACCATTTCCAGTCCCCACCATTTCCAGTCCCCAGATGTTCCCAGTCCCCAGATGTTCCCAGTCCCCAGATGTTCCCAGTCCCCACCATTTCCAGTCCCCAGATGTTCCCAGTCCCCACCATTTCCAGTCCCCAGATGTTTCCAGTCCCCAGATGTTCCCAGTCCCCACCATTTCCAGTCCCCAGATGTTTCCAGTCCCCAGATGTTCCCAGTCCCCACCATTTCCAGTCCCCAGATGTTCCCAGTCCCCAGATGTTCCCAGTCCCCACCATTTCCAGTCCCCACCATTTCCAGTCCCCAGACGTTTCCAGTCCCCAGATGTTCCCAGTCCCCACCATTTCCAGTCCCCACCATTTCCAGTCCCCACCATTTCCAGTCCCCAGACGTTTCCAGTCCCCAGATGTTCCCAGTCCCCAGATGTTCCCAGTCCCCACCATTTCCAGTCCCCACCATTTCCAGTCCCCAGACGTTTCCAGTCCCCAGATGTTCCCAGTCCCCACCATTTCCAGTCCCCAGATGTTCCCAGTCCCCAGATGTTCCCAGTCCCCACCATTTCCAGTCCCCAGATGTTTCCAGCCCCCAGGAGCTCCTGCCTGGAGCCTCCAAGGAGAGCAGCAGCATCCCCGGGTCACCCGGAGAGGCCGGAGCATCCCGTGGGAGCAGGGCTGTGTTCGTGCAGCCACAACACCCCAGGCTGGGAGAAATGGGGATGCGGGGCAACATTTTCAGCAGGAATCACACGGATTTCCTTGGAATGGGATGTCCCAGACCCAAAGCCCCCACGTGAAGCCCCCCCCAGCCCGAGCCCACCTCGGGCAGCTCCCGGCACCTGGTTTTCATCGGCCTGAGGGGTCCTCCCAGCCCTCGGGGCAGGGATGCCACAAAAAACCGGGCACGGTTTGAACTTCCAGCTGCTTCCTCGCGGTTCGGAGCGCTGGGAGGTGCGCTGGGCTCTGGATCAGCTCTGGATCAGCTTTTCCTCCTGCGGGAGGGACGGCCCGTGCCGGGCGGGCTGTCACACAGCTGGGAGCAGCGCTTCTGGCCCCAGGCCGAGCCACGAGCCCCATGGCAGCGCTGCGAGGCTCCGAGGCAGGAGGGCTTTCCTCAGGGAAGCACGGGGGACGCGCTGGAGGTTTCCCTTTCATCCCGGCTTTGCCGGAGCCAGAAGGAGCCGAGCCGAGCCGAGCCGTGCGCGGCCGCTCCGCCGTCCCCTCCCGCTCGCTCTGCAGAAGCTTTAACATTTCTCTTTTATCTCGCTCTGGTGAGCTTCAAAGAGGCCGGGGAGCCCAGTCCCACCTTCCTGCGGCTGGGGATCATCCAGCCCCTGCTCGGGGCCTGCCAGGGGCTCTCTGGAATGGTTTGTTTGGGGGAAGCAGGAGGCTCCCGGGCTCTCCAGCACCACGGAGGGCACGGGGCTGGGCAAACCCAGCTCCTCTCTCCTCTCTGCCTGCCCAGGCAGGAATTCCACTGGAATTTCCTGCGTCCAGCATCGGTGTGGGATGGAGTGACCAGGGGAATGGTTTCCCCCGAGGGCAGGGATGGATGGGAATTTGGAATTATTTTGGGAAGGTGGGCAGGGCCTGGCACAGGTGTCCAGAGCAGCTGAGGCTGCCCCTGGATCCCTGGAATGTCCCAGGCTGGGTTGGACAAGGCTTGGAGCATGCTGGGACAGTGGCAGGTGTCTTTTCAAGAAAAGTCTTTCCAAGGAAATCTTTTTGAGAAAAGGACAAACCGTGCTGTATTTCTAGAGCAGGCGGGAGCTGGCTGCTCCCACCTCCGTGCTCAGGGCTCCCAAACCCTGGGATTCCTGCCCTGCTGCCATCTGCATGCTCTGGGAAAACTCGGAGGCCACGTGCAGGTTTGGCACATGGAATCAGAATTCCTTGAGTCTATTCTACACTCCCTTGGGAGTACAAGAATTGGACGCTTTTAAACCTGGAGCAAGATGGGCCTGAAGGCGCTTTCCAAGCCCAACCATTCCATGGTGCCATGGAGGTTTGCAGGGTTTCTGCATGGCTGGAAAAACAGGAACCTGTTCTGCTGCTGCTGCTCCTTCCTCAGGGAAGGATCTGGCCCACACCGATCCCTCCAGTGCCTCCCAGCCCGTGTCACCCCCAGCCCGTGTCACCCCCAGCCCGTGTCACCAAACCTCCCCGAGCACCTCTCCAGGCCCAGCTCCTTCCCAGCACAATTCCAGCTACGTTTGGTCACTAACTGCCAAGTGCAGGATCCCACACAACGGAGGGCATTGATCGAAAACATGGAAATTCAGGGGGGAAATGTGTTAAAATGCGATTTTTGCAGCAGGGAGACCTCCCTGTGAAGGGTCCCATGAGATACTGGGGTGGAAAGCACGTCCTCATGGAGATGGTGCTCCCAGCCAGCTCTGGGCACTTCCATGTTTCCCTGCTCCATCTGCCTCTTGCTTGGATCCTTTCCTGGCCTTCCACAGGTTGATCTGCACTTTTTTTTTTGAGGGAACGAGTCTTTTTTGGGTTGTTTTGAGGTAAATTATTCTCCTGGGAGGCTGGCGGGTGTTGCTCTGGTTTGTCCCATTTTTGTGGGAAAGGCTGTGCTGCTCTGAGCCTCCCCGGGCTCCCACTGGGATATTTTCATGTGGGAAAATAAAAGGTCGGCTTTTGCGGAACCACAGAATCCCAGAAAAGTTTGGGTTGGAAGGGGCTGTGAGGATTATCCTGTTCCAGCCCCCTGGGATGGACCCACAAAGGCTTTCGGTGGTATTTCCCATTTGAAATGTGTGTTTGGAGGGAAATCCAGGCAGGGATCCCTGGGAGGGAGGGATGAGGGGAGCTGGGGGTGCTGGGGACCCCCTTCCCCCCCCTGGCTCCCCCTCCACAGAGTTTTTCGGAGAGCTCCTTCCCTAATTTATCGGTTTTTCTCGGTGGCGGGCGGGGAAAGGCAGGGCAGCCCTGCCTGCAGCCCGGCTCCCCGGGAAAGCGGCGACGGACATCGATTCATGATCAAAAGGGGGGGGAAAAAAAGCAAAGCAGAATAAAAAGAATACTTAAGGCTTAAAAACAGGGAGATCTCGTTTCTTCCTGTGCAGGTGCTACCTGGGAATCTTTCATGTTAAACTTAAATGGAATTGAGAATGAGGGCAAAATCGCCCTGGGAGCTGCGTGGCGCTCGCAGCCCTCGGTTAGAACGAGCCCTGGCACGGATGTGCGCGATTTCTGAGCAGCCCGGCACGGCACCAGCGGCCCTCCCGGAGCATCCCCGCCCTGGCCCGGCCTCCCCTGGCTCCTGGCTGCGGGAAGCGATGCTCCAGACCCCCAGCAGCAGTTCAGCAGCGCCCCCCGCCCCGGCTCCGCCCGCTGCCCAGAGGGGACGGCACCGCCGGCTGGAAACGCGAAAACCCGGAGCAAAGCCCTAAATCTTTTTGGCTGCCTGATTAATAATCCTGTCAGGCCTATCACAGGCACTAAACAGTAATGCTGGTTGCAGCTGAATTTTTTATACTTTCTATTAATCTTTAATGATAGCTTGGTCACCTAGTCTCTTTTATCTTGTCAGATAAATGTATGGTTAACAGGATAATGAGATTTCTGAGGCTCTGTTCCTGCTCCCAGCCATGCAGCACATGGGGTGACCCCTGCCCCTGCCGGGGGAGCCGGCGGAGGGCACGGTAATTGCTGGATGTGCTGGGAATGTATTGGGAGCTGATGGATGGTTTAAACTTTGATTGGAGGTCAGCGGGTCCCTCAGCTCTGGAAGGCAACTGTGGTTTTATTACTTGCAGGATCTGATGGGGATGTAATTAGATTTAGCTATTGCTTTATTAATAAGTAATTGTTCCCAGCGCCGCTTTGGGCCGGCAGATGGATTCCGCCGGCCGTTCGGGGCATCCGCGGGGCTGCGGCCCTGAAGGAATGGGAACTGGGAACGGGGGCTTTGCCTGAGGCAGGGAGCAGCCCCGAGCCCGGCTGGCCGCTGCTCCGGAGCTGGAACCCGTCCCGCTGGGATCAGCCCAGAGCTGGGGAGCTGGGAAGGTGGGGAAGGTGGGGAGGTGGGAAAGGTGGGAAGGTGGAAAGGTGGGATAGGTGGGAAAGGTGGGAAAGGTGGGAAAAGTGGGAAAGGTGGAAAGCTGGAGAGCTGGAAAGATGAGAAAGGTGGGAAAGCTGGAAAGGTGGGGAAGATGGGAAAGGTGGAAGGCTGTGAAGCTGGGAAAGCTGGGAAAGCTGGAAAGGTGGGAAGGATGGGAAAGCTGGAAAGCTGGAAAGGTGGGAAGGTGGAAGGCTGGAAAGCTGGGAAAGGTGGGAAAGCTGGGATAGATGGGAAAGATGGGAAAGGTGGGAAAGGTGGGAAGGATGGGAAAGCTGGAAAGCTGGAGAGCTGGAAAGTTGGGAAAGCTGGGAAAGCTGGAAAGGTGGGAAAGCTGGGAAAGGTGGGAAAGCTGGGAAAGCTGGAAAGCTGGGAAAGCTGGAAAGCTGGAAAGGTGGGAAGGATGGGAAAGCTGGAGAGCTGGAAAGCTGGGAAAGGTGGAAAGCTGGGAAAGGTGGGAAAGCTGGAAAGGTGGGAAAGCTGGAAAGGTGGGAAGGTGGGAAAGGTGGAAAGGTGGGAAAGGTGGAGAGCTAGAAAGGTGGAAAGCTGGAGAGCTGGAAAGATGGGAAAGGTAGGAAAGCTGGAGAGCTAGAAAGGTGGAAAGGTGGGAAAGATGGGAAAGGTGGGAAAACTGGAAAGGTGGGAAAGGTAGGAAAGCTGGGAAAGCTGGGAGCCTGCGAGTGCCCGGGTGGCAGCCAGGAGCTCCAGGAGCCCGAGGTGCCACGGGGGCTCTGCCACCACCTGCCCCTGTCCCCTGGGCACTGGGAATGATCCAAGGGCTGGTGGATGTGCCAGGATGCGCTGGGATACACCAGGATGTGCCAGGGATGTATCAGGATGTGCCAGGGATGTCCCAGGGATGTCCCAGGATATATCAGGATGTGCTGGGATATGCCAGGATGTCCCAGGGATGTCCCAGGATGTCCCAGGGATGTCCCAGGGATGTGCCAGGGATGTATCAGGATGTGCCAGGGATGTGCCTGGGATATATCAGGATGTGCCAGGGATGTGTTGGGATGTGCTGGGATGTGCCTGGATGTACCAGAACATGCCAGGATGCACCTGGATGTGCCAGGGATGTCCCAGGGATGTCCCAGGATATATCAGGATGTGCTGGGATATGCCAGGATGTCCCAGGGATGTGCAAGGATGTGCTGGGATGTATCAGGATGTCCCAGAGATGTCCCAGGATGTACCAGGGATGTCCCAGGGATGTGCCAGGATGTATCAGGATGTGCTGGGATGTGCCTGGGATGTATCAGGATGTGCCAGGGATGTGCCAGGATGTGCTGGGATGTGCCTGGATGTACCAGAACATGCCAGGATGCACCTGGATGTGCCAGGGATGTCCCAGGGATGTCCCAGGGATGTATCAGGATGTGCTGGGATGTGCCAGGATGTCCCAGGGATGTACCAGGATGTACCAGGATGTGCTGGGATGTGCCAGCATGTGCCAGGATGTCCCAGGGATGTACCAGGATGTACCAGGATGTATCAGGATGTCCCAGGGATGTACCAGGATGTACCAGGATGTATCAGGATGTCCCAGGGATGTGCCAGGATGTACCAGGATGTATCAGGATGTCCCAGGGATGTGCCAGGATGTACCAGGATGTATCAGGATGTCCCAGGGATGTACCAGGATGTACCAGGATGTATCAGGGTGTCCCAGGGATGTGCCAGGATGTCCCAGGGACGTGCCGGGACGCACCAGCACGGCAGCAGCACTGGCAGCACCCATGTTTGGGGTCAGCTGGAGGACTCTCAGCTCCTGCCGCTTCTCCCACCTCCCTGCCAGGGCCTCACCCCTCCCGCAGCCCCTCCCCGTCGCCCCCCGAGCAGGGAGGGTCCCCGAGCCTACCCTGGAGCGCTGGGCTGCCTCCTGTGCCTCCCCTCTGCCCGGGGCTGTTTCCCCGGCTCGGGGGTGCGGAGCAGGACGGGGTGCTGAGCAGCTCTCCCGGCTGGCTCCCTCCCCACGCTCAGCCAGCGCAGGGCAGCCGTGTTTTGGTGGCTTTTTGTTGCTGTGCTGCTCCAAGGAAGCTCCTTGCATTAATTATGTTGCCATGTAGAAAGCTCTGGCCTGTCATATATTTTTTTTTTCTCTTCTCTTCTTTTCTTTTTTTTTTTTTTTTTTTTAAGCTCTGTTTTTCATAAAGTGGTCCTAAAATGACACGGAAAGCAGCTGCTTAAGCAATTGTGCCAATTAATGGGTCTCTGAAATTAAAACGCCTACACAGTCTAGATGAGATTTCTCCAGGAGGGAATTCAGCAATTGTCTTCATGATAATCAGGCTTGACTTGTCTTAGCACACATTAATAAAAAAGCAAATGCATTCAAAGAGATGCCCTTTAGTGGAGAATATCCACAATATAGTAATGAGTCTCCAAAAAAAAAAAAAAAAAAAGAAAAGGAGGAGGGGGGAGAGGGGAGGGATGCTGAGCTGGCTCCAGCCCTTCCTGGAGGGAGGGAGACTTGGAATTCACGTCATGGACTCGCTGGATTCTCCTGCTGCAGCTGCAGGATGCAAATCCCCTCCCCGTGCCCCAGCAGAGCCCCGGAGCAGCTCAGGGAAGGCTCCGGGATTCCCGGGGGAGCGGCAGCAGCGGGGGCTGTGGGGACCCCCGGGGCAGGGGCTGGAGCCGCTGCAGGTCACCCCACGCCGCTCCCGGGGGATGGGGCAGCGGTTCCGCTGGGATTGCGGCTGGGGGGACACAGGGACAGGGGGACAGGGACAGGGGCTGGCAGCAGGGCTGTGCACAGCGCGGGGACCCCTCTGTGCCCCCGCAGCCCCGGCGCTCGTCCCCAGGCTGGCAGGGAGGGCAGGGCTGCAGCTCCTGCTGGGGTTCATCCCTGGGCATGGGGCGCTTTGGGAGCTCGGGGGGCCCGGGGGTGGCCGGGCTCGGGGCCCCCCAGGGCTGTTCCAGCTGCAGGATTCCCTGAGCCCAGCAGGGATGCTCAGCTGCCCCTCAGGGCTGGCAGGTGAGGCTGTTTCTGCCCTGAGCTCCAGCTCCGGCCCGCACGGAGGAACCCGACTCCTCCCTGGGAAATGAGGAATTCCCCCCACGCCGCTGGTTTTGGGAGCTGGGATACGCCCCAGTGTCCAGTGCCCGCCCCATTTCCCCAGCAAAGCTTTGGGAGCAGCAGTCAAACCACCCCGGGCTGGTTTTGTCCAGGAGCGCCATCCCAAAGCCCGGGAGAGCACCAAATCCATGCTGGGATGCCCCCCCTCCCATCGGGACACCCCGGTGCTGCAGCCTGGCCCGTCCCTGCTCCCATCGGGACACCCCGGTGCTGCAGCCTGGCCCGTCCCTGCTCCCATCGGGACACCCCGGTGCTGCAGCCTGGCCCATCCCTGCTCCCATCAGGACACCCCGGGCACATCCCTGCTCCCATCAGGACACCCCGGTGCTGCAGCCTGGCCCGTCCCCATTCCCATCGGGACACCCCGGGCCCATCCCTGCTCCCACCGGGACACCCCGGTGCTGCAGCCAGCACATCCCTGCTCCCACCAGGACACCCCGGTGCTGCAGCCTGGCCTGTCCCTGCTCCCATCAGGACACCCCGGTGCTGCAGCCTGGCCCATCCTGCTCCCATCGGGACACCCCGGTGCTGCAGCTGGCACATCCCTGCTCCCATCAGGACACCCCGGGCACATCCCTGCTCCCATCAGGACACCCCGGTGCTGCAGCTGTGCCTGTCCCTGCTCCCATCGGGACACCCCGGTGCTGCAGCCGTGCCTGTCCCTGCTCCCATCAGGACACCCCGGGCACATCCCTGCTCCCATCAGGGACACCCCGGTGCTGCAGCCTGGCCCGTTCCCGCTCCCATCCGGGACCAGGCTCGGCTCTCCCTGCCTCTGGCACCTCCTTCCCTCCCTTCTCCCCTAATTAAGCGCAGCTCTGTCTGCGTTTGCTGGCGGCTGCAGCCTCCTGACAGTTTGTCTGGAAAAGTCTTTTCTCTTTTCTCTCCCCCCTTGTTATTTTCATTTCAAAAATTTAGGAGGCTTTAAAAACAAAAGTATTTAGAGCAAACACGATCTTCCCCCATGCAAAATTGATGAAAGAAAAAGACTTACAGCTCCAAACCCCGGCACTGCTGCTGCTGCTGGAGCGACCAAAGCCTTGAGTTCATGGAATTATGGGATGGGCTGGCTTGGGGGGACCTTGGAGATCCTGTAGTTCCCGTAAAATTAATTAAAGAGGGACCAGCACCAGTGGCTGTGGGATGGAACCTCTCCAGGTCCCTCTGGCTGTGCTCCAGCTGTCCCATCCCTTCCCATTCCCATTCCCGGGGCCATCCCCATCCTCTCCATCCTCAACCCAACTCCCACGGGACCCCTCAGGCCCCCAGCCCGGCCCGGGAGCACGGGGAATCCTGCAAAACATTCCTTATTTTTTCCCTTTAATCCTCGATGGTGTTTGGGATTTTCAGTTCCATCCCAGTTTGAGCAAATATTTTGATTGCACCCAAGTGCGAACATAACAAACACTGCTCAGACAAAAGCAGCGCAGCCTCGATTAGTTTTAGACAATTTGTCCTAATATTGTTTTGGATCACGCATTTATTCCCCCATAAAGATTTGATTGCTTTGCTTGTTTCATTAATCTTTATTTGTTTAATCATCTGCTAAATCTGTTTAATCATTGGTTTAAGTGGAAAGATTACATGAAGATATTTACTGCTCGGTGCCAGAGCTGCCCTGACATCTAATCCAGCCCTGCTCCCTCCCGGGATTGCCCTGGCTCCTGCTTCTCTGCGCCCAGCGGGCTTTTCCCGACCTGTCCATCATTTCCCAGGTTTTCCCGACCTGTCCATCATTTTCCAGGCTTTTCCTGGCCTGCCTATCATTCCTGGGTTTTCCCGACCTGTCCATCATTTCCCAGGCTTTTCCCGACCTGTCCATCATTTCCCGGGCTTTTCCTGACCTGTCCATCATTTCCCAGGCTTTTCCCGACCTGTCCTTCATTTCTCAGGCTTTTCCCGACCTGTCCATCATTTCCCAGGTTTTCCCGACCTGTCCATCATTTTCCAGGCTTTTCCTGACCTGTCCATCATTTCCCAGACTTTTCCCGACCTGCCCATCATTTCCCAGGCTTTTCCTGGCATGTTAATCATTTCCTGGGTTTTCCTGACCTGTCCTTCATTTCCCGGGCTTTTCCCGACCTGCCCATCATTTTCCAGGCTTTTCCTGGCCTGTCCATCATTTCCCAGGCTTTTCCTGACCTGTCCATCATTTCCCAGGCTTTTCCTGACCTGTCCATCCTTTCCTGGGCTTTTCCCGACCTCTCCATGATTTCCCGGCGCTGGGTGAGAAAACCCAAAGAGAAAACCCCGGGGCTGCAGGAAAAACCCTGCCCGGCTGCCAGGGGTGCTGTGGTGGGTGTGCTCAGGACTGTCCCTGTCCCTGTCCCTGTCCCTGTCCCTGTCCCTGTCCCTGTCCCTGTCCCTGTCCCTGTCCCTATCCCTGTCCCTGTCCCTGTCCCTGTCCCTGTCCCTGTCCCTCCCGCCGGCTTTGGTGACAGGCAGCGCCGCGGTGTGAAGGTTTTCATGGATCTGCCAGGGGGATTTGGGGATGTTAATCCCGGGCGGTTGTGGCTGCAGGTCAAAGCCTGGTTCCGCCTGGAAATGAGGGATCTGCGGCTCTTCAGGGAGCAGCGCTTCCATACCCATTATTTCCCTTTCCCCCGGCTTCTCGCGGCTCGCAGCCCCGCTCAGCCCCCCCAGGCCCCCATCCCGCTCCCGCCTGCCCCGGGCCAGGGCGAGGGCTGGATGTGCGATGCCAGGCTGCGCTTTCCCCGCTCGGCAGGTGCGCTGCTCCAGCAGCTCCGCGTTCTGCCGCTGCAATCCCGCCTCGCTCAGGGCCGCCGCTTTATGAATTAATGACAAAGGAGATCACGGAGGGTCCGGCAGGACGGGGGAGGAGCGAGCCCGGCAGAATCCTAACGAGCGCGGGGGGGAAATTTCAGCCCCTCGCTCGGGGGAAGGATATTTTTTTTGTCCTTTCCCCCGTTTTTTGGTCCCCCGGGCAGGGGGTGCCGCCCCCCCAGCCAGCCGGGCCGGCTCCGATGGTGCCGAAAATCCGGCGATTTGCGCGGAGCACCGGGCGGGCGCTGGCGGATCCTCGCCGGCAGATCTTGTCCTCATTACTGAATAATTCATCGCCGCATTAATGGCTTCAGATCCCAGCGCGCTCCCGCTCTCTCCTCCTCTCCTGCCTCACTCTGCCCACTTGGGAAAACTTTATTATGCCTCGCTCTGACGACAGAGTATACAGATAAAAGATAATTGCTTGGCTTGACTCCCCCATTGATATGAAAATAAGATTTAAATTATTCACTTCAGTTTAAAGGTTAGTTGAAGGTTATTACGGGGGATAAAAAAATCACTCTTCATAACATTTCTGTTGGAGATGAGACAGGTTTGAAAGGCCTAATTTGCACGGCAGGCCGAGGAGGCTTGTTGTGAATAAACCCGGAGCCCCTCCAGAGATTTTAATCGCCAAGAAGTCAATTATTTATAAGCAAATTACGCCGAGCTGCTCGGGTATAGACAACCCGGCTTGGCGTGAATAGGGACAAGATGGAACCTATATAACTTAATACACCTCCCATTGAACAGCAGCGAGAGCCTCACCCGGCGCTTTCCGCCTCTAATCCCGGCTGGAATTTAATGAGCGGCTGGATTTCAGAGGGGGGGCCTGATCCCGGCTCCCTTGGACTCCTGTTTATTTTATTCCTCCCCTTCAGTCCCCCGGCTTCCAGCCTCCGTCTCTCCGGCTCCCTTTTGTGTCGCCGCCTTGTAAATGGAATTAAAGGATTGTAAATTTTCCTGCCGAGCAATAGGCCTTGAAAGCGGGGACGTCACTTTGCCGAGCGATCGGCTTTATCCCGGCTTTCACTTAATGCTCTTTTATGTGGGGAGCTATTGCAGCGGCTGCTGCTGGGAGAGAGGCAAATCTCCTGCTCGGAGTTAATAATTAATGCCCGGCCCCGGCTCGCCCCGACATCCATTGCCTCACCCAGAAATACCCACAGCAGCATCCAGGGCGTGCAGGGTGACCCGGGCCACAAACCCCTGCCCCGGCGGGGCCGCGGGTGTGCCCAGGGCGTGGGGTGGCACTGGGAGAGGTTTGAGGTCCCTTCCCACCCAGACCGAGCCCTCTCCTGTGTCCCCGGAGCGGGAAGAAGCGCCGGAACGGGCAATCCCCCTCCGCAGAGCCAGCCCGGGCAGCAGCCGCGGGCAGAGCTGCTCTTTGTGCCGGGCTGGGGTCGGGGTGAGCCGGGAGCAGAGCCCAGGGGCGGCTGCAAAGCCCCGGGCCGCAGGAGGAGGCAAGGGACGGGCAGGGGATGTGTCTGGCCCTGGATGGGCAGCCTTGCCCGCTGAGGATGCGGCTCCGGCGCATCCCTGGGAGCCAGGGCCGAGCTGTTCCCGAGCGCTCGGAGGTGTGCTGCTCCCGTTAAACCCTGTCACCTCCTATTTAAAATCCACAGAGGCCTGGCAGGGAATCCCGGGAGCCGCAGCCTCGCGGGCTGAGCTGTGGGAAGCCCCGGCTTTCCCCTTTTCCCCCCACAATCCGTGCCCCTGTCCTTCCCACTGAGCGCATGGGCAGAGCTGCGGGTGCCCCCTGGATCAGCCCTTGCTGTGGGCACGCCAAAGCTTATCAATGGATCGGGAGAGATCAGGTATTGACAGCCACGATGGGAGAGATATCAGCCATCCATACATTGGGAGAGATATCAGCTATCCATACATCGGGAGAGATATCAGATATCCATACATTGGGAGAGATATCAGCTATCCATATACTGGGAGAGATATCAGCTATCCATACATCGGGAGAGATATCAGATATCCATATATTGGGAGAGATATCAGTCATCCATACACTGGGAGAGAGAAGATGCCAGACCCTGGGTAAGGCCTGATTTAACCCAAAAATTCCCAGAGTCCTACTGGACATACCAGGCCTCAGCAGGTTTCCTGTGGAACCTTGCTGGGGGGAATTAAGGGGCTGCAGGTGATAATAATAATAATAAAAAATAATAAAAGTATTACTTAAGAAATAAAAATAAAAATAAAAATAAAAATAAAAATAAAAATAAAAATAAAAATAAAAATAAAAATAAAAATAAAAATAAAAATAAAAATAAAAATAAAAATAAAAATAAAAATAAAAATAAACAACTACTACTCAGCCTGGCTTCCCGGCTGCCCCATCCCTGTCCCAGCTCCGCTCTGTGGGTCCCCCAGCCCTGCGCGGTGCCTGGGTGGGGACAGATTAATTTGCTAATTGCCCGGGATTGGCGGAGCTGGCATGCTCAGGGATGGGCTGCCAGGGGCTGCTGCTGAGGGCTGGAGCAGCCGCGGAGCTTTGATCTCCCGTCCTCGTTATCCCGGGCCCCGGGAGCGTCCCCGCGCAGCCCCGGCCATGCCCCGGGAGCCGGCAGGGGAGGAGGCAGCTGCGGGAATGTTCGGGTTCCCAGAGCAGCATCCCCGGAGCCGCTCCAGCAGCACCGGGCGAGGCTGGGCGCTCGCCGCCGCTGCCGGGGACGGGCTGGGAGCCACCGGGAACGCTCTGCCCGGCCCCGGGGCAGCTCCCGAGGGAGCCTCGCTGCTCCACCGCCTCCGGACCGCCTGTCCGAGCGCTTTCCCGGCGCTCCGAGCCCCGGGAATGAGGCAGTCCCGGGGGAAAACTGAGCAGGAGAGTCCCCGGGGAGCAGCACCCCCGGGAATTGCGGAGGGATGAGGGGGGCCAGCAGCGCTCTGCCCACCCGGAACGCCGGCACGCCTCGGGGGAGCCCGGAGCAGAAAGCGCTGCCCATCTTTTCATCTGGGAGCGGCGAGGCTGGGCCCCTCCTGCGCCCCCGCGCTCGCCTTCCCTGCCTGCTCAGGGGCAGAAAAATCCCTCTTAAATCATTCAGCGCCTCTCTAATGTATTCACAGTGTGGACGAGGGAACAAGATCTGAAACACTCCTTTTTCCAGTCAGACTATTAACCGGTGACACTTTGACACCGGCAAGAAGTATGGCAGATTAAAAAGTAAAAACTGCACAGAAATCTAAGTGCCTTCACATAGTGCTGGAATAAAAATCGCTGTTAGCAGCATTAAAATAGAGCCCTTGTCAGCAGCGATGGATTCCAGGGACGTGCCTGCTGCTTCCCGGGGAAAAGCAGAGCAGGGAGCGCTCGGAGGATGCGCTCCCAGCTCAGGCAGGGGATGGAGGCTCGCAGGGAGGGCTCCGGCCTCTCCTCCCGGGACATCGGCACCCCTGGGGTCTCGGGGGGGCCCTTTCATCTGCCCGTGACATTTGGAGTCCCCCGGAGGCGGCTGGGGGATGAAAGCAGGAGATGAAGGAGCCGGCTTTTCTTGGCACCATTAATCATTTATCAGCTAATCAAGAACGCTCGCAGGAGATGAGGGGAGAGAGCAGCTCGTTCCTAATAGGAATTAGCTCGCTTTCGGTTGTTTTTTTCCCCCTCCTCTCGCTCTGATTTCCCAAGGGAATGAGGCTTGGGGAGGGCCGCGCTTACCCCTCCCTGCTTCCCGGCTCCCTGGACCTGCCGGCAGCCGGGATGGGCTGGCCCAGAAAACCCCTGGGGGGCTGAAACTCCCAGCCCGGGGAGCAGGAATCCAGGCGGGAGGGAGCAGCCGGGTGGAGGTCGGGCTGGAGCAGGGACAGGATGAGGACATCCTCTGAAGCTGCCCCAGGGGAGGCTCAGGTTGGGCGTCAGGAGGAATTCCTGCCTGGAAGGGGTGGTCGGGCCTTGGAACTGCCCAGGGAGCTTCGGAGTCCCCATCCCTGGAGGGGGCCCTGCGCTGGGTGAGAATCTCCCCTTCCTTAGGAGAGAGGCAGATTTCAAACCCCCCCGGCTTGAAAATGTGAACTCGGCTCTCTGGAACTAGACGGAAATAAGAGCAAATAAACGCCACTTGAGAATCTTGTGCCATTTCCGTGGCTGAGGGGTGATTTTGGAGTGTCTGGAGCCGCTCAGCCCTGCTGCCTCCCCGGGCAGGGCTCGCAGGGAGGGTTTAATTCTCCTATAAATACCGCAGCTTTACAACAGCAGCCCCGCTCAGATATGCAATAATACCCAGTTCTGCATTTCAGGTAAGGCTTTAAACTAAATTAAATCTCCTCAGTGTGGCTAATCAGAGATTAGCTTTGATCACAGTGTGTTAGCCCAGGCCAATCCCGTTGAAATCCTCGGGCAGCCCCAGCGCTGGGAATGCTTGGAACGCGGAGCCCCGGCCCCAGGGCAGGGCAGAGGGGATTTTTCCTCTCCTGCTTTTGGATGGTTTTTGTTTCTCCAAGCAGGGAAAGGTCTCTGTGGTGCACTGGGCATCTCCTGCTGCCCTGCGCCCGCGCCTGGAGGGCTCTGGGGTGGGATCCGAGCTCTCCTGCATCTCCTGCATCCAAGGAAAGGGTGAAGATCCATCCTGGAGATGGGAGGAAGGGGTGGAGCTGATGAGGGGGGTTTGCCAGAGCTCCTCGTAGAGCAGCGAGGTGCTGGAGTTCACATTTGGCAGTGCTATTCCATGGAATCCTGGCATGGTGTGGGCTGGAAGAGACCTCAGAGCCCATCTCGCTCCTCCAGGGACACCTTCCACAGGCCGGCCTTGGACACCCCCGGGACGGGGCACTCGCACGGGGTTCTCCCGCCCCTTTCCCTGGCTGGGAATGCCCCCGTGGTTGTTCCTCTGGATCATCCACGGCCCAGTGAACGCCTGAGATCCCGAGGAGCGCTGACCCGGAGCTGCCTTAGCAGCAATTTCCTGCCGCCATCGATTTTGGGGGCTGTGCGGTGGGCAGGAGCATTAACCCAGCCTTCCTCCGGCGGGTCCGCAGCTCCCCCGGCACGGCCCGGCACGGCACGGCACGGCACGGCACGGCCCTAACGGGCTGCAATTACTCAGCGCTAATTGATTGGGCACGGCGGGGGGAGCAATCCCTTCCCTGCCGGGGTTTTATGGCCGGGCTCAGGCAGAGGGGATTTGCTCCTGTCCCTCTGAAATTCCCAGCCCAGGGAATTCGCTCCGGTCCCTCCGGGTTCTGAACAATCCTCTGCTGCGCTTCCACCCCCAAACCGGGCTCTGGGGCGGCTTGGGAAGTGCCCAGGGATTGCTGTGGGGCAGAGCATCTTCCTGCTCTGGGTGGTGCTGAGGAGATGGGGAACGGCAGGGAGAGATCCGCTCCGGGTGTGCCAGGGAGACACGGAGATGCGGGATCTGTGCTCGGCTCCCCAGCCCCGGGAAGGCTTTGGAATAGCTCTGGTTGATCACAGAATGTTGGGATGGGATGGCTTGGGTTGGAAGGGACCTTAAAGCCCATCCAGTGCCACCCCTGCAGGGCAGGGACACTGCCACTGTCCCCGGCTGCTCCAGCCCCAGTGTCCAGCCTGGCCTGGGACACTCACTGGGATCAGCCACAGCTTCTCTGGGCACCTCTGCCAGGGCCTGCCCACCCTGCCAGGGAACAATCCCTCCCCAATATCCCATCCAGCCCTGCCCTCCTTCCGTTTTGGGGCAGAATGTTTCTTCCCGCAGCAGCCAGAGGGAGTTTCACCCCCAGACCCTTGGTGCAAAAATCCACAGGGATGTGGAAATCAAAGCAAACCCTCCTCCTCCTCCTCCCTCTCCCTTGTTAAACCTGGAAGCTGAACAGCCTGGGAAGGTGGCTAAAGCCTGGATTTGTGTTCTCATCCTAAAGGCAGCCCCTTGGAAACTCCGGCTCTCTCCCGTGTCCCAGCACTGGGCAGGGCTCCCCCCAGCAGGCAGAGGTTCCCAGGCAGTCGGGGACATTTTCCATCAGCTGAGCACCGGTGCCTTTGAAGTCATCAGCTGCCTGCCTGAAACATCCAACCCGGAGCTCAGAGCGGCTCGGAACATCGGCAGATCCGGGAGAGGTGGCAGAGCCCGGGCCTCCCTGCCTCGCCGGGCCTGGCGGGTTTGTGCAGCTGACAATGAGGGATGGCAGTGTGGAACAGCTCAGAACACCCAGCTGAGCTGGGGCTGCGGGGATCCACCCCCAGCTGGGAGAGCCAGGCACTCCTGCAGGGAAACCCATCCCGAGCGCTGCCCTGGGCTCTGCTCAGCCAGAGCACAGCAATTCCGGGGGGTTTGGGGAGTTCTGGGGGAACTGGGAAACTCCGGGCTGTCCCCAGTGGCGACTGAGATCAGGAAAAAAATGCCGAGGGCTCCCCATCCATCCCCTGCCAGGGTGAGAGGAAACGGCCTCGAGATGCACCAGGGAGACTTTGGCTGGGCATTGGGAATTACCCAACCATTTCTCCATGGGAAGGGCGGGACTCCCCATCCCCAGAGGGGTCCAAAGCCACGTGGATGTGGCTCCTGGGGACAGGAGCAGCTCCGTGGCCTCCTCTGGACGGGCTCCAGCAGCTCCACGCGGTGCTGATGCCGTCCCCCGGAGCTGGAGCCGCTCTGCAGGCCAGGCCAAAGGGGCCAGTCCCCTCCGTGCCCGCTGCTGTGCGTTCCAGGATTCCCTGCTGCCCGGGCAGCTGCCTCTCCAGGGGTTTATTTGCTCCCTGGAACATTTGCTGCCTCTCCAGGTGTTTATTTGCTCTCTGGGGATATTTGCATCCTGTCCCGGCCGCGCTGGGATATCTCGGTCCTTCGGGAGCTGTTTGCTTTGCTGTGACCTTTGGATCTGTGGGAGAGACTGGGGACAAGGTCAGCCCCAATAACAGCGGCGCTGCCGTGCCCATCGATCCGGGCACGGCCCAGCCCCGCTGCTGGCACGCCGCGCTCCCTCTGTCACGGCCCCGCCGTGTGACAGCCCGGCCCCAGCCGTGCGTGGCGGTGCCGCTGCTGCCAGCTCAGGAATTTTCCTCACCTGTTGCTCCGTTCCAAAGCAATCCTTGCCTCAAAAGGGGCACAGCTTTGGCTTGGCCGCTCTCCGGTGACTCACCAGGGAAATATTTCAGGGATCGATATCCTGAAATCCCGGTGGCTGGGCTAACAGGGCCGTGCAGGGGCTGGGCTGACTGGGCTGTCCAGGGCCTGGATGGGCTAACAGACATGGGCTAAGACAGCCATGCTGGGCTAAGACAGCCATGCAGGGCCTGGCTGGGCTAACAGGGCCTGGCTGGGCTAACAGGCAGGGCCTGGCTGGGCCTGGCTGGGCTATCCAAGGCCTGGCTGGGCTAACAGGGACTAGCTGGGCTAACAGGGCCATGCAGGGCCTAGCTGGGCTAACAGGGCTATCCAGGGCCTGGCTGGGCTAACAGGGTCTGGCTGGGCTAACAGAGCCATCCAGGGCCTGGATGGGCCAACAGGGCCTGGATGGGCCAACAGGGCCTGGCTGGGCTAACTGGGCCATGCAGGGCCTGGCTGGGCTATCCAGGGCCTGGCTGGGCTAACTGGGCTGTCCAGGGCCTGGATGGACTAACAGAGCCTGGCTGGGCCAACAGGGCCATGCAGGTCCTGGCTGGGCTAACTGGGCTATCCAGGGCCTGGCTGGGCCAACAGGGCCTGGATGGGCTATCAGGGCCATGCAGGGCCTGGCTGGGCTAACAGGGCCACGCAGGGCCATTGGGTTTGGGATGAACTGGGTGATTCTGATGTCCTCCTGCACTGCTCACAGAGGGTTGATTGGTTGTTCAGAATCAAATTTTCTCAATGGAGATTTGCAAGACAAAAGCAGCTGCAGGAGAAAAAATGAAAAGTAACCTGGTCTGCTGGAATGAGAGGAGCTTTGAGGTTCCTTCCAGCCCAAACCAGAGCTGCAGCTCTGCCCAAAATCCCCTCAGCACCAGACCCGTGTCCCTCTGGCATGGAGGGGACGTGGGGCTCTGCCCCTGCTGGGGCAGAGTCCCCACCTCACCCTGGCCATGAGTCTTGTCCCACACCCTAAAAACATCCCAGAGTTTTCCCTCCATCTGCTCCCCCTGGCCCCGAGCTCACCTTGGCCAGGCTGCTGAGGTTGCTTCTGCTGTTGGACCCTGGAGAAGAAAAAAAAAAATCCAAATATATTGATGTGGAGCTTGCTTTAACTGGAAAACAAAAGCCACGGGCAGTGTGGTTCCAAAATATCATTTTCCATTTCCTGGAGCAAGCGCTGGAGCTTTCCAACCACTGCAGGGCCCCGAGAAGCCGAGGAGGGCACGGCTGTAAAGAGCTTTTTAGTGCAAGCTGTGTTCCAGTTTATGGGATGGCTGGAGATCCCCTCGGAGCCGCGTGCTAAGAGGTTATTTTGGATCCGGCTCAGGCGCTGCCGCAGCCTGGCCCATTAAAAAGTAAATTTTTCATGTGGAGAACTGAACCAATCCCTGGCAGCTGGAGCGCTCGGCTGTGGCTAGGGGAACACAACCACGGGCTAAGCCTGGGACTGCTTTTTCCACCCAGGGCTGCTGAGTTTGTGTTCTGACTGACACCGGCCAAGAGTCGCCGTCACCGACAGCAAAACTCAGAAACTGGACCCTGAGAAGGTGCCATTTTTGATATGTTTTCTATTTTTTAAGTTAAAATTATAGACTTTTTTTGTGGTCCAGAAGTTTTCCTTCTGGAAAACTCTTCAGAGAGAGAGAGGGGGACTTGGGACAAGGCCATGGTACTGCCCCCAGCTCCTGCAGCCCCATGGAAGGGCTTTATCGTGCCCTCAATCTTCTGTTTCAAGCTTCTCACAGAGAAATATCCTGTGTGCATTTTGCACGCGTAATTACGGGGCAGGAGCTGGTGATAAAATAGTTTAAATTAATGAGATTATGAGGTAACCTCTGCTGCTGGTAATTCCTCACTCGAGCGGGCTCTGTGCAGTTCTCCATAATGAGTTTTCTGCTCCGCTGGAGCAGCTTTAAAGGAGCTGGGAGGGATCTGGGGGAGAGGAGCTGGAGAGAGCCGAGCTCAGAGCGTGGCAGGGCTCCGCATGGAAGGTGACAGGCAGGGAAAGGCCCTTTCTTTGGGGCTGGGTGTGGTGACAGCGGCGAGGGGACGGCTCTGGGTCGCTGCCTGCTGTCCCCTGGGGTGTACCCAGGGCAGATCCTCTGCTGGGTCCCTCTGCTCGCAGCTCCAGCACGTCAGGAGCTGCCCCTTCGGCCACAGGATCACTGCTCCTTCAGCAGGGGAAGGAGAGGGAATGCTCGGGATTATCCCTGAGGAAACAGGAATGACGAGGCAATGCCACCAGCCCGGATCCGAGGAGATCATCAACGTCCTTGTGGCCAAATCCTCTCGTCTGGGCCTTCTGCAAGGACAGAGGATGAGCACGCATCTGGTTTCCACAGGGCAAGGCACCTCCGCGGACTTCCCATTGATTTTTAGGAATTCCACGCTCGGGGCTGCAGCCTCAGGACAGCTCCTGAGCGGGCACATCCCCCTCTGCCCCGCACCCCAGCGGGATCCCGCCGCGCCGATCCCTGGATTTGGGGGGCTGCAGGCACGCAGCTGTGGCTGCACTGCAGGAAAGCCTCCCCGCTCCCTCTGTCAACAATTTTATTTTTCAAACTGCGCCAAACGAGAGGTGCATCCTCTCTCTGCCGTGCGGCGGCCGCGCGTGTAACACCAGCACATAATTAACAGTCAAGATCATTTACATTGTCGCTTAGCTAATTTTCATAATGTTTTCTTTATTATCAGAGGAAGAAATTAACCCAAGAATTTATTTACATACTAGTCTCAAACAGTAACAGCTTGCTAATTGCCTGTTAGGTGATTAATAAGCTTACAGCAGATGCTAATGAATCGAGAGCTCACTGTTTCAAAGGTGCTCTTGCAGCATGCTTGTGTTTTGGCAGCTTAATTAGTGCAATAATTATGTACTTGTTGCTTCTTCTTTCAAGCAAATACTGTCAAATGCTTAAAAGATTAAAGAGAATTATATCGCTGAGAACTCGCTGTGCTCGAGGATTCTGCTCCTGCCGCTTCCCGCCGGAGCCAGAGCGGGAATAAACACAACGAGGGAGGTTTGGGGTGGGCTTGGGGCGGAGCGGGGAGCAGGCAGAGCCCGGCAGGGCTCCTCAGCCAGCCCTGCTCACCCTTGGGAGCAGCTCCATGGGGCTTTGGTTGGGATGGAGATGGAAAAGCTGGGAAAACGTGCAGGTGTGGCGCTTGGGGACACGGGGCAGTGCTGGGAGAGCCGCTGGGCTCCGTGATCTCGAGGGCTTTTCCAACCCAAACCCTCCGTGATCCTATGGGATCCCCGAGGCTGCGGGTGCTCTGCAGGTGTTTCCCTGTGCAGCTTTTCCAACCCCTGTGGCAGAAGAGGAATGGGAGGTGCTCCTCCTCGCCAGGAATGGTCTTTGTCCCGAGCAGGAGCTGGCCCTGGTGGCCCTGGTGGCCCTGGTGGTGCTGGGGGATGCTAAAGCTGCCTCAGGAGCTGCAAGGAGCCGGGCTGAGGTTGGGTGGCCTGGCTGCTCTTTGTCCAGGAGGGGATTGTCCCCTCTGGCCGCTCAGGCGAGGCCCCACCTGCAGAGCTGCTCCAGCCCTGGGGCCCAGCCTCAGGGGGACACGGGGACGATGCCACTGAATGCCCTCCAAGGTCATTCCAGCCCAAACCTTTCCCTGGCTCCGTGGCAAGGCCCTGTGGACGAGAGCAGTGCCTGTGCTGCAGAGCTGCCGTGGGATTCCACCTGCGGGTCAAGGAACCACCATTAAACCCTTCAGGACGAGGGGGAGAGATGTCCCTGCCAGCTCTCCCTGCCACCTCCGTGCATCCAGAGCTTTGGAGACCCCTTCACAACCCCTGTCACCCCCTTTCCAGGCTGGGAATTCATTCCTGACCCACCCCACTCTCCGCACACCATTGTCACCTGTCCCCGCGCCTCTCCCCGTTCCCTGCGGCACGGGATCCAGGTGTGACACCCCACGCCCTCACTGGGCACGGCCGCGTCCCTGCCCCTCTCCGGTGCCAACCCCCGGGCACAGGGCCCTGCCCAGCGGCCCCTGGAGCTCCTTGAGCGCCGAGAGCTCCTCCAGAGCCCTCGCTGCGAGCGCGGGGCCGCGGGGTGAAGTGCCAGGGCCACGGGAGACGGAGAAGCGCCGTCCCTGGGCGGCTGGAGCGGTGTCCCCGTCTCAAGGAGAGGCCTGGAGAGGCACTCCACGCTCATCCCCGGCCCCGCAGGAGCGGCGGCGGCCGGGCTGGCAATCGCTGCGGCAATCTCCGGTTTCCTTGGCGACAGCCGCGCTCTCCCGGCGGCTCGGCTGCGTGCGGAGCAGCTGCGAGATGGAGCCGGCCCCGCAGCCCTCGGCTCGGCTTTCCAAGGTCCGCGGTGCCGGGGCCGAGCCGTGACAGCGGAGCCCCGGCGAGCGACAACCGCCGGCTGCCGGCTCCGCTCCCGGCGGTTCCCGGTGCCTCCCGATGGCTCCTTCCCTCCCCGGTGTCTCCTTCCCTCCCCGGCCGCTCCTTCCCTCCCCGGTGGCTCTGTCCATCCCCGATGTCTCCTTCCCTTCTCGGCCTCTCCTTCCCTCCCCGGTGGCTCCTTCCCTCCCCAGTGCCTCCGTCCCTCCCCGGCCTCTCCTTCCCTCCCCGGCCGTTCCGTCCCTCCCCGGCGGCTCTGTCCCTCCCCGGTGGCTCTGTCCCTCCCCGGTGGCTCCGTCCCTCCCCGGTGGCTCTGTCCCTCCCCGATGTCTCCGTCCCTCCCCGGTGTCTCCGTCCCTCCCCGGTGGCTGTGTCCCTCCCCGGTGGCTCTGTCCCTCTCCGGTGGCTCTGTCCCTCCCCGGTGGCTGTGTCCCTCCCCGGTGTCTCCGTCCCTCCCCGGTGGCTCTGTCCCTCCCCGGTGGCTGCTGCCGTGTTGTTCGTGCCCTGATCCGATTGTCACAGCGCGTTTCTCCCGCTCGGGCACGCAGCCAGCTCGTTACTTAACCCGTAATTGCGCTTTAATAGGAGCCGTCTCCCGAATGCATTTTCGGAGCAGAGGCTGGCGCATCCCCCCGCGGGATTCCCGGGAGCGCCTCCCGGCAGGGTTTGGCACCGGCCCGCTCGGTTTTTGTGGCCGGGGCTACCCCGGGGCGCAGCCCGCGGGAGCTGGCCGGATTTACACCGGGATCCCTCCCCGGGAACTCGCCCTGAACTCCGTTCCTCGCTGGTTTGTTGACTCGAACCCTGGGAAAACCCACGGATTTCCCGCCTCCTGCTGAAATCTCCTCACTTCAGCCGAAACGTGGGAATTCTGTCCCGCATTTTCGAATTTTCAGCGGGAAGTGTGGGGATTTGTGTCCTGCGGGATGAAGGAGCCGCAGCGGGAATGGGCGCTGGCGGATTCCCTTTCCAACAACCCGAATTTCCCCAATTAAGTGCTGATAACGTGTTTCCCTCTCGTCCCGTGTTCCTTCCCCGCTGCACGTGCAGGGGAGGGAAGGTGTTCAATCTCCATCTCAACACATTAATTTTAAAAAGTTGGCCGGTATTTGCAAAGTGTTGAGCATATAAAAATTAATGTTGACAAATCTTCGAGGAATAGAATGAAACAAAAGAAATCAATTAAGGAGACAGCCCGCGGGTATATTTTATAATCTAAACTGTGCTCAGCATCGCAGTGAAAGTTACCTGCAAACCCTGGTGCCGGATGGAAAACCTAGGAGGGGAACTTTGGGCTCAGGATGGAAGGAAACACTGGCCAGAACTGCCTAAAATCGAGGAGTGTCGGTGTGGGGCTCCGCCAGGTCTGGTCACAGCCTGGGCAGTGTCCCGAGGGGCTCTGGAGAGCTCCAGGAAGAGCCTCAGTGCTCTCTGAGGGGTTGCACGAAGTCTGCTACAAGGGGAATGGCCTCCCACTGCCAGAGGGCAGGGCTGGATGGGATACGGGAGGGGATTTTTCCCTGGGAGGCTGCCCAGAGCAGCTGTGGCTGCCCCTGAATCCCTGGAATGTCCAAGGCCAGGCTGGATGGGGCTTGGAGCAGCCTGGGACAGTGGGAGGTGTCCCTGCCTGTGGCAGGGGTGGCACCAGTTGAAGTGGCACCTTTGAGCTGGTGCTGAGCCGGAGCAGCAGAGGATGCCAAGGACTGAGCACAGGGACCGTGTTTGGCATGGGAACCACGAGTGCTCCCATCCCCATCTCCATCTCCATCCCCTCCCCATCCCCATCCCCATCCCATCCCCATCCCATCCCATCCCATCCCCATCCCATCCCATCCCCATCCCCATCCCCATCCCCATCCCATCCCATCCCATCCCCATCCCCATCCCATCCCATGGATCCCATCCCATCCCATCCCATCCCATCCCATCCCATGGATCCCATCCCATCCCATCCCATCCCATCCCATCCCACTGATCCCATCCCACTGATCCCATCCTATCCCATCCCGAGTGCTCCCGAGCCTGGCACAGCCAGGGCAGGGCCTCAGCACGTGCCTCCATCATTTCCCTTCCCACTGCTGGCCTGAGCCAGGGCCTGGGGTTCCAGGAGCAGAGTGGGGCTGGCAAGCTCACCCCAATCTGTGACCCTGGCACGGATCCCTGGAGCCCCAGCACACCCCAGTCTGTGTTCCTGACCCTGGCACGGGTCCCTGTGAGCCCCAGCTCCCCCCAGTCTGTGTTCCTGACCCTGGCACGGGTCCCTGTGAGCCCCAGCTCCCCCCAATCTGTGTTTCTGACCCTGGCACGGGTCCCTGGGGCCCCGGCTCCCCCAGTGTGTGCCCCTGACCCTGGCACGGGTCCCTGGAGCCCCAGCTCCCCCAGTGTGTGCCCCCGGCCCGGATCCCCCGGGAGCAGTGCGGGGCCAGCGCTGCCCGAGTCACTGCCGCTTAGGCCAGCGGGATAAATGAGTCTGGATGTCTGTGTGATCCTATCAGTGTTATCTCAGCCGCTGGATTTTAAGGCTTCTGTGCCCTTCAGAGTAAATAAGTGTTTTCCCGGGGTGACACGGGAACCTGGGGAGGAGGGGACTCGCCTCCTCGCCTCGGCTGGCTCGGGCACAGTGGGAGAAACCCCGCAGGGATTTCACCAGCCGTTGTCTGACTGGGCTAATGTCTCGTTCCAGGCAGGGCAGTGAGGGAGGGAGCCCCCAGAGCAGCACCCACGGCGGGATCCCATTTGTCCTTTCCCACCCGCGCTCTGCCGCCGGCGGAATTCCCGGCTGGGTGAGCTGGCCCCGAGCTGGTGTGAGCCAGCAGCTCCAGCCGGGAGCTCGCTCGCAGCCCCCTCTCCTCCTTCTCCAAGGAAAAATCACGCTATGGACCGTTTCTTCTCACGTGTTTTGATTCCCTGGAGATTTGGACATCCCCGTGGAATCTGGACACTTCACGGACATTCCAGTCCGTGGAATTTGGACATTTGACCTTAAAAATTCCAGAGATTTGGATGGAAAATCCCAGCAGAGGAAGGAAGATCTCCATCCCGGGAAAGGGCAAAGGAAAGATCCATCAGAGGATTATCTCCGGCATTCACTTAATTTTATTACTTTGAGTGACTTTATTGCCTTCATTTTGCTTTCTGTTGCATTCCAGCACTTATTTAATAAACCTCTCTCTGGTTTAAAGAGCAGTTTCGTTTTTATGGTAATGCTAAACTTAATCAGATGCTCAAATTAGCTCGAAATTAATTATATTGACAGCAGTAACCCTGCGTTCCCTCTCCGTGTCCTGTGCACAGATCTCCTTCAGGCCTGCATTAAATCCCATTTCGACACGGGAATCAGTTCCCTGCTGACCAGGGCAGTGCTGCTGCTGGCACGGAGGAGCCAGCTGGGAAATTTGGGATGCGAGCAGCACCTTTCCCTTCAGCTGACAAAATCTGAGCTTCCCCTGCCATCCCCTCCAAGGTTTTTTGGGCTTTCTGAAGGCACCGCCTTGTTATGGACGGAAACAAAGCCTGGAGGGGCAGCTGGAGCTCGTGGAATCATGGAATGGTTCGGGTTGGAAAGGGCTTAAATCCCATCCAGTGCCATGGCAGGGACACCTCCCACTGTCCCAGGCTGCTCCAAGCCCTGTCCAGCCTGGCCTGGGGCACTGCCAGGGATCCAGGGGCACCACAGCTGCTCTGGGCACCTGTGCCAGGCCTGCCCACCCTCCCAGGGAACAATTCCTGCCCAATATCCCATCCATCCCTGCCTCTGACAGCGGGAAGCCTTTCCCTGTGTCCCGTCCTGTCCCTCCAGACCCTGTACAAAGGCTGGAGATGCCTTCCCTTTGCTCTCTGGGTTTTCCCAGAGCCGCCGGGCGCTGTCACCGCACGCTGCCCTCGGTTATTGATGCCACTCTCCGGGGCTGATGAACCTCCCACGCCCGGCTGCTCCAAAATCCGGAGCCTGGGAGCGCTGTCCCAGCTGTCCCGGGGCAGGGCAGGTGTGAGGGGACAGGGATGGGGTGGTGGGGTGATGGGATGATGGGGTGATGGGATGATGGGATGGTGGGGGATGTGGGGGATGATGGGGTGATGGGATGGTGGGATGGTGGGGTGATGGGGTGATGGGATGGTGGGGTGATGGGATGATGGGATGATGGGATGATGGGGTGATGGGGTGATGGGGTGATGGGATGATGGGGTGATGGGATGATGGGATGGTGGGATGATGGGATGATGGGATGGGGTGATGGGATGGTGGGGTGATGGGGTGGTGGGATGATGGGGTGATGGGATGGTGGGATGATGGGATGGTGGGGTGATGGGGTGATGGGGTGATCAGGTGATGGGGTGATGGGATGATGGGATGATGGGGTGATGGGATGGGGATGATGGGGTGATGGGGTGATGGGATGGTGGGATGGTGGGATGGTGGGGTGATGGGGTGATGGGGTGATGGGGTGATGGGGTGATGGGATGGTGGGGTGATGGGGTGATGGGGTGATGGGATGGTGGGGTGATGGGATGATGGGGTGGTGGGATGGTGGGGTGATGGGATGATGGGGTGATGGGGTGATGGGATGATCGGGATGATCGGGTGATCGGATGATGGGGTGATGGGATGGTGGGGTGATGGGGTGATGGGATGGTGGGATGATGGGGTGATGGGGTGATGGGGATGATGGGGTGATGGGGTGCACCCCGGCAGCGGGGATTCCACAGGGAGTCCTGCTCTCCACAGCCAGGAGCGTTCGGGGTGTTACCACCGCGTTCCCTGCCGGCGGAATTCCGGCTGGCCGTGCGCTCGGGGGCAGGGAGCGCAGCCGGATCCATCGGGGGCTCCTGCTCCGCCCGCCCGAGCTCCCAGACCCCTGGCAAAGGCGTTGTGGAGCTCGGCGGCGCCTTCTGCAGAGCCTGGAGCAGCCCCGGCCCCTCCTCACCCGTGCTCGGGCTGGGTGGGGGAAAAGTCACCAAATCTGAGTGAAAAGCCCCAAAAAACACGAGGCGGGCAGCGGCCCCGGCCTGGCCGGGCTGGCCTGATTGCCACCCGCGGCCCGTGTCATTGTCATCTCCAGGCTGGGTTGGCCCCTGATTGGCTCCGAGGCAGAAGCCGTGGGGGCTGTCGTGGAAGTTGTTTTTCCCTTTGGAATGAATAACTCTTGCGGTGAAGCTGACACGAAGCATAAATTTGTTAAATTACATAAACATTATTGCGACCCATAAAATTCAATGAATCCTCGTCGCCTGTTTACTCATGGCTGGCTTTGCTGTTTGCACAATGTAATTTAACGTGTCAATTTGCTCTCAAATAAAAAACATCTGGCCTTTTGACATGCCAAAAACACTGCGGAGAGGATCTGAGAAGGGAGCTGAAAGCCCAGGCTTTACATAGCAGTTAGCGAGGGGCTCTTAAAAGGGAGCCAATATCATCCAGATCAATTGATGGCTTCTTGGCAAACCTCCTTCTGCAAACCCGGCAAGATTAGTAAATTTTATCCTAATTAAAATTAAGAAAAGCCACGGACGGCTGGCACGTGCTTTGCAATTGCATCTCCTGCCAATATTGACATCCACTCTATTGGATTTTTAAACAATCTTATTATTTTGTAATCACGAATAACAAGGAGAAAATTATACTTTTATAAGAGATTTTTTTTTCCCCATTCCGGACGAGCTGCGGCATCCCAGGAAATTAATTCCCCTCCCTAAGCCCCTTAGCTTGAGATTCTCCCGAAAATCTCAGACTCTGGGAGTCGGGCTCGCCGGAGCAGCCCCGGCCCCGCAGCCCCACGCTAAGAAAGGCCCTTAAATCCCGGCTTAATCCCTAATAAACCGTAATTCCCCCGGCTCCCGCAGCCACACACGGGCAGCGCTGACCTAAATAAGGGCAGCGAGCGCGGCTGGAGCCCCGCGCGTCGGGACGGAGCCGCTCCTGATTCGCACGGGAGACACTCGGGGGGATTAGGGATTAGGGGATGAGGGCTGCGGGACTGCGGAGGCAGGAGCAGAGCCCCGCTCCCGAGCGCCCAGCCGCCGCTGCAAGTGGGAGAGGAGCAGCCGCCGGCTCGTGGGGTAATTACAAACCCTCTGGAAAAATCCGAGCGGATCCCCGCCGTGAAAGCGGGAGGTTACGGCGAGTTCAGGCCTTGCTTTAATTAAGGGAGAGACATCTCTTCCTTTGGGGAACGCTGAGCTCACGTTCCAGCCGATAGGAAAGATTTCCCATATTGTCAGCGGGGCTTGGACACGTTTGTGCGTAAATAAATTGGGATTTCTCTCCCCCTGCCAGGAGAAGTCGCAGTGTTTGCTTTGAAAGTCTGTGGGACCGGCGGTGGTTTTGCTCTAATCAAGTTCTTGGCATTTTCTAGGGGCTCATAATGGGACTCAAGTAGTTGCACATTTTCTGTAATTGGACTCAAGTAATTGCACATTTCTCTAAATGATTAATGAACGGAATTAAAAAGTTTGGAGGAAAAAAAAGTCGCCTGCCACACTGGAGAGATGGGAACGGCGTCGGGGCTGGGGGAGAGAGGCTCTTACACAAATATTTATGGGCTGGGAGGGCGGCGGGAGAGAGGAGCGATCCCGTCGGGGCGGAGGGGCCGCTCCGGCCGCGTCCCGAGGGGTGTCAGGCACAAAGCTGCGCGGGGATTATCGGCTCGGGATATCAGACAGATAACACATGGCAGAGGCGGCTCCTGCCAAGCCCCAGCCGATCGCTCCTCGCAGGAGATAAAAGGGAATAAATAACTTCCAGGACGCGGATTGGCGGGGGGTTTTCAGCGCGCTGTTCCCACATGGTGATCCCTGGGCTTTTCCCACCCAGCGAGCAGCGACTCCCGTTATTTCCAGCGAAGGATGGCTTTGATGGGAGCGCTGGGAGCACACGGTGCAGATCGCCGGGGCTGGAAATCCTCTGAGGGGGAAGGGAAAAAAGAGCCAGGGACACCCCTGTGTGCAACCTGCCTGCAAACACAGCCAGGAGCGGGATCCGCCCGCTCCAGATTCCAGCCGGGATGGACTCACCCCTCCAGTGATGGTACCTGTGCTCATGGAGACATCCCCAGGGACTGCCAGGAGTGGGGGCTGAGGCACAGAGGGGTTCAAGGGGGGAAAGAGCATCCATCTGCACCCAGAGACTGGATCTGGCACCCAGAGACTGCATCCTGCATCCAGAGCCTGGATCCTGCACCCAGAGACTGCATCCTGCACCCAAAGACTGCATCCTGCATCCATCTGCATCCAGAGCCTGGATCTGGCACCCAGAGCCTGCATCCTGCACCCAGAGCCTGCATCCTGCACCCAGAGACTGCATCCAGCATCCAGAGCCTGCATCCTGCACCCAGAGCTGGCATCCTGCACCCAGAGCCTGCATCCTGCACCCAGAGCTGGCACCCTGCACCCAGAGCCTGCATCCTGCACCCAGAGCCGGCATCCTGCACCCAGAGCTGGCACCCTGCACCCAGAGCCTGCATCCTGCACCCAGAGCCTGCATCCTGCATCCAGAGCCTGGATCCTGCATCCAGAGCCTGGATCCTGCACCTAGAACCTGGATCCTGCACCCAGAGCCTGCATCCTGCATCCAGAGCCTGGATCCTGCACCCAGAGCCTGCATCCTGCATCCAGAGCCTGGATCCTGCACCCAGAGCCTGCATCCTGCACCCAGAGCCTGGATCCTGCACCCAGAGCCTGGATCCTGCGCCTAGAACCTGGATCCTGCACCTAGAACCTGGATCCTGCATCCAGAGCCTGGATCCTGTATCCATCTGCATCCAGGGCCTGGCTCCTGCACCCATCTGCACCCAGGGCCTGGCTCCTGCGCCTCCTCAGCTGCTGCCAGGCCAGCACCAGCCTGCTCTGCACCCTCCCCGTCTGTCACCCTGCTGCCACTTTGCCCTCACACCGCTGCCACCTTGTCACCAGCTCTGGTCGCCCCAGGGCCGCCCCAGCAGCTCGGGAGGTGTTGGGCTCCCCCTGCACCGGGGCAGGCGTGTGCAGATCACACCAGGGCCGGAGCACGTGCAGGGGGCTGCTGGAGCAATTCCAGAGGCCACGGAGCCCGCCGGGGCTGGAGCTGGGCTGGAGCCGGGCTGGGAACGCCGAGGAGCTCAGCTGGAGAGGGGAGGGCTCCGGGGTGGGGGAGCGGGAGCTGCCCTTGCCCTGCCGAGCCGTCCGGCTCCCCGTTCAGCCCAGGCTCCTGCTCACCCCAAAGCCTGCTCCCTGCGGGATGGGCTGCACAAAGGGAGACTGCGGGAGCTGCCCGGGCAGCAGGAGCCAGGGCCAGGCTGGTGCTGAGCCCCGAGCCCAGCCTGAACGCGGGGGGCTCCTGGGCATATCCTGCGGGGTGTCCTGGCTGCGCTCCACACGGATTTGGGCTGTGCCCAGAGCTCCCTGCACATCCCAGAACGGTGGCACGGACCGGGGACACCTGCCCGGCTGGTGCAGACCTGCCAGGGCGGCATCCTGGGCACCCCAGCACCCCAAATTCCCCTCAGGGGGAGATGGGCCTGTCTCTGCACGGGGGTGCCATCCCGCTGGGAATGATGTCATGGCCACGCTGGCTTTGGCACCGGCTGCTGGCCCAGGGACAGAGGAAGGACGGTCTGGGCTCGCAGGGATGGCCAGATGGGATCGCAGGGAAGGTGCAGGTTTTGAGCCCTTTTTGTTGCCCTTTTCTGCTGCGAATCTGCATCCCGCCGGATCCCCTGGTGCTGGAATGGCACAGGGACAGCCAAAGAAGTGTCCCAGCCCTGGGAGGTCCTGGCACGTTGTAAGCCACCACAGAGGCACGGAATCGTGGGTTGGTTTGGGACCTTGCACTGCCCCAGGCTGCTCCAAACCCCATCCAGCCCAGCCTTGCTCCTTGGGCCCTCTTCACCCCTCCATGGGACAGGGCGAGAAGCCCCCAGCCCCATATCTGCCCCCTGACCCCAGAGGTTGGTGTCCTCCAGAACTCCAGGCCAGGAGAAGACGCTCCCAGAGCCCTCTGCTCCCACCACATCCCACAGCTCCCACCCAGGCAGTGGGAAGCACCTGAGCAGAGCAAAAGCAATATCTGTCCTGGGATATCTGTCCTGGGGAGGGAAAACTGGGAGGGAAAACTGGCCTGGAATATCTGTCCTGGGGAGTGAAAACTGGCCTGGAATATCTGTCCTGGGGAGGGAAAACTGGCCTGGAATATCTGTCCTGGGGAGGGAAAGCTGGCCTGGAATATCTGTCCTGGAATATCTGTCTGCCTGGAATATCTGTCCTGCTCTGAGCCAGCAAAACCAAATCACAGCGAGGCAGCAGCAGCAGCAAAATAGGATTTATAATACCCTCAGCTTTCCTCTCCAATTTCAGCTGGGAAGATGAATGTTTGCTGCTCTCTTATTCATTTATCCATTATTTTTCCTATCTCCTGAGGGACATGGCACTTCCCGACACACAGAGACTGCCTTTATTCCTCTCCCCAAAATCCCACCGGTTCTGCCTCAAAGCGACGTGCTCCGGAACATTCCTGGGCCCCGGGGCAGTGATCCATCCCTGGGCAGCAGGGAAGGGCCAGGTGAGGCCTGCTCAGGTGAGACCCCACCTGCAGAGCTGCTCCGGCCCTGGGGTCCAACTTCAGAGGGGCCTGGAGCTGCTGGGCAGAGTCCAGAGGAGGCCACGGAGCTGCTCCAGGGCTGGAGCCAGGCTGGCAGAGCTGGGGGTGCTCACCTGGAGAGGAGCAGGATCCAGGGGGAGCTCAGAGCCCCTGCAGGGCCTGAAGGGGCTCCAGGAGAGCTGCAGAGGGACTGGGATAAGGGATGGAGGGACAGGACCCAGGGGGATGGAGGGACAGGACCCAGGGAATGGCCTCAGCCAGGGAATGTTGGGCAGGAATTCCTGGCTGGCAGGGTGGGCAACCCTGGCACAGCTGTGGCTGCCCCTGGATCCCTGGAATGTCCAAGCCCAGGCAGGACATTGGGGCACCCTGGGACAGCGGGAGGTGTCCCTGCCCTGGCAGGGGGTGGCACTGATGAGCTTTAAGGTCCTTCCCACCCAAACGATTCCGTGATTCATGCCGGGATCCCTGCAGGCGCGGTCCTGGCGGAGCAGCTTCCTGCCAGGTGAGTAATTGCTGGGGAGCCCGCAAAGCCGCGGGGTTACGGGGAAATTTGGCACGGCTCTCCTGCTCGGGGGGCTTGTGGCTCCCCGGGCAGGGGGCCGCCAGTCCCGTGGGCACGGGCATGGGGACGGGGCCCCCGGGGACAGCCGTGGCACGGCACGGGCACCCCCGCGAGCCGCCGGGGCCGTGAAGCGTGGGTAATGTTGTGTCGCAAGAGGAACAATGAATGTAAATGAGTTGGAGAGGGTTTATTATTAAAGGCAAGATTGATGGTTCAGCTCTCTGGTGTGGGAAAAGCTGCTGTCCTTATTAAATGTAATTATCTGCAGCGCTAATAAAAGCCTGCGCGTTTCCCCGGGTCAGGCTGCTCCCGCTCTCCCCGCGCTCCCAAACGCTAATCAGCAGCTGGAGGAGCTGCCCAGCGGTTCGGAGGCGATGCCCATCACACCAGCGCTCGCTAATTGCTGCTCAAGGACGAGCGCGGGGCCCCGCGGCGGGGAAAGGTCCCGGAGAGCGGCCGGGACCCAGGCACGGAGGAAGGAGCGGCTTTTCCCAGAGCGGGGACGGGAACGGCCACCCCCGTGCCCTTGGGAAGGGCTCCGTCAGCCGGGCCGGGCCGGGCCCCGCTCCTCCCGGGCGCTGCCGCCGGTGCAAGAAGGAGCTGTGACCTCAAAGGGATGAGAACAAAAGCCGGGATGCGCTGGGGAGGAGGCTCCGTCCCAAATGAGACGCTTCGCGGCGCTTTGATCTGCTATTGTTTTAATGAGCGCCTCTAATAAGAATGGGAGATTCTGGATAGAGGATCCCTGGATCATCAATTTAATGAGCTCTCGCTTCGGAGGAGCTGGGAGCGGGGCTGCTGGCCCGGCTCGAACTTCCCGGCAGCGGCTCAGCCGGCCTGGGAAAGCTGCGGGAGCACGGACAGAGGCTGGGAAAACAAACAACCCCAAAAACCTTCTCCAGCTTCCATCGCCTCCAGCCCGAGAGCTCCCAGGGGCAGCAGGAAAACCTCTGGGAGAACCCAAGGGACGCTTTTTGGAGGGCAGGACCATCCCAACCCCAGGTGTTGGAGGGGAGAGGCTGAGCAGGGTCCCCTCCCCACGTCCAGGGCCTGGAGCTTCCCCGGGAGTGGAACCGGATCGCCGGGTGCGTCCCGTGGATGCTCCAGGTGTTTAATGGGAATTCCCCAGGCCGAGGGGCGTCTGCCCATCCACCCCGAAGGATCCGAGCCGGGCCGATGGGCCGAGCTGAGCAGCAGGGCCAACAGAGGCGGTTTTCTTGCATCAGACTCAGAGAGATGGCCCTTGGAGGCCAAACCCTTTGGAATTTCGGGATTTGCCCCCCGGATTGCGCAACCCCTGCGGGGTGGGATCTGCTGGCATCCCCCGAGGGACCGGCCCGGGTGTCTCTGCCCGGCCCAGCGCAGCCAGAGCAGCAGCGCCGGCCCCGCTGCGGGCAGGGAAAGCTCCGGGATCCCGGCGGGACCCAGCGGGGCGGGGAGCAGTGACCGCTCCTGTCCCAGCCCCAGCCGCTCCCACACACCTTTCCTGCAGGTGCAGCGAGCCTGGGGAGGCCCCGGAACCTGCAAATCCAGGGAAAAACTGCAAATTCAGGCAAATCCTTGGAAACCGCACCCACCCAAGGCAGGGGCTGGAACAGGACGGGCAGAGCTCTGCAGAAGCTGAGCAGCCACCAGGTGCCCACCTGCTCTTTGTCATTCCTGGGGCTTCTCCCGGCTGAAATAGGCCAAAATGCCTGGCTGAAATGGGCTAAAATGGGCTAAAAATGCCTGGCTAAAATGGCCCAAAATGCCTGGCCAAAATAGGCTAAAATGCCTGGCTGAAATGGGCTAAAATGGGCCAAAATGCCTGGCTAAAATGGGCCAAAATGGGCTAAAATGGGCTAAAAATGCCTGGCTAAAATGCCTGGCTAAAATGCCTGGCTGAAATGGGCCAAAATGGGCCAAAATGCCTGGCTAAAATGGGCCAAAATGCCTGGCTAAAATGCCTGGCCAAAATGGGCCAAAATGGGCTAAACTGCCTGGCTGAAATGGGCCAAAATGCCTGGCTAAAATGGGCCAAAATGCCTGGCTGAAATGTCTGAGGGATCCCAGTGCCCCCAGCCAGGCGCTGGGGAGAGGGGAGCACCCTGAGGGGCACCGGGAGCCACCATCCCCACCCTGACTGACGGCCCCCACGGGATAATTCCTGTTAAATTGCACAGGTGCTGGCCCTGGGACGGACAGACGGACACACGGCCCCCAGCTCACCCCGATCCCCTTCCCGCTGGGACACTTCTGCCTGACCCAGGAGGAAACAGAGGGGATTTGTGTGGATGTAATCCCAGGGTGGGAAGTTGTCATTTTCCTGCTGGCACCGTGGGCTCGCAGGGATGGCAGTGGAGCCACAGGACTGGGGCCAGCTCCCAGCAGAGCCAGGGGAAGTGGATTTGTGTCTCCCAGAGCCCTCACTGGGGCTGGACTGGGCCTTTGTGCCGCTGCTCCAAACCCTGGGGCAACCCAGAGTGCTCCATAAATCATTGTCACTCACAGCCAGGCCTGGCACGGGCAGCCTCAGCTCCTCCCCGAGCCTGCCCTGGCTCTCCAGCATCGCTCCAGGGTGGAACACGAGGCATCCAGGGGATCCCAGAGGTGGCCACAGGTCCCTCGGAGCTGGCTGGGACGTGCCCACAGACCAGGAGCCTTTCTGCCCCAGAAATGGAGATTCTCATCCCTCAGGGCCTGGCGGCTTCTCCAAAACCTCTCTTCCCCAGAAACACCCCAATCCCTGCCTGGATGCCCCTGGTGGGTTGTGGGGACACGAATCTCTCTCTGAGGCTGACAAAGGTCTTGCTTTGCCCCCAGCAGGGCTTTTTGTGTCGGCAGGGATGGCACGCGGTGGGGTGGGAGCTTCCCCCGTGCCCTGCTGGGAGTTTTGGGGGCTGGAATTGCTGCAGAGCACGGGAACAGAGGCTGCTGAGCTGCCTCCATCCCCCGGCAGCTCCTGGCCTTGGCAGGGAGTGCCGGGCTGAGCTAATGGTTATAAAAAACCCAATTCCTTCTGGCACCTTCCTCCCCTGCAGACCAGGCAGGAAAGCTGATTTCTTTTGCAGTTTCATTTACTCAGAGCTGAAAGATTCCTGTCCAGGGCTGGCTCCCCTGTCCTCCAGCCAGTTAGAGCACAATCCTGCCTAAATTGTCTTTTTGATAACTGTTCTGGCTGCGAGAACAGAGCTTCCTGTGGGGAATTCACACAGGGCTGCCTCCCGCTCCCCCCATCCCTCATATTGCAATATTGCTCTTTACCCAGCAGAAGAGATTCCTAATCGGCTCCACGGAAAGCAATAAAGCCTTTGCAACACTTCATTGCCTCTGACATTTAAGGCAGGCGGCAGCAGAGCCGCGGCAGGAAGGGGCTTCCCGGCCAGGGCTGGGGATGGGGGCTGCCTGCTGCGGGGACCTGGGGGCTGGGGTCTTCTGGGGCGCCCTCGGGCTTCTGGGGCGCCCTCGGGCTTCTGGGGCACCCTCGGGCTTCTGGGGCACCCTCGGGCTTCTGGGGCCTCACTCTGGTTTATGGGGCATTGCTCGGTGTGTCTCATAGGGCAGCATTCCAGTCCGGGGCACAATTCCACCTCATGGGGCAGGGCTCTGCCGTAAGGGGTGTTGCTGTGTCTTTTTTTTTGGGGACGTCACTGCAACTTATGGGGCGTTACTCCATCCATCCATGGCTCCATCCATCCATCCATGGTTCCATCCATCCATCCATCCATCCATCCATCCATCCATCCATCCATCCATCCATCCATCCATCCATCCCTCTTTTGGGGCATCCCTCCATCATATGGGGCATCATGTCATCCATCCATTTTTAGGGAATCACTCCAAATAATGGAGCATCACCCATCCACCCATCCACCATCCATCCATTTTTAGGGAATTGCTCCAAATCATGGACCATCATCCCTCCATCCATCCATGGATCCATCCCTCCATCCATCCATCCATCCATGGTTCCATCCATCATCCATCCCTCCATCCATCCCTCCATCCATCCATCCATCCATCATCCATCCATCCATCTATCCATCCATCCATCCATCCATCATCCATCCATCCATCCATGGTTCCATCCATCCCTCCATCCATCCATCCCTCCATCCATTCATCCATCCATCCATCATCCCTCCATCCATGGTTCCATCCATCCGTGGTTCCATCCATCCATCATCCCTCCATCCCTCCATCCATTTCCAGGCCATCACAGGAGCATGGGCCATCCCTGCAACCCGTCTCCGGGGCCATCACTCCCCTGGGAGCTGTCCCCCCTGGAGCTGTCCCCCGGGAGCTGCCCCACTCGGGAGCTGTCCCCCCCTGGAGCTGTCCCCCCTGGAGCTGTCCCCCGGGCTGTCCCCGGTCCCCTCCTGCCCTCCCCTGCAGGCCGGCGGTGTTTCCCGGCGGTTCCTCCCTCCCTCCGTGCGCTCGGTTTCCTCCGGCCCCGGGGGGCTCGGCGGGCCCTGCCCCAGCTGGACGGGCTCGGTTTGACGAGGCTGCGAGCGCAGCCGGAGCCGCTCCCTGCAAGGCCTGGGAGGGTTTCAGCTGGAGCAGGAGCGGCGCGCTGAGCATCCTGGCACGCTGCCGCCGCTCCTATAAAGCGCCGTGTTCCAAATGGGTAATTACTGCGCTGGGATTTATGCAGTACTTCCTCTAAGTGGTTGTGTGGGCTGCCATTCCTCGATGAATTAAAAAAAAAAAAAAAAAAGAAAGAAAGAAAAAAAAATAGAAAAAAAGGAAGGGAAAAGAAATAGAGGAGAGAGAAAAAGCAGGATCAAAAATCCCCGGAGCCTGGCGCAGCGGCGGTGGCGAGGCGAGGGCCGCGATGAGCTCGGCGTGCTCTGCCCTTACCTGGCAATAATGGGAAAGTGCTCCTTCAATTGAGCTGTTCCATTCTTTCGCCCTGAGCTACGAGGAGTAGATTGGATGAAAATTATCAGGCTCCCTGTCTAGAATAAATATTCTCGCAATGGAGCAAGTCATAAATAAGCGAGCGGCAATATCCTGGGTTATGAAGATGTAATTTCTGTCTTTAATAGCTGAGCAGGCCCCGGGGAGCGGCTGCGAGTGCCCTGCCTGGCCCCGCTATTGATGAGGGGGAAAATACAAACAAGCAGAGAGGAGCTTTTGTTTCCTTAACCCCGGAATTATGGATACTCCGAGGGAAATAACGAGGAGGAACCTGCGGCTCCACGGCCACGGAGGGCGAGCAGCAGCCCCGGCGGGATTAGCCGGGCTCAGCCCCGGCTTTATCCCTGGGGAAGGCGGCCCCGGGCTCCCCCAGACCGAGGGCACCCCGAGAGCGTTCCCGGCGCCGGGAATTGCGCACTCCGGGAGGGGCAGGGGACCTGGAGCTGCGTCCGGGACGCTCCCCAGCTTCCCCCCTCCCAGGGAGAATCCGGCAGAAGCCCGGCATTTATTCCCGGCGAGAATCCCCCAAAAGCCGCGCGGTTCTTCCCAGAGCCGCCGCCAGCCCCGCCTGCGGCAGCCGCAAGGTGGGCCGATGATTAATAAGAGTTGCCGGGATGAAGCTCCAATTTTGATGGGATTAGTCTTAATGGTTTTATTTTTAAAAGCCATTTAATTACTAATCAGCTCTCCCTCGCAGGCTGAGACGTGCTCGGAGCAGTCTGGGAGGGGGCTTTGCTGAGCTCCCCAAAACCGCCCCGCTTTTCCCCGTGCCCCCGAGCCACCTGCGCCCGCCGCGGCCTGGGGGTGCCCGTGCCACCTCCGGCACCCCTGGAAGCGCCCGGCCTTGCCTCGGACGAGGCTCGGGATGCCCTGGGACGGCGGAAGGTGTCCCTGCCCTCGGCGCGGGGGGGTGGAACGGGATGAGCTTTAAGCTTCCAACCCAACCCAGTCTGGGATTCCGTGATCCCATTACGGGCTGGGGGCTGGGATGGATCAGACCGGTGTTGCCAACCCTGCTGCTCCCACCGCCCAGCCACCCCCCGCCCCTTCATTTATAACCCGACAGAAGCCATTCCTTAATCTTTTAATTACGTGGAGTGGCGGCGGCGGGGGGGAAATAATTCCTCTCACGCTGGCGCCGTCAGGAACCCAAGGCTGCAGTTTGGGGAAGAAAAGGCCGTAAATCGCCCATCAGGTGAGACCTGGATCACCTTCCCCCAGGCGGGAGAGCTCGGAATCCATCGGGGAAGATCCACCCATCATTAAATTAGATGTTTTTGAAAAGCCCCCCCCCCCCCGCCACGCCGCGGTTTCGTGCCGCTAAATCTGTGATTTACATTTAATTCTGAGTAACCTTTCCGCGGGCACTGAGGTGTGAAGGAATTTAATGACACAAAGCCACGTTTATGAAGAGCCCATTCATATTCATTAGGCCGGGCAGTAACAGCCCTGCCCTGACATCTCTCTGGGCCTCCACCTCTGCAGCTCCCGGACGAGGGGCGCAGCTGGCACCAAACCCCCCAACCGCATCCCCAAAATGAGAGGGGCCCCAGCAGGGCTGGGAATCGGGCATTCCCGCTCTGGCACGGGGAGGGATGGGAGCACCCCTCTGGTTTGGGGAGATTTGGGCTGAGAATGGGGTCCCGCAGGGGAGCAGCTTCGCTTCCAGCCCGCCTGAGCAGCCCGGCCGCGGGGCAGGGCTCCTGTGGGGCGGTGGGGACGTGCCCAGCTGGGTCACCAGTCCTTCTCCCTCCCGAGGCAGCGCTTTGGGGACATTCAAAGGCGGCTGGCGCTGGGATGTGTGCCACCAGCCCTGCCTGGTGGCCCCAGCGAGCCGCAGGTGTCTGCGCTGGGGGATAAGCGGGTGCAAAGAGCGAGGGGGGGACAAGGACAGGGACACGGCAGCGGGCCCGGGAGCTCGGAGTGCCCCTGCCGAGGGCAGCCGGTGCTCGGCGTGCTCCGGAGCACAGGTTTTGCCTCTCTCCGTCCCTCCCCGAGGCAGCGGGGATCGCTCGGGAGGCGGAGAGGGAAGCGCCGGGCGCCGACCTTGGCAGGGCAGTTCGTTTTTCCAGCTCCTCATCTCCATCCCCGGGGAGTCACGCGCTGCCCTTCCCTGTCCTGGCCGTGGGAAACACAAATGGAGATGCCAAAGGATCCTCGGCCGAGCCCGGGGACTCTTCTGTCCCCACTGCCCCAGCAGCGGGTTCATCCCGCGGGCTCCAGCCTGGGCGCTGTGAGGGGAAGGGGTGCGGGGCTGTGCCCACCCTGGGCAGCCCCAAGGCTTCCCACACCATCCCAGCCTCATCCCGGCCCCATCCCATTCCCAGCCCATCCCCATCCCATCCCCATCCCATCCCATCTCCATCCCATCCCATCTCCATCCCAGCCTCATCCCAGTCCCATTCCCATCCCAGCCCCATCCCGGCCTCCCTCACCCGTCCCAGCATCTCCAGGGAATCTCCTGCCTCCCACCCTGCTCCTCCTTCCCTCCGAGCCTCGGGCTTTGCCTGTGGCCCCGTGATGAGATAATAACTGCCTCTCCCCTCCATCCATCTCCGGGAAGGTGTTCATGGAAGTTTTCCTTCCCCCTGAGCACTCCTGGCTGCTCCCGTCCTGTCCCTGCACGGAGGGACCAGAACCATCCCAGCAACAGGAGCGGGATTGTCCCACTGAACATCCATTAAAACCCAGGAGAAAGAGTCCAAGTGTCCCTCGGCAGGGCAGGAGCAGCCCCAGAGCGCAGCTGCAGCCGGGATGGTGAGGGCAGCGGCGGTGCGGAGCAATCCCTGCTTTCCAGGGCTGCTCCCGGGAAAAGCCCCTCGGAGAGCCGGTGACACTGCGACACGCCCACCTCCAGAGCGGGAGAAGCGTCTGAGGGGCTGCCTGTGCTGCAAATGAAACATTAATTAATTTCCCAGCAGGAAGGATATAAATAACGAGATCAGATGGTGGCTCTTATTCGCGAGGGCTGATGGCAGCGATTGTTATTCGGCTGCTGCTGCACCTTCTCCTCTCCGGCAGTGCTTCCCAAGAACACAAACGGGCCAGGCCGTGTCCCATGCCCCATCTCGGTGTCCCCACAGCTCCAGGTGGTCCCAGCACCTGGATCCCTCCTTGGGGACCTGCCTGGGGCTGTGGGTGGGGATTTGGGGGCAGGAAGGAGGAATGTGCAGGAAGGGAAGGGAGATGCTGCCCAACAGCCAGGAATTCAACCTGGGTGGGATCCGGGAAACCCTGGAGTCACTGAATCATGGAATGGGTTGGGATGAGCTTGAAGCCCACCCAGTGCCACCCCTGCCGGGGCAGGGACACCTCCCACTGTCCCAGGCTGCTCCAAGCCCATCCAGCCTGGCCAGGGGCAGCCACAGCTGCTCTGTGCCTGCCCACCCTGCCAGGGAACATTCCTAATTCCCACTATCCCATCCTTCCCTGCCCTCTGCCAGTAGGAGCCATTCCCTGGGTCCTGTCCTTGTCCCCAGTCCCTCTCCAGCTCTCCTGGAGCCCCTTCAGGCCCTGAGCTCTGCCTGGTTCCTTCCCTTCTCCAGGGGAACATTCCCAGCTCTCCCAGCCCGGCTCCAGAGCAGGGATTTCTCTCACAGGACGAGAACGTTATTTAGGATTTTGGTTCTGGCTTTGAGGTGTCCCTGGTTTCTCACGGAGCTGGGGACAGACCGTGCTCCCAGCCCTGGTGCCGTGGGGCTGGGAATGTCCATCCCAACCTCTGGAGCCAGGCTGGGGTGGCTCGGGCTGTGCTCAGCGAGGAGCAAGCAGGGCCTGGGTAAATCCAGGCGGTGCCTGTGCCAGGGGAGGGCACGGGGGCCCCGTCCCGCTCCCCGCCCTGGCAGCAGGTCCCTCGGAACGGGCTCTGGCACAGCCCGCCCTGCTTCCCCCGGAGCCGAGATTTTCCGCACGGCGCTGCCTTTTCATTTGCCGGCGCTTAAAAGGATTGGGAAGATTAGGAGATTTCAATTTAGCAGCAGGCAGGCAGGATGGCAGGCGGCTTCCTGCTCCTCCACAACGTGCCCTCATCAATAACAGCCCTCAGCCACCGAAATGCTCCGAGCTGAAAACAAGATGGAGCGTTTTAAAAAAACGGGGAACCAGAGAAAAACAAAACAGCCGAGCCCCGGCCCCCTCTGCTTTCGGTTTCTGGGGGTGGGAGGGGAAAATTGTTCAGCCTGAGGCAGATGCTCAGCCCCTGCTCCCTGAGTTCACCAAAATCCTGCCTTTGTTTGCCCAGCTCCAGGAGCTGCTCATGGAGAAGGAGGAAAGATGGGACCTCAGGGTGGGGGGATCCATCTGGGAGCAGCCTCAGCTGGAGAGACAGAGTGGTAAAATCCCTGGGGCCGGGGAAGCATCCCTGGGGCTGGGGGAGCATCCCTGGGGCTGGGGGAGCATCCCTGGGGCTGGGGGAGCATCCCTGGGGCTGGGGGAGAACCTCTGGGGCTGGGGGAGCATCCCTGGGGCTGGGGGAGAACCTCTGGGGCTGGGGGAGCATCCCTGGGGCTGGGGGAGAACCTCTGGGGCTGGGGGAGCATCCCCGGGGCCGGGGGAGAACCCCGGGGGCTGGGAGAGCATCCGGGAGCAACCACAGCCACTTCCCAAGGATGGGCAAGCTGGGGAGGTTGGGGTATCACTTCTAGCCCCAGGGATGCTGGGAATACATCCCCCAGCCCCAGGGATGCTCCCCCAGCACCAGGGATGCTCCTTCAGCCCTGGGCAGTGTCCCCAGCCCTGGATCAGTGTCCCCAGCCCTGGAGCAGTGTCCCCAGCCCAGAGCAGTGTCCCCAGCCCTAGATCAGTGTCCCCCAGCTCTCTGTAGTGTCCCCAGCCCTGGATCAGTGTCCCCAGCCCAGAGCAGTGTCCCCAGCCCAGAGCAGTGTCCCTCAGCCCAGGAACAGTGTCCCCAGCCCTGGATCAGTGTCCCCCAGCTCTCTGCAGTGTCCCCAGCCCTGAGCAGTGTCCCCAGCCCTGAGCAGTGTCCCCAGCCCAGAGCAGTGTCCCCAGCCCAGTGCTGCCTGTTTTAACCCTGCATCTCCCAGCTCTGAGCTCGCAGCAGCTGCCATGGAGGGGCTTCCTTCCTTCCCTCCTTCCCTCCCTCCCCGCTCTGCTCTCCCTGTGATTGGAACGGAGCCTCCTGGGAGACGTGAACTCATCACAAACGGCTTCCCAGGGATGGGAGCAAATGAAATGTAACAAATCTCCATTTGCAATTTTGGGGGCACGTGACTGGAATGGGAATGGGGCTGCCTGAGCTCTGCCTGGGTGCGTTGCTGAGCCTCCGCGCCTGCCGCTGCTGCTGCTGCTGAAATAAACCCTTTATCACCTCCATCCTTCATTCCCAGCACAGGGAAATGGCCCAGCCCGCCCAGCGAGCCCCGGGGCTCTGCTTCCCACCTGGCAGGAGGGAGGAGATGTCATCCCGGGCTTTTTGTGCGCCCTGTTCTGAGTGAGGATTCTGGGGGGGTGTGCTTGGTGCTGTGGAAAAGCTTTGCTGGGGCTGCAGAGCTGCCATGCTAGGTCAGCCCTGGGCAAGCATTGTGCCATGTGGTGCCATTCCTTGTCATTCCCTGCCATTCCCTGCCATTCCCTGCCATTCCTGCCATCTCTGCCATCCCTGCCATTCCCTGCCATGCCATCCCTGCCATCCCTGCCATCCCTGCCATTCCCTGCCATTCCTGCCATGCCATTCCTGCCATTCCCTGCCATTCCTGCCATTCCCTGCCATGCCATCCCTGCCATTCTCTGCCATGTCATTCCTGCCATTCCCTGCCATTCCCTGCCATCTCTGCCATCCCTGCTATCCCTGTCATTCCCTGCCATTCCCTGCTGTGCCATCCCTGCCATTCCCTGCTATCCCTGTCATTCCCTGCCATTCCCTGCTGTGCCATCCCTGCCATTCCCTGCCATCCCTGTCATTCCCTGCCATCTCTGCCATCCCTGCCATCCCTGCCATCCCTGCCATTCCAGTCATTCTCTGCCATGCCATCCCTGCCATTCCCTGCCATGCCATGCTGTGCCAACCACTCCCAAAGTCCCCTCCTCAGTTCCAGCCCTGCCGGTCACAGCTCCCCGTGGTCTCACTGTTCCACCAGCGTCTCCCTCTGCCCCCGTTCCAGCGTTTCTCCTCCAGCGTTTCTCCCGTTCCAGCGTTTCTCCCGTTCCACCGTTTCTCCCGTTCCACCGTTTCTCCCGTTCCACCATTTCTCCCGTTCCAGCATTTCTCCCATTCCAGCGTTTCTCCCGTTCCAGCGTTTCTCCCGTTCCAGCGTTTCTCCCGTTCCAGCGTTTCTCCCGCAGCGATGCCATCCCGCCCGGGCTGGGGCTGCCCCTGATCCCCGGCAGTGCCCAAGACACGCCTTGGAGCAGCCTGGGATGGCGGAAGGTGTCCCTGCCCGTGGCAGGGGGTGGAATGGGATGAATTTCAGGGTCCCTTCCAACCCAAACCATTCAATTTTTCTGTGGAAAAGAGTCCTTTCTGGCCCCTACCCTCCAGAAGAACATCCCTGGCCATGCCTGGATCTGGATCCCATCCCACCACCAGCCCAGGGTGGGCACCTGCTGGGCGTGGAGCTCGGGCTCATCCCAGAGTGATTCATTAGGGATTTTCCCGTGGATGCTGAGGATTGGGACCATTTGGGACCATCACTCTCTGGGTACTGAGAGCGCCCTGGAATCCCCCGGCAGCCCATCCAGCCCTTGGTGCCACCTCACCCTGTGTCACCAGGAGTGGATTTGGGTGGTTTGGGTTCTCTGAAGGAGCTCCCAGCCCTGGTTCAGTGCCCGTGGCAGCCGGGGTGCTGAGCCTGACGAGGCACAGATGCATTTTACAGGAGCCTTCATGGCGCTGAGGACGTGTGAGCACAAACACGGAATTCCCTGGGGGGTGCTGCAGGAAAGCCCCAGCACCGCTCCCCGACCCTGTACACCCTCAGCGGCGCCACCTCTGCCCCAGGGACACACCCCAGGGGACACGGGGACACCCTGGAAGCCAGCCCAGCCCGGGTGGGCTGCAGGGAGCCGTGGGAGCAGGCGGGTCCCAGCCAGGGATGCTCCCCAGCACCTCCCTGGGAACGGGCAAAGGTGGAAACGTCCTGTCAGGAGGGGACAGGGACGGGGAGGGAGGCAGGGAGGGGACTCAGTGACATTTGGGGGAGCTTGTGGAGGAAATGAGGGGTGGCAGAGAGGAGCTGCAGCCCCCAGCCCTCATTCTGGGGCATTCCTGCCCCTCGGGACGCAGCTCCCCCGGCAGATCTGCTCCCGGCCCTGACAGAACGCTGCAGAAGGGAGCAGCTGGTGGGGCAGCCCTGGCTTTGGGGCTGCTCCCTCACACCCACCCTGGGTTTGGGGACGGGACGGGCCGTGCCAGGCAGGGAGGGCAGCTCTCCCTGTGCCCGTGGGCAGGAGCAGAGTCAATCTGGGCAGAGGAAGCAGGGAGGGCAGGGCAGGCTGCGCTAATGAGACACAGACGGATCTCCCAGGCTGCCGGGGTGCCCAGGGAGCCGTTTCTGCAGCACTAACAGCCCAGCCTACCGCAACGAGGCAGCTGAAATTGTTTGTTGTTGCTAATGGACGCCGGGAGAGCTTCGCCCAGCCCCGACAGCTCCGGGCTGGCACTGCCTGCACCCCAAACGCCGTTGGGGCTCCTGGGGTGCACCCACCGAGGATGGGCGCTGTCCCTCGGTGGGGAAGGGACCTGGGCAGGACCTGGGGCTCCGTTCCGGGGGTTATCCCTGCTCCAGGGGGCTGTGCAGGGCAGGGTGGAGGAGCCCTGGGAGCAGTGGGAGCTGCTGGAGCTCCCGCCAGCCCCAGGGCAGTGGAGCCCTCACTCCCGGGGAGTTCCTGCTGGGAATGGGAATGGGAATGCTGGGTCAGCCACTGCTCCAAGGCAGGCTCAGGGTGGCCCCACGGAAGGGGCAGTGGCCAAGGAGGGAGCGGGAGGAGCCCGAGGTGAGGTGATGGGCCCAGCATGTGACCAGTGCCAGAAACTGCCCTGAAAAACCCTCCAAGGCTCAGAAGGGATGAAATGCCAGCGCCCCAGGCAGGCTCGGGGCTCTCTGTGTGGCCCAGCAGCTCTGCTAGGCTCTCTGCTGGGTCCGGGAATGTTTCCCTGGGGGGTTTCAGCAGCGGAACACCCACACCACCGACTCGATCTCCTTGTCTCCTGCCAGGCCCTGCCCTGATTTGTTAAAGAAATGATGGCAAAAGCCGGAGCCACAGCGGGGGCAGCTGGTCCCGACCAGCCCCTCATCCTCCGCCAACCCCGCGGGTTTCTGCTGCTTTGGGGTCCGACCTGCCCCTGCTGTGGCTCCTGCTGAGGGTGACCCCGGGATGGGGACAGAGCCAGCAGCAGCCGCAGCCCCGGCTTCACACTCGAGGGCTGAGCAGGAACTGCTGAGAGGAAAGCGAGAACAGAGCCGAGAGATGCAAACGCAGTGGAAAAAGTGACTGAGCCGAGGAGCTGGGGCAGCCCTGCCTCCCGCAGCGGGGCACTTTGCACCCGGGCCTTGGCGTCTCGCTTCTCCCCCAGCCTGGCAGAGGAGCCATTCCGCTCCCCGCCGTTCCCAGCAGCCTGGAAGCCGCTGGCTCGCAGGCAGGGAAGCGCCAGCAGGAAAACAAAGCCATGGGAATGAGGAGGATATTTGTTTTCCTATCTCCAGAGCCAGCCTGCAGAGAGAGGCGCGGGGAGGCTCGCTTGGCAGCGCTGGAATCGCCTCCCGACGGGTTTGGGCTGCAGGGGGGGTGTTTAGCTGAATCACAGCTAAGTACAGGAGACACCAAACACAGCCTTAAATCCAGGCTTATTCAGGAAAGATCTCTAAGCATGTAATTATCTTTAAGCACACGCTTAGGTGCCTTCTAACCGGGGATGCTTGGCCGAGCCAGGGCCGCAATTACCGGGCTGCTCCCGTGTTTACCCCAAGCCGCGCCGTGGGCGCTGCCCCGGGACGAGCCCGGCGGGGCACACCGGGCACCCCGGCCCCGGGGAGAGCCTCGGTGGCCCCTCTGCAGCCAGCAGCTCCGGCAGGCGCTCGGCAGCTCCAAGCGACGCCGAAGCCCTCTGAGGTGCCGCTCCAGCGGGGCCTGGGACCGGCCCAGCGCTGCAGAACCTCGCCTTCCTGTTGTGCAAAGAGCCAGCGCAGCTGTATCGGCCGCGATAAACATCTGCGAGCCCCGATAAACATCTGCAAGCCGAGCGGGGCTCCGGAGGCGCTGGGGGCCGGCCCGGGCAGGGAGCGGCTCTGCCCGCACCGGAGCTGCCGCTGCCCGGAGGGACGGACGGCGCAGAGGGAGAGCGCCAGCGGGGCTCTGGAGACGGGGCCGATGGGTTTATAGCCCAGGCTTTGGTGTCACAGGCACGGGAGGCCACCCCAGACACGGCGAGGCCGCAGGAAAGCAGGAAACGAAAGCGGCTGGTGGCTCGGGGCTGGTGGCTCGCAGGAGCCTGGCGGGGGCCCGAGGGGCGCCGGGGCCGAGCAGGGGCTGTGGGAGCCCGGTGCCAGCCCTGCCCTGCCACCCAGCCCCTCCCAGGACCGGGGTTCCCATCCTCACCCGTCTCCCTCGCGCTCTGGGGTTTGAGGTTTTGCCTAACGAGCCCGACCTGCGTCCGGGAGCCCCGCGGCCCTGGGGGCTCTGTGGGGAGCACAGGACCCCGGCAGAGCCCAGGGTGGGAAAGTCCTCCCAGAGCATCGAGTCCCAGCTGTGCCCGACCCCCAGCGTGTCCCCAGCCCAGAGCCCTGAGCGCCACATCCAGGCGTTCCTGGGATTGACTGGACCACCCTTTCCTGGGAGAAATCCCTTCCGAATCTCCTGGAGCTGCTGCTCGGTGGGAGCCTCTCCCTCTCTGCTGCCCTGCTCTCCTCCTGCCCTCAGGGTGGGCACAACCCCCGGCAAAGCTGCTCTGGGTAACGTGCCCCTGCTCATGGCAACCAGACGAGCTCGAAGGTCCTTTCCAGGCTGAATCCCGCCGGGATTTGATGATGGATGAGGTGCGGCTCTGATCTGGGTGGCTGTAGCACCCACTGTGCGCTGATGTGCAGTGAGCTGGATCCTGCCAGGGCAGCACCCCAGCCCTGCCGCCCCCACAGAGCTGCTGGTGTTAGAGATACATTAAAATTCGTGCTCAAATAAAATATAACACTAGGGAAATATGTATATATGTGAAACACATATATGGGCTAAAATCACGCTTCGGGGTTTAATACAAAAGGCACCTGGAACCCTAAAAATCCTCCACAGGAATTGGGACATCTCCCGAGGAGTCAGCCCCGCGTCTCTGACCTTGCAGAAACTCCGCTGGGCTGCTCTCACTTCCTGCAGCCCTGCTCACCTGGGTTCACAGGATCCTCTTCCGCGTCTGGCAGGTTGCAACACCCAGCCTGGAACCAGAAGGGCGCTGATTAAAGAACAAGCGCCGCGTTTAACGTGCTGTAATGATTTCCACCGAACTTAATGGCTGCGAAACAGAAACGAGTTATCTCTGGCACATCAAAGGGCTGGAAAAATGTAGTCAACGGTACCTCTGAGCTATTCTGCATATCAAGTGGCGAGATAGCATCGTGAATAATGAAGGATTTGCAGCAGCGAGGTTGCACAAACAGCAGTGAAGCAACGCTCACCACGCACCTCCTCCCGGGCTACATCAAAAGCCCCAAGAAGGGCAATTTCCAAAGAGCTGCACTTCCAGCGGCGCGGGGCTGATGGCCTGGAGAGGAGCCGGGCTGTGCCCGGGGGTTGGCACGCAAGCCCCGGCGCTGGAAGGAGCAGCCCTGGGTGCCACCGGGGCTGGCACAGCCCAGCTGAACTCCCGGTGCTCCTGGCGGGATGCAGCCTCCCTCACCTGGCGCTTGCTCCATCTTCCCTCTGAGCTTCCTTCTTCGCCAGTTGTTTTTGTCCCAAATAAAAAACTCCCCAGGGGCAGCTCCTTTGTCCCTTCCCTGTCACCGTGGCAGTGTCCTGGGAAGGCCGTTCCTGTCTCTGGTTTGGAGTCACCAGGTGGTTTATACTCTCCATGAGGATGTCCCTCAAACAAATATCGGGAGGGTTAAACTTCCCTGAGCCATCTCTCCTGCCCTGTCGCTGGAAGTGCCCAGGTCGGACCAATCTGATCTTGTGGAAGGCAGGGGAGGAAGGAGGTGATTTTCCAGAGCCCTTCCAGCCCAAAAAACCTTGTGATTCTGTGATTGTGTGATTCCATGATTCCGTGATTGTGTGATTCCATGATTCCGTGATTGTGTGATTCTGTGATTACATGATTCTGTGGTTCTGTGATTGTGTGATTCCATGACTCTGTGATTGTGTGATTCCATGAGCCTGTGACTCCGTGATTCTGTGATTCCATGATTCCATGATTGTGTGATTCCATGTTTCCGTGATTCTGTGATTCCATGTTTCTGTGATTGTGTGATTCTGTGATTATGTGATTCCATGTTTCCATGACTGTGTGATTCCATGTTTCCATGTTTCCATAATTCTATGATTCTGCAATTCCATGTTTCCATGTTTCTGTGATTCTGTGATTCCATGATTCCATTATTCCATGTTTCCATGATCCCATGACTGTGTGATTCCATGTTTCCATGTTTCCATGATTCTGTGATTCCATGTTTTCACGACTGTGTGATTCCATGTTTCCATGTTTCCATGATTCCATGTTTCCATGATTCTGTGATCCCATGTTTCCATGATTCCGTGATTCCCTGACTGTGTGACCCCATGTTTCCATGTTTCCATGATTCCGTGATTCCCTGACTGTGTGATCCCATGTTCCCATGATTCTGTGATTCCATGATTCCATGATTCCCTGACTGTGTGACCCCATGTTTCCATGATCCCATGTTTCCATGATTCCGTGATTCCCTGACTGTGTGACCCCATGTTTCCATGATTCCATGATTCCCTGACTGTGTGACCCCATGTTTCCACGATTCTGGCACCCTGTGCTTCCCCGGACAGGCTGTTCCCTCTGATCCCTGTGGAGCAGGGCGAGCCTGATCCCTGCTGGCCCTCTCCGCCCCGAGGACCCCGAGACGCCTCGGGATCCCAGCACAGGTCCGGGGCCTGTCCCCTCCCGAGAGCCCCCGGAGCGGGTGGCAGGGAGGGGACAGGCCAGGTCCGCGTGTGTCAGTGCCACCTGGGCGAGCCGCGCCACCCAGCGCTGCTCAAGCCCGGGCAGATCCCCCCGCTGCCGTCCGGCGGGAGGAGATGGCAGCGGATAACGCTGCTGGGCACACCTCGGCTCCAGACAGACAGACAGACAGACAGACAGCCCCGCTGCTCCCCGCGCTCGGCGATTACGAAGCGAGGAAAGAAACGCGCTTGGCTTGCGAACGGCGTTGGGCAACGAGCGAGGCTCTGCAGCGCCGGCAGCAGCCCCGGGGCTCGCCGGGCCCCGAGCCCGGCCCGGCCCGGCCCGGCTGCCGCCGCAGGATCGCGGGAGGCACCCGCGCAGCCCCGATCGATGGTTTCGCTCCCGAGCTGCGGCCCGGTTTGGTAATCCCTCTGGAATTTCTGGCAGCCGAGCCTGGCCGCACGCCTCCCTCCCGCGCATCCTGCGGGGCTGGGCCGGCTTGGGGAGGGATTAAACCGGCCCAGCACCCTGCCCGTGGCTGCGGAGCTGGGCGAGGGCAGGGGGACACCGGGCCAGGCTGGCAGGGTGACACCCAGGGGTGGCCGAGCCCCGCTCTGCTCTCCCACCACCATCCCAGGGGTTTTTAAATGATTTTTCCCGGTTTTACCCTCACCCGGTGCCTGCTTGTCTCGTATCCCAGGATGAGCTGGGAATTCTGAACCCAGGAAAACAAAGTCGTGTCTGGACAGGAGCTCTGGTTGTTGCCAGCCCTCGGTTGGTCCGGCCTTGCCATGGACAGCGGGGCTGTCCTGACCCTGGGCAGCAGGAGTTCAGGGTTGAAATGCAGATCCCAGGGGTGGAAATGCAGATCTCAGGGGTGGAAATGCAGATTTCTGGGGTGGAAATGCAGATTTCCGGGGTGGAAATGCAGATTTGTGGCCTCTCCCGCTGCCGGTTTTGCCTCTCGGAGGCGGATCCCCCACTGCCCACCCTGAAATGGAGCATTAAGGGAGCATCAGGGTGGGTTTAATCATCATTAGAATCGATCCGGGGCACCAAGGCTGGCTCTGCCTTGTCTGCAGTGCCTGTTCCCGCTGTCCCCGTGTCCTCAGGAGCCTGCCGGACGGACCCGATGGATGAACGAGCACCACCCAGCAGAGGAACCGGGCAGGGATCCCAAATGCCGGGGCTGAGCCGCCTGCCCTGAGCCCGGGGAGGGGCAGCAGCGGTGCCACAGCGATCCCCCAGGCCGGCTCTGCCGCTCGGGGCTCGCAGAGCACAAAGGGCAGCAGAATAAGCCGGGCTTGTTTGTGCTCTCAGGCCGGCCATGAATAAAACATCTGCGCAGCACAGGCCGCCTTTGTCCGGCCGGGATTCTAATGGGCCCCGAAGAAACGGCCGATTGTTCCTTCTGTCCCTGCCCGGCCAGGGGCTGCCTCCGGCCACAGACCCTCCGCACCGAGGTGGCTCTGGTGGCGCTGGTGGCGCTGTGCCGGGGGCCTGGCGCGCCTCTGGGCTGCTCTGAGGAAAGTCTTCCTCTCCAATGAGTCAGAATCGCTGAAACTTTGTGTGTTCCAGGGGAGGAAAGGTCAGGGCAGAGCTCTGCTGCACCCACAGCCCTCCCGGGGCTGGGATGGCTTGCGTTGGAAGGGATCCAGAGCTGGGCAGGGACTCCTTGCACTGGACCTGGGTGCCCCAAGCCCTGCCGGGGTGGGACATCTTCTGCTCCACCCGGGCCCCCCACACTGGGGCCATCCCAGCCCACCACCGAGCCAACGGGAACGTCCCTAAAGCGCCTGGGATTTGCTGGAGAGCTCCAGCAGGCCCGGGAGTGGAAGAACTGGTTGGTTCCCCCATCCCAGAAATAACTGGGAAAGCGCCTTCCCCCACGGAGGCACGCTGCAGGCAGCAGGGGAAGCGGCGCTAATGATAACAACAATAACGAGAATGACGGTGATAATAACGAACAATAATAACGAACAATAATAATGAACAACAATAAACCGGTTCCCTGGGAGCCTCACTGAGTTATTCATCCTCTCCAGGGGAATCGTTTATCCCCACCCTGTGTCTGTCCCCACAGGAGCTTGGCCCCGTGGCCCCGAGCGTTTCCGTTGTCGTGTCCCTGTGGATGTGACACCGGTGCCACCCCCGTAGGTGTGACACCAGTGGCACCCCTGTGGATGTGACACCAGTGGCACTCCTGTGGATGTGACACCGGTGGCACCCCCATAGGTGTGACACCAGTGCCACCCCTGTGGATGTGACACCAGTGCCACCCCCGTAGGTGTGACACCAGTGCCACCCCCGTGGATGTGACACCAGTGCCATCCCTGTGGATGTGACACCAGTGCCACCCTCGTGGATGTGACACCAGTGCCACCCCTGTGGATGTGACACCAGTGCCATCCCTGTGGATGTGACACCAGTGGCATCCCCGTGGATGTGACACCGGTGCCACCCCCGTGGATGTGACACCGGTGGCACCCCCGTGAGGGTGCTCGGGATGCAGAGCAGGTGCCTGGGATGGTTTATGAGGAGCAGTGCAGCTTTTCCAGTGCTCCCCAGAACGCCCCTTTGGACGGGCTCTCCGCTCCCTGTGATTCCCTTTTCCCGATGAAGGCTCTCTGTGCCCGCTGGGCTCGGGGAAATGAACAGAATAATCCCCAGCTCTGATTTTTCTTTCATTTCTTCCCCCAAAGAAACGGCGGCGATTCCGGCGGCGCCGAATCGGTGCCGAAATCTTCCTCCCAAACAGGCGGCTCGGACCTGGAGGCCAGGATTGCCCGGAATTCCCAGCCAGAGGTGATTCCAGCAGCTCCCACGGGAGCACCGATCCCGGATCCCACCGCGGAGCACGTGGAGCGCATCCCCTCCGCGGGGATGGGTTTTTATAGGGCCGGGTTGCGGAGGAGGAGTGTTTTCGGGAAGGAGGAGACCTCCGGGTGCCGGCTGATCCCGGGGAGCTCCGGGAGAGCCGGGAAGCAGCAGGAGGAGGAGCGGCGTGCGAGCCTTGATTGCTCGCTCCAGGCGTGTTGGCTCCGCGCGCACAAAAACAATAATTAAACCTAAGATGTGGGAGGATTATTAAAGGTTTTATGGCATCTAATCCTTTTTTTGAAACCTTTCTGTAGGCTGGAATCTGAGGCTGGAGCAATAAAAATGCAAACTACACCCAGATTCATTCCGGGCACCGTCATTTTCCCTCCCCAGCCCCTGCCCTCGGTGGTTGCGGGCTGTGGGAGCCGGGAGAGGCGTCACCTCGTGCTGCTGACGGCAGGACACTGCTGGGTCCCGGTGGGATCCGAGCTCTGGGAGCCTCGGGGCCCGCAGGGCTGGCATCGCACCCAGCAGGATGCGGGACCACGTGTGTGTGTGTGAGGAAATGGACCCATGGATTTCCCAATCCCATCTCCCAGCAGCGCCCCTCAGGTGCTCCCATCCCTCCACTGGCAGAACTGAGCAATTCTGGCCCCCCACGAGCCAGAGAGAAAGAAATAAATGAAATAAAAACCAAAAAAAAAAGCAGGCTTTAGTGCAATACAAGGCGCCTTTTGCGTTTCTAAGCCAGGAGGAATTTTTCCCCCCTTCTTTTTTTCCCTTCCTTGTTTTTTTTCCACCTCCCCTCCTTCAGGATGGCTTATCTCCATGAAATTAGTAATTGGCATTTCTTCCCGAAGCCGGGGAGAGCGCCAGCAGCCAGCAACACCCACGCCACACTCCGTTCTGTGAGCGAGGCCCCGCAGCCAAAGGAGCGAGGCTAATAAAAGTAATAACGAGGAATTAAACGGGAGGGAAAGGGAAAAAAAAAAAGGGAAAAAAAAAAAAAAACCAAAAAGAGGCAGAAAGAGCTGAAATCAGATTTAACTTTCCCTTTTGCTTCCCGGCTGGTTTTGGGGTGGGTAAGGCTGCGTCAGGGAGGGATGGCGGGCAGGTTTCGGGCGCCCTTTGCCGAGCAGGGGTGAGTCAGGGCGCCGGGTGCTCCCTCCCGCTCCCGAGCAGCCCTTCCTGCCCCAGCGCTGGCTGCAGACGCGGATTTACAAACCCCGTTTCATCTCCGCAGAGCCCCGAGGGCGGCAGCCGCAGCCGCAGCCTTCGCCACCATCGCCTCCTCCTCCTCCTCCTCCTCCTCCTCCTCCTCCCCCCGGAGCTCCCGGCTCGTCTGGCACGTCGGGGCGGCACCCGCAGCCAAAACAGGTTCGGGTTTATGGTTTCCAGCCGCTCATTAACGCTCCTTGGCTTCGCTCGGGGTTTTTTCCGTGCGTGCCAGCTCACCCTGTGCGGTGCTTGGGGAGCCCCCGCAGCGCCTCGGCGGGCTCCAGGAGAGCTGGAGAGGGACAGGACACAGGGAATGGCCTCAGACTGACCCACGGAATGGTGGCAGGGAATTCCCGGCTGGCAGGGTGGGCAGGCCCTGGCACAGCGTGCCCGGAGCAGCTGTGGCTGTCCCTGGATCCCTGGAATGTCCCAGGCCAGGCTGGATGGGGCTGGGGGCACCCGGGACACTGGGAGGTGTCCCTGCCCGTGGGATGGTCTCTGAGGGCCCTTCCAACCCAAACCACGCCGGGATTCCCTGAAATCGGCCTCCTGTGCTTATCCCGGGTTATCCCAGGTGGGTCTGGGGACAGGGACACCCCCGGAGCCACCCCGGGGCCAGGCCGGGGGAGCTGAGAGGGGCGGAGGGGCCGGTCCCGGGCAGGGCTGCGGCCGATCCCCGATCCCTGTCGGGGATCCCAACCTCTGGAAAACCCCCGGGGCTGGCGGGGCGGGCGCGGCGCATCCCCGCCGATCCCGGGACACGCCCGCCCGTGGGATCGCCGTGGGAAGCGCCGCCGCAGCCCGGCCCGCCCTCCCGAGCCGTGCCGAGCCGTGCCGAGGCTGCTGCAATCCCGGGATCAGCCCATCCCGCTCGGCCCTGGCTCCGCCGGCTCCCCCAGCAGGGACACTGGGGCAGAACGGGGGCGGAGAAGGGGCTGGGGGGCTCCGGGACCGGTCCCGACCCCTCAGGGGCTGCTGCTCTGCCCCCCGGATGGATGGGTGATTCACGCCGCTCCCCGCACAGCTCCGGGGCGGCGACATTCCCTGGAGAAACAGGAATTCCACTGGGGATGGAGCACACGGTGGCTTCCAGTAACTCCCAGTACTGGGGTGCCAGTAACTCCCAGCAATTCCCAGTAACTCCCAGCAACTCCCAGTAACTCCCAGCAAGCGCTGCTGGCGCTGCAGGGATGGAGGAGGCTGAGCTTTGGGAAGCAGCCAGAGATGCTCTGTGCCCTGACCCCATAGTGACACTCCTTCCCCACCCTTCCCCACCTTTACCCATCCTTCCCCATCCTCCCCCACCCTCTCCCATCCTTCCCCATCCTCCCCCACCCTCTCCCATCCTTCCCCATCCATCCTCTCCCACCCTCTCCCATCCTTCCCCACCCTCTCCCATCCTCCCCCACCCTCTCCCACCCTCTCCCATCCTCCCCCATCCTTCCCCACCTTTACCCACCCTCTCCCACCCTCTCCCATCCTCCCCCATCCTTCCCCACCTTTACCCACCCTCCCCCATCCTCTCCCATCCTTCCCCATCCTCCCCCACCCTCTCCCATCCTCTCCCATCCTTCCCCATCCTCCCCCACCCTCTCCCATCCTCTCCCATCCTTCCCCATCCATCCTCTCCCATCCTTCCCCATCCTTCCCTATCCTTCCCCACCCTCTCCCACCCGTGCCCTCCCTCCCCTGTCTGCCCCTCCGGGCCCTGAGCTGCCCCTGCAGAGCAGGGAGCATCCATGAGAATCCATCAGGAGCTCGGGGCTGGCGTGGCCGAGTCCCGGGCCAGGAGCACAGGCTGCTCCTGGGATTCTCTGAATCAGGGAGTGGCTGAACAGGTCTGGGTAGAGCCCGGGCCGAAATCCCTCTGGATGTGGGCACCATCCCGGCTCCCTCCTTCCCCGGCAGCCAGGCCCAGCGAACCGCTGCCATTTTTGTATTTTTATCTTTCCTTCCCCAGCAAAGCCCAGCGATCGCCGCGGATCGATCGGGGCCCGGCAGTTTGGGCGGGTCCCATTTGCCCGGCTCCTCCTGCCCGGGAGCTTCCATCATCCCATTACGCGGCTGCCAGGCGGCGGGAGGGACAAATTACCCCATCCATCAGCTCCCGCCAGGGCAGGGACGGGGACAGAGCCGCGAGGAGCGGGGAGGGATGGCGCAGATGGGGATGGAGGCGGGCCGGGAAGGCTGCAGAGGGCTGAGCTGCCCCAGAGCTGTGCGCCGGGCCGGGCTCGGCTGGGCTGGGATAGCGCCTGGATTGGGCTGGGATAATCCCTGGATTGGGCTGGGATAATCCCTGGATTGGGCTGGGATAGCGCCTGGATTGGGCTGGGATAGCGCGTGGGTTGGGCTGGGATTGGGCTGGGATAATCCGTGGATTGGGCTGGGATTGGGCTGGGACAGTGTGTGGATTGGGCTGGGATACCCCATGGATTGGGCTGGGATACCCCATGGATTGGGCCGGGATTGGGCTGGGATGATCTATGGATTGGGCTGGGATAGTGCCTGGATTGGGCCAGGATAGTCCATGGATTGGGCTGGGATGATCTATGGATTGGGCTGGGATTGGGCTGGGATAGTGCCTGGATTGGGCTGGGATAGTCCATGGATTGGGCTGGGATGATCTATGGATTGGGCTGGGATTGGGCTGGGATAGCCCATGGATTGGGCCTGGATGTTCCTTGGATTGTGCCTGCACATTCCATGCGTTGTGCCTGGATGTTCCTTGGATTGTGCCTGGATGCTCCATGGGCCAACTTTGCCTGGATGTCACATGGCTTTGCCTGGATGCTCCATGGGCTGTGCCTGGACATTCCTTGGATTGTGCCTGGACATTCCATGGGCCGTGCCTGGATGTTCCATGGGCCAGCTTTGCCTGGATGCTCCATAACTTTGCCTGGACATGCTCTAGCTTCGCCTGGACACTCCGTGGGCTGTGCCTGGACACTCCGTGGGCTGTGCCTGGACGCTCCGTGGGCTGTGCCTGGATGCTCCATGGGCTGTGCCGGGACGCTCCGCGTGTTCTGCGCCATCTCCATAACATTGATCCCAACATGAAGCAATCCCTGGGCACTGGGGCTGGGAGGAGCTCGCTGGGTTTGGGGTTTACCCTCCTCTCCCGTTCCCTGAACCCTCCCTGCGAGTTCTCCTGGCTTCCCCCAGGAATTCCGAGGGCTCGGGGCTGAGCCTGCTCCAAACCCTCAGCTCCTCGCGGCCGTCCCTGCGCGGCCCTGATCTCATTGTGGGATTATAATTAGCGACTACAATGCCATAATTACGCACCACTTAACTTCTTGGCTTTAACATCTGCGGGAGGCAGCGGGAGAGCCAGGCAGCGGATCCCGGTGCTCGGCGTGGGGGATTGGAGAGGGAGGAAGGCTTTTCCAAGGGGCGTCATCCTGGCGTGCGGCTCCTCCTGCCCTCTCCCGGAGCCTTTCCCATTGTTCCCGCTGGGAAGGAGCGAGCCCCGGCCCGGCCCGGGGGCGATGGGCAGAGGAACAAAAGAGGGCCGCAGGAAGGAAACGCTTCCCAGCCTTCTGAAAGCTCCTCTCAGCGGCAGAAAGGCTTTTGATTTTTATCGCTTTTGTTCTTTGAAATAACCTCCCCTTCACCTCCTGGCGTTTCCCCGGCTGGGATGGCGAGATAGGGCTGGGAGCGCTGGGCATTCCGGGCCGCTGGAAAAGCCTTGGATCTCTTTTTGACATTCCCAGCCTTGTGGCCCATCTGCGTCCTCACCTGCAGCAGGAACATCCAAACCTTCTGAGGACCTGCTTGGGCCCTGCAAGGACCATCCCAAGAGAGCCCCCCGTGGTCCCCTGCCCTTCCCAGCCTCTGGAATAGCCCGATCTGGGGAGTTCTCCTCCGAGCCCACCCCGGCCTTCACCCCGTGTGTCACCGAACTGACAGAGAGCAGCCCTGCCACTCATTATTCTGGATGAATTAAATTGTTTGTAATTGATAAATTATGCACAGGCTCCTGCCAGTTCCGAGCTGCGGAGCTGCTATCAACCCACCCGGGGGGACTGGCTCTCGTTTTATCTGAGCCCTGCATTGTGCCGGGCCTGCCTGATGCGTGTTGTATTGATTTAACAAGGCTCCTGGGAGCTGGGCTGATCTGCTAATTTTATCCCTGGGTGAGATGAATCACGTTTCCACACAATGAGGCCATTGTGCGCCGGGGGCAGCGCTGACCCCGGCCTGAGAGGTGGCCGCGGTCACCGAGGGGATCTGAGGGGTCCCTGCCCACCCCGGGGTCATCCCAGTCCCTTTCCCGAGGCTCGGCCGCTCCCCGGTGTCCCCTGAGCCGCTGTCCCCGCGCTGCCACCGCTCCGGACTCCTGGCACTGCGGGAGATGCTCCCAGGGCTTTTCCTGCCCGCATCCCCCGGCCCACTCCCAGCAGGAAACGGGAGGTTTGGCCTCGAAATAGAATCCGGGAATCCTGGAATGGTTCCTGCCGTGGCAGGGACACCTCCCACTGTCCCGGGGTGCTCCAAGCCCTGTCCAGCCTGGCCTTGGATGCTTCCCGGGATCCAGGGGCAGCCCCAGCTGCTCTGGGCAGCCTCAGGGCCTCAGCTCCCTCACAGGGAGGAATTTCTTCCCAAAATCCCACCTAAATCCACCTTCTTGTGGCTTGAACAGGCCTGGTTTGGTGCCAGGGAGCGCTGCTGGAGCTGCTGGGATGGCACTGGCAGGAGCAGCAGCGTCAGGAGGGAAAGGAAGCTCAGGAGAGGATTTTAAAAGCTCTGTTCTTTCCATGCCTGCTCAATCCCACACGGGAATAGCCCAGAGAGGGGATAATGGAAGAGCCTGAGCTGTGCATCTGGTGCATCTGTGCAGTGTCTGTCTCAGAAATTCTCGTTATGGTCAATCCCGGGGTGCTCCCGGTTCCTGGAGCCTCCCGGGTCTCATCTCCCCCTGGGAAGAGTTCCCCAAAGCAGCAGCTGCTGCCGGGCACGGCTGTGCCCAGCCAAGAATTCCCTGCCCCGCCCTTTCCCCCTCACTTATCAGATAACCGGGACAATCAGGAGCTCGTGACCATAAATGATGGAGATTATGCCAGGAGAGCAGCGGCTGGGATCACACATCCCGATGTGCTGCATCCAAGAGCCCGGGAGAGTCCTTTGGCTTCTGGAAGAGGCTCAAAGCCGTGGCTTTGGAGGCTGAAGCACCAGCTGGGGCTTTGCTTTCTCCCCGCTTTCCTGCCGTGGTTGCGGCTGGATCTCTCCAGGGCTGGATTTTTGTGGATATTTACCAGAAACGGTGGAAAACCCTGGGATTTCTGGGTGTGGGGTTTCCATCTGGGCTGGGCCTGGGGTTCCCCTGGCCGTGGGACCATTCCCATCCATCCCCCTGGCCGTGGAACCATCCCCCTGGCCGTGGGACCATTCCCATCCATCCCCCTGGCCGTGGGACCATTCCCATCCATCCCCCTGGCCGTGGGACCATTCCCATCCATCCCCCTGGCCGTGGGACCATTCCCATCCATCCCCCTGGCCGTGGGACCATTCCCATCCATCCCCCTGGCCGTGGGACCATTCCCATCCATCTCCCTGGCTGTGGGACCATCCCCATCCACCCCCCTGGCTGTGGCACCATTCCCCATCCATCCCCCTGGCCGTGGGACCATTCCCCATCCATCCCCCTGGCCGTGGGACCATTCCCATCCATCCCCCTGGCCGTGGGACCATCCCCATCCACCCCCCTGGCCGTGGGACCATTCCCCAGCCATTCCCCTGGCCATGGGACCATTCCCATCCACCCCCCTGGCTGTGGCACCATTCCCATCCATCCCCCTGGCTGTGGGACCATCCCCAGGCACTCTGGAACCCCTCTGGAGTTCCTGGGGGGGAGCTGCCATCCAAGAGGAGCACTGGGGATCACTGGACTTCTCTGGGCTGGAGGGGACATTCCCAGGGCACGGGCAGGGACACTTCCCACTAGCCCAGGTAGCTCCAGCCTGCCTGGAGCGTTTCCAGGGATGTGGCACCCGCCCCTGGAGGAGTGTCCGGAATTCCCAGTGGGCAGCACCAGGAGGGCAGAGCCTGGCATGGCCGGCAGGGCTCCGCTCCCTCCCGCTGTCACCTCTGGGAGTGGTGACACTGCAGGACAGCCCTCCAGGGAGGGGAGAGCCCGGCAGATCCTTCTGGATGAGGTGATAAACCCAGAGGAGCCAGCCAGCCCATTTCCATGCAGGAATTCTGCATAACTTGTCTGCGCATATGTTCCAACGGCCCCCAGGCAGCCAAAAGAAAATTAAAATTTATATATATATATATATATTTATATTTTAGCTCCTGTTTGAAATGAATGCGCCTGCTTTGCTTACAGCCCTTCCCCCTCCTGCCCTCCAGACCTTCAGGGCTTGGAGCTGGCCTGGTGCTCACGGTGGATTTCCAGAATATGGGAATATGCTAAAGCCAAGTGCATATTTGGGAGCTGATTTGGCTGTTGGGAAAGGGGTTGGCAGTGGGAGGAGAACGGGTTTGATGCCTGGGTGGGGAAGTCTCTGCTGGAGCTCTGCTTGGAGCCTCAGGAGGGTTTAAATCAGAGGGAATTCTGGCTCCCCTTCCCCAGGGGAATGTTTGCCGAGTGAGGGTCTGGTCCCAGGGATCTGGAGAGGGCACAGAACTCCCTGTGCCCCGGGGTTCCCAAAACTGTGCTGGAAGCCCCTCTCACCCCAGTTCTGGATCCCCTCTCCCCCCAGTTCTGGGGTGCTTTCTTCTCCTGGTTCTGGGTCCCTTCTCCCCCCAGTTTTGGGTTCCTTCTCCCCCCAGTTCTGGGGCTCTTCTCCCCCCAGTTTTGGGTTCCTTCTCCCCTCATTCCTGGGGCCCTTTTCCCCCCAATTTTGGATCTGTCCTCCCCCAGTTCTGGATCCCTTTCTCCCCCAGTCCTGAATTCCTTCTCCACCCAGTTTTGGGTCCTTTCTCCCCCCTGGTTCTGGAGTCACTCTCCCCCTAGCTCTAGGTCCCTTCTCCCCAGTCCTGAATCCCTTCTCCCCCCAGTTTTGGATCCCTTCCTCCCTAGTTCTGGATCCCTTCTCCCCCCAAGTCCTGAGGCAACTCTCTTCCAGTTTTGGGTGCCTTCTCCCCCCCCCCAGTCCTGGACCCCTCTTCCCCCAGTTCTGGAGTCCCTCTCCCTCAGTTCTGGATCCCTTCTCCCTCCAGTTCTGGATTATTACTCTCTTCCAGTTCTGGGCCCCTCTCCCCCACTTTTGGGTCCCTTCTCCCCCAGCTCTGAATCCCCTCTCCCCCAGTCCTGAGGCCTCTCTCCCCCAGTTTTGGGTCCCTTCTCCCCCACTTTTGGCTCCTTTCTCCCCCAGTTCTGGAGTCCCTCACCCCCAGTCCTGGACCCCTTGCTCCCCCAGTCCTGGACCCCTTTCCCCCCCCAGTTTTGGCTCCCCTCTCCCCCCGTCTGAGGCCCCTCTCCCCAGTTTTGGCTCCCCTCTCCCCCCGTCTGAGGCCCCTCTCCCCAGTTTTGGGTCCCTCCTCCCCGTCCCTCCAGGATCAGGGGTGCTCCAGGGGTGCTCTTCCCTCCCCCAGTCCGTCCCTGCCATCCCTGCCACGGAGCTCATCGGGAGAACAGAAGCGCTTTTCCCACTCGCTGGCTGCCCTTTTATTTTTGGAAGCCACACATGCAATCACAGGCACACGGCCTCGGCAATTAGGGAGAAAAGCACTTTTCTTCCGCAGGCCCAATTACCCATCCTCTAATTGACATAATTATTATCTTGCGCGTTTCTAATAATATTTATTGAACGCCACAAATCCTGGCTGGCAGCGGAGCTGCGCCGGGAGCTCAGCGATTTTCCCTCCTGGCAGGGAGGAGGGATCAATAGGGTGAGGAACGGGAGGAATTCCTCCCGGGGGAGGCGGGGAGGCCCTGGCACGGCTTTTCCACGGAACTGGCTGCTCCTGGATCCCGGCGGGGTCCAAGGGGCGCTTGAAGGAGCCCGGCACGGGGGAAGGTGTCCCTGGCACGGCGGGGGAGCGCCTGGGTGGGCTTTCAGCTCCTTCCCGACCCAGCCATTCCCTGATTCCTCCGGGCCGGATGCTCCGGGCGGTTCTCGCTCCGCCGCCGCCGCTCGCGGTCCCCCGGCGCTCCCCTGGGGCTTTTGTTTTCGCTCGGCGATAAATAAAAAAACAAAAGCGGCTGTGATCCCGCCCGAAGGATGGCCGGGAGAGAGCTGGGCGCGAAGGGAGGGGGAAGGCAGCGCTGGTTTATTCGCTCCTCGCCGGGTGCCGGAGCCGCCGGTGTTCGGGTGAATCTGTCTGCTCCGAGCCTCCGGAGCCGCCTGACGGGCCCGGGAGCCCAGCACGGCTCCGCGGCTCGGGCTGGCTCCTGCCGGGAGCCCAGAGCGGGGGGACAGCGCCAGGGGTGGGTTTGGGGGGGCTCTGCTGACCCCCGGGCGCCGCTCTGGTTCTCCCCACGGGAGGGAGGCTTTGCCCGGCACCAGGAGGAGCTGGGAGGGCTCAGCCTGGGGCTCGGGCCGTGGCACAGCCCGAGGGCTGGGGACCCTGCCCTGGGGCTGCCAGCTCCCCCCGAGCAGGGGGCGATGGAGGTGTCATGGATCCAGGGTGTCCCAGACCCCCAGGATGTGGATCCAGGGTGTCCCAGACCCCCAGGATGTGGAGCCAGGGTGTCCCAGGCCTCGAGGACACCCCGATATCCTCCCTGGGAGCTCCAGGGCAGCCCGAGGACTGCTGAGCCCCCTCCGGCTGCCAGCTCCCCGGAGCAGGGAGTGGCTGAGGTGCCCCCGGGCTCAGGGTGCCGCGGAGCTCGGGGACACCTCCCAAAATTCCCCCAGGAGCTCCGTATCCCGGCTGCCTGCCCGCACCCCGGGGGCGGCGTTTGGGGCACAGCAAGGTTGGCCACCTGAGCTCGGGGCGAGGCGCCCAGCCCGTCCCGGGGGCTGCAGGGGTGGCACTGAGGGCACGGCGTGGCCCCGAGCTGCCCAAGCCCGCACCGCCCTCCCGGCCCGCAGCCTTCCCCGGGAGGGAGCGGCTCCCGGGACGTGCGGGGCCCCAGGACGTGCCCGGCAGTATGTTCCCGGCTCCCGGGATGTGCCCGGCTCCCGGGATGTGCCCGGCTCCCGGGATGTGCCCGGCAGGATGTGCTCGGTTCCCGGGATGTGCCCGGTTCCCAGGATGTGCCCCGCTCCCGGGATGTGCCCAGCCCCCAGGATGTGCCGGGAAGGATGTGCCCAGCTCCCGGGATGTGCCCGGTCCCCGGGATGTGCCCGGCAGGATGTGCCCGGCTCCCAGGATGTGCCCGGCTCCCGGGATGTGCCCGGCAGGATGTGCCCGGCTCCCGGGATGTGCCCGGCTCCCAGGATGTGCCCAGCCCCCAGGATGTGCCTGGCTCCCGGGATGTGCCCAATCCCCGGGATGTGCCCGGCTCCCAGGATGTGCCCGGCAGGATGTGCCCGGCTCCCGGGATGTGCCCGGCTCCCAGGATGTGCCCGGCAGGATGTGCCCGGCTCCCGGGATGTGTCCGGCCCCCAGGATGTGCCCGGCCCCCGGGATGTTCCCGGCTCCCGGGATGTGCCCGGCTCCCAGGATGTGCCCGGCAGGATGTGCCCCTCTCCCGGGATGTTCCCGGCTCCCGGGATGTGCCCAGTTCCCAGGATGTGCCCGGTTCCCAGGATGTGCCCCTCTCTCGGGATGTGCCCAGTTCCCAGGATGTGCCCGGCTCCCGGGATGTGCCCCTCTCCCGGGATGTGCCCGGCTCCCATCCCGTGCCTCTCCCCGAAGCCGTCTGCCGCCGAGCCCATCTGTTTGCCTGGAGAAGGCGAGGTTTATTTTCTGGCCCTGAACTATAAATAGACATTTCAGCGCCGCTCCCGCTGCCAGCTCTCCGTCTGCACATCCCCATTTCCATAATTACCGCCGCGGATCCCTAATCCCGGCAGGAGCTCGCGCAGGTTCGAGCAGCGGGGCCGGCTCCTAAACGGGTGTAATTTGGGTCTTTAGTGAAGTGACAAATCTGCGGGCGAATCGCAGCGGCGAGCCGGGAACCTCCCGGAATTCTCACCCCTGATTGCTCCGGAGCACGGCGGTGACAAGTGAGGCTGGAACGACGAATTATCCGAGCCACGAATCCCGGGGGAAGGGCTGGATGTGCTGCCGGGAGAGCCGGGCATCAATCTTTCATCTTGCCTGGTTTGTTTGCAAATGGCCCTGGAGGACGGCGCTGGAGCCGGGCCAGGACCGGCGCTGGGATTTTTCCGGAGTCTTTTCCAGCTGCCGGCTCTGACAACTTTCCGGGGAGCTGCTTCGGAGCGTGGCGCATCCTGGGGGTGATGCCTGACCCTCTCGTGTCCCCAGGACGCGCCGCGGCGGGCTTGGCACGGCTCGGCCCTGTCCCCGTGTCACCTTCCTGGGCAGAGCCGGCGGCACGGCAGCGCTGCGAGGGCACAGCGAGCGCAGCTCTGCCCTGCCGGCCACGGAAATGGCCGAGGAAAAGCCCTCTGAGCGTCTGGAAAAGCCCTCTGAGCGTCTGGAAAGGGCCTCTGAACTGAGCCCCGCGCTGCCCTGTCACCCCAAACCGTGTCCCCAGGCGCCACATCCCCGCGCTTTTCGGAATGCGGCGCTTCCAGGAGATGCGCGTCCCCTTTTCCCAGGGATGGGATGGGTTGGTGGCTGGCAAGGGGGGATTGATGCCCCCAGTGATGCCCCCGGAGCGGGGAGCACCTCGGGGCAGGAGGCTCCAGCTGCTCCTGCTGAGCGGCATCCCGACAGTCCATGAGGAATTCTGTGTGCTCCTGTCACCCTCTCCATGGGGACAGGAGCTCCTGAGTGTTCCTGTCACCCTCTGTGTGGGGACAGGAGCTCCTGAGTGTTCCTGTCACCCTCTGTGTGGGGACAGGAGCTCCTGAGTGTTCCTGTCACACTCTGTGTGGGGACAGGAGCTCCTGAGTGTTCCTGTCACACTCTGTGTGGGGACAGGAGCTCCTGAGTGTTCCTGTCACCCTCTCCATGGGGACAGGAGCTCCTGAGTGTTCCTGTCACCCTCTCTGTGGGGACAGGAGCTCCTGAGTGTTCCTGTCACCCTCTCCATGGGGACAGGAGCTCCTGAGTGTTCCTGTCACCCTCTCCATGGGGACAGGAGCTCCTGAGTGTTCCTGTCACCCTCTCTGTGGGGACGGGAGCTCCTGAGTGTTCCTGTCACACTCTCCCTGGGGACAGGAGCTCCTGAGTGTTCCTGTCACCCTCTCCATGGGGACAGGAGCTCCTGAGTGTTCCTGTCACCCTCTGTGTGGGGACAGGAGCTCCTGAGTGTTCCTGTCACACTCTGTGTGGGGACAGGAGCTCCTGAGTGTTCCTGTCACCCTCTCCACGGGGACAGGAGCTCCTGAGTGTTCCTGGGAGCCACACAGACCCTCGGCTCTGTCAGTTCCAGGCCTCACAAGCTCATCCCGCTGAATTCCAGCTGCATCCCGGTGGGATCGGGATGGGGCAGAGGGTCTGTGGAGTGTGCCAGGGGGCTGGGCTGGGGTCGTTTTGTTTTCCTGGGGAGGAATGGCAGGAGGGAGCCTTCCAAGCGCCGCTGGGGAAGTTCCCTCGGGCTGCTCCCGCTCCCATCCCTCCCCTGAGGCAGGACCGGGAGCCCCATCTCCTGTCCCCAGGCACCCCAAATCCCGGCGGGACGGAGCTGGAGCCGCGTTTGCCTGGGAGAAACCTGCTCGAACCATCATCGCTTTGATTCCCGACAAAGGAAAGGAGCCGGCTGAGTTAAATGCCTTCCCTCTGATGTGCTGTTTAGTTATTTTGCTTTCAAGAAAAATAAATCCCCCCTCGGCGTGTTTACAGAGCTGATTTGGTGCTGCGAACGCGCCGCGATTGGAGGGCAAGGCGTCGGCAGGAAAACAGGGAAGCCAACCTTGGAGCGGGCCCTGGGGGCTGGAACCACCCTGCCTGGGGCAGGAGTGGGGCTGGAACTGCCCTGCCCGGGGCAGGAGGGGCCCTGGGGGCTGGAACGGCCCTGCCTGGGGCAGGAGTGGGGCTGGAATGACCCTGCCTGGGGCAGGAGGGGCCCTGGGGACTGGAATGGCCCTGCCCGGGGCAGGAGGGGCCCTGGGGGCTGGAACGGCCCTGCCCGGGGCAGGAGGGGCCCTGGGGGCCGCCCCCAGGGAAGGAGACCCCAGCTGGGTTTGGGGACCTTCTCCCAGCCCCTCTCCCTGCCCTGCTGGGGGATTCCTAAACCGTGAGCCCGGGTGATTCCCCATTTCCATCCTGCTCCCAGCTCCTCTCGGGCGGCTTGGGGCGTGGGGCTGTGGGACCCCCGGCCCCTCCTGCATCCCCCCGTGTCCCCGGTGTCCCCCAGCCCTTGGCCTGCGCACGGTTCACCATTTGCATTTGTTTGCATCCGCCCTGGGCTGCCTTTGGGTTTTGTTTGCGTCCGGCCCGGGGCAGCCCCGCGTGGCCGCCCCTCCCCGTGCAGATGTGCCGGGTGTTCCAGATGTGCCGGGTGTGCCAGATGTTGGTCTCCAGCGTGGCACGGGCGCTGTGACAGCCGCAGGGACGGGCAGGGGGGTGCAGAGCCCGGGGAGAAGGTTCAGGAAGCTCCCGCGGGGAGGCGCGAGGGAATGAGGCTGCTGCTCCCTCCTCCCTGGCCGGGAGGGATGCTCCAGGAAAGCCCGGGAATTCCAGGGAATTGCTTCTCCTTGCCCCAAATCGCCGAACTTTTACAGAGCTGGGGGTGCTCACCAGGACCCAGAGAGAGCTCAGAGCCCCTGCCAGGGCCTGGAGAGGAGAGCTGCAGAGGGACTGGGACAAGGGATGGAGGGACAGGACACAGGGAATGGCCTCGGGGAATGTTGGGAGGGAATTCCTGGCTGGCAGGGTGGGCAGCCCTGGCACAGGTGCCCAGAGCAGCTGGGGCTGCCCCTGCATCCCTGGAATGTCCCAGGCCAGGCTGGATGGGGCTGGGAGCAGGGATGGAGCAGGGATGGAGCAGGGATGGAGCAGGGATGGGGCAGGGATGGAGCAAGGATTGAGTGTGGATGGAGCAGGGATGGAGTAGAGATGGATCAGGGATGGAACAGGGATGGAGCAGGGATGGAGCAGGGATGGGGCAGGGATGGAGCAGGGATGGAGCAGGGATGGAACAGTGATGGAGCAGGGATGGAACAGGGATGGAGCAGGGATGGAACAGGGATGGAGCAGGGATGGAACAGGGATGGAGAGGGGATGGGGCAGGGATGGAGCAGGGATGGGGCAGGAATGGAGCAGGGATGGAGTGTGGATGGAGCAGGGATGGAACAGGGATGGAGCAGGGATGGAGTGTGGATGGAGCAGGGATGGAGCAGGGATGGAGCAGGGATGGAGTGTGGATGGAGCAGGGATGGAGCAGGGATGGAGCAGGGATGGAACAGGGATGGAGCAGGGATGGAGCAGGGATGGGACAGGGATGGAGCAGGGATGGAGCAGGGATGGAGTGTGGATGGAGCAGGGATGGAGCAGGGATGGAGCAGGGATGGAACAGGGATGGAGCAGGGATGGAGCAGGGATGGAGCAGGGATGGAGCAGGGATGGAGTGTGGATGGAGCAGGGATGGAGTGTGGATGGGACAGGGATGGAGCAGGGATGGGACAGGGATGGAGCAGGGATGGAACAGGGATGGGGCAGGGATGAAGCAGGGATGGAGAGGGGATGGGGCAGGGATGACAATCACAGAGCACTCCGGGGTGTGAGGGCTGTTTCCCGTCCCCAGAGCACTCCGGGGTGTGAGGGCTGTTTTCCCACCCGCAGGGCTCCCGTGGCTGCGCCGGCAGCTCTGACAGCGAGGTCTCCTGCCTGGTGTCACCATCGTGGAAAGGAGCTGTAAATCTTCCCCCGATGCTCTGCAGCTCCGGGATGCTTCGGGAGCAGCCGGCGTTCGGAAATGGCTGGGGAACAGCGGGATTGACGCATCCCAAGCTCCCATTTCGGGAAGGAGCTGCCTGGGCCCGGGGCTGCCCCTCCCCGCGGCTCCCGACCCCACAGCGTCGCCTTTTGTCATTTTGTCCCCGGCTCCCGAGGCGGAGCAGCGGGAGGAAGGAGCCCGCCGGGCCGGGGATGCCGTTCCCCGGGAAAAGTCGCTGTTTGGGTATTTTCGGCACGGTTCTGCTGACCCGCAGACACCTCGGCTGGCCGCAGCTCCCAGAGCTGTCATCTTCCCACCTGCTCCCGTTTAATCCTGCTCGGCGGGGAGCGTTCCGCGCCACCCCTCGCTCCCCTCCGCCAGCCCTTTAATCTCGGGGAGGAGGGGATTTCTCCTTTCCCTCTGACATCCCTGCCTCTCTTGTGAAATGCAAATTAATTAGATTCTAATTACTCGCTGCGCGCCGGAGCTGTTTCCCTCTCGTGTTAGCTTTAGCGGAACATCTCTGTTGGCAGCTGCGCCTCGTCGGTACCGAGCCCGTTAAAGCCGAGCCTCGTCGGTGCCGAGCCTCGTCGGTACCGAGCCCGTTAAAGCCGAGCCTGGTCGGTACCGAGCCCGTTAAAGCCGAGCCTGGTCGGTGCCGAGCCCATGAAAGCCGAGCCTGGTCGGTACCGAGCCCGTTAAAGCCGAGCCTGGTCGGTACCGAGCCCGTTAAAGCCGAGCCTCGTCGGTACCGAGCCCGTTAAAGCCGAGCCTGGTCGGTACCGAGCCCGTTAAAGCCGAGCCTGGTCGGGCGGGAGAGGCTCGGCACGGAGCGCTGCCCCTCCCGCTGCGCGCCGCCAGCGCCAGCTTCGTCAGCGCTTCCAAGGAAAACTCCCCGCTTTTACCGCTCGCTTCTCCTCCCGGGCTCGGGAAAACATCGAGGGAACTTCCAGGGAGCCCCGGGCGGCGCCGCTGGGCCCGCTCCACGCCCGCTCTGAGCGGCCCGTGGGCTCCCGGGCACGGGGAGAGCCGCTGGGACCCCGATCTGAGACAGGGAGCTCCTGCCCGGGACCCGGGACCCCTGCCCGGGACCCCTGACAGGGAGCCCTCTCCAGGACCTGGAACCCCTGACAGGGACCTGGGACCCCAGTCCAGAACCTGGCATCTCTGACAGGGAACCCTCTTCAGGACCTGATATTTAGGGGTGATGTTGATATTTGGGGGCGATGTTGATGTTTAGGAATGATGCTGATATTTGGGGATGATGCAGATGTTTGGGGGTGATGCTGATATTTGGGGATGATGCAGATGTTTGGGGGTGATGCTGATATTTGGGGATGATGCAGATGTTTGGGGGTGATGCTGATATTTGGGGATGATGCTGGTATTTGGGGATGATGCAGATGTTTGGGGGTGATGCTGATATTTGGGGATGATGCTGATATTTGGGGATCATGCAGATGTTTGGGGTGATGCTGATATTTGGGGATGATGTTGATATATGGGAATGACGCCGATATTTGGGGGTGATGCAGATGTTTGGGGGTGATGATGATATTTGGGGGTGATGCAGATATTTGGGGATGATGCTGATATTTGGGGATCATGCAGATGTTTGGGGTGATGCTGATATTTGGGGATGATGCTGATATATGGGAATGACGCCGATATTTGGGGGTGATGCTGATATTTGGGGGTGATGCAGATATTTGGGGGTGATGCTGATGTTTGGGGGTGACACGGCTGTGGCTACAGCTTGCTGGCAGTGCCCATAGCAGCCACCATCCACGGGGGAAGCTGGGAACCATCCCAGCCACCGAAACCTCAGTGGGAAACTGGGATGGGGACCCAGGACCGGGATTTGTCCCCTCCCCTGGGATCCCTCGTGCTGTGGGGGCTGGGGACAGGCAGACCCCCCCCTCCCGGCACCCCGCACCCCTCTGCTCCCGCAGCTCCTTGTCACCCCCAAATATCTGCCGAGAAGCAGCGCTGGGCTCGGCAGCGCTGGGTTTGCGCGGGGCCGTCATCAGGCTGTAAGTCTCATTCCAGGCAATAAAGGTGCTTAATTTCACAGGGAAAACTCAGTGGAGCGCTGGGCTCCCGGGCGCTGCTTCCTGCCGTTTGACAGCCTTTGGGAGTGTCGCTCCGTGACGGCCACAATCCCCAAGCCCGGCCTCCTCCTGACCCGCAGGAAGCAAAATGAAGCTGCTCGGAGGGAAAAAAAACAACCCAACAGCAAAAAAACCAACCAGCAGGTGTTGTGGAAAAGTCGGGAGATGCAAATTCTTCCTTCTCATTAAGGATTGTGTTTATGCCGCGATTCCACCTGTCCGGGTGACGTCTCTCCCTCCCGGAGCCTTCTCACAGCAGATTAAAGTGCACTTTTATCACACCCTGAAAGGCATTTCAGGAGGGAACATTAGTTCTCCTACATTATTCCCGCATGTTAGAAAAAGTGTCTTTTTAAAATATTAGACAGCAATCGAGGTTAATTTAAACCACATCAAACACGCTCGGCTGCTCTGCCGGAATCCTCCCCCAGCGCCAGCAGCTCCGGGGTGCTCCGGCCGCAGGCGGGGCCCGGGAGCTCTCCCAGCACGGGGGAGGGCCAGGACAGGGATGGGGGAACCCAAAAATCTGCGCAGAGGAGCACGGAGAGGTCCTGGAGCATCGGGGTGAAATCCATGGAGCGCCGATAGAAAATCTGTGCAGCGCCTTGGGAGCTCGTCCAGGTGTTCCCTGATCTGGGTGTCTGCTCATCCAGGTGTCTGCTCAGCCAAGTGTCCCCTCATCCAGGTGTACCCTCATGCAGGTGTCCCCTCATCCAGGTGTCCCCTCATCCAGGGGTCTGCTCAGCCAAGTGTCCCCTCATCCAGGTGTCCCCTCATCCATGTGTCCGCTTATCCAGGCATCTGCTCATCCAGGTGTCTCCTCATCCAGGTGTCCCCTCATCCAGGTGTCTCCTCATCCAGGTGTCCCCTCATCCAGGTGTCTGCTCATCCAGGTGTCTGCTCATCCAGGTGTCCCCTCATCCAGGTGTCCCCTCATCCAGGTGTCCCCTCATCCAGGTGTCTGCTCATCCAGGTGTCCTCTCATCCAGGTGTCCCCTCATCCAGGTGTCTGCTCATCCAGGTGTCCCCTCATCCAGGTGTCTGCTCATCCAGGTGTCTGCTCATCCAGGTGTCCCCTCATCCAGGTGTCTCCTCTGAGCATCCCAGCACCTCTGGACACTCTCTGGACACCCCTGGCACCCCGGGCTCCCAGTGTGGGGCAGAGGGGGGCGAGGGCCCCCTGGCTGTGCCCAGCAAGGCCGAATCCTTTCCCTGGCATCTCCCATCCCCGCCGCTGCTCCCGCCTCTCCCACGGCGACTGCGCTGGAGTTAGCAGTCCAGAGAGGTGGTGGCTGCGCCATCCCTGCGGTGTCCCAGGCCGGGCTGGACAGCTGTCCCTGCCCTGGCAGGGGTGGCACTGGATGAGTTTTAAGGTCCCTTCCCCTCCCTGCGGCCCCGCAGTCCTCTGATCCCTCTCCATCCCGCACCGTTCCTGCGGGAGCCGGAGCTTTCCAGCGCTTTCCAGCACAAACCGCTCCTCCCTTGGCCCCCCGGCGACCCAGGGCTCGGGGCTGGCTCTGTCACCCCCAGCCGCCCCTTTTGTCACCCCCGGGCGTCTCCCGGTTCCCGCTGCCCCGGGGCGGCTCCGGCTGCGTCCTCCTGGGAGCGGGGGGAGAAAGTTCGTGCTGCTTCCTTTGGGGGCGTTTTGCTGTTGGAGCATCTTCCTGAGGGTACCGGGAGAGGCTGGACACGCACCCAAGAGCTCGGAGCCCTGCCGGGGCCTGCAGGGGCTCCAGGAGAGCTGGAGAGGGACTGGGGACAAGGGACGGAGGGACAGGACACAGGGAATGGCTCCCACTGCCTGAGGGAGGGATGGGTGGGATTTTGGGAAGGAATTCCAGGCTGGGCCGGAATTCCCAGAGCGGCTGTGGCTGCCCTGGCTCGCTGGCAGTGCCCCAGGCCAGGCTGGAGCGGCGGGGACAGGGGGAGGTGTCCTTTGGCGTGGGACAGGACACGATTCCATGTCCCGTTCCGGCAGGACCCGCCTCTCCCATGCCATCCGCGGCCATGCCAAGCTGCTCCGCCACCGAAGCTCCCAGGGCAGCGCTTTCATCTGGGAAACAATTTATTGTGGATTTGCATCGGGGTTAAAGCCCCGAGCCGGGCCTGCTTCAAAGGGCTGTGCCCAGCAGACTCCGGAGTGGGAATCCTGCATCCCTGGAGCAGCCCGTAACCAGTCTGCCCTGTTCGGGAATGCCAGGAGTATCCGAGCTGCTTATTCAAAGCTTTAAAAAGCACCCGACTTCCTTGAAGTCATTAAAGCCTAACCTTTAAACTCCAGGAGTCTAATGGTTCAAGCCAAGCATAATGTTGAGGCACATCTGTGATAAATCTGCTTTTAATCTGCGCGAAGTGCTTTCCGTGGATTCCGAGGTGAACGTATGAGGTGTCGGCTGAGCACACTGAGTGCCAGTAAAACCCCCCCGATCGTAATCTATTACCTTTTACACAAAGCAGCATTTAGTTTTATTAACTACTGAAATATACTGAAAACTGTTAAGAAAGCAGCGTGTAAATCTCGGAGATTCATGCTGCTTGATTTTATGGAGGCCTAATTCCCCGCCAAAGCAGCAGCCAAGCGCCGGGGCCAATGACTTAATCGTTTGTAGCTGATTAACAGCGACCGCCCCCTCATTCCGGACAAGCGCTGCCTAACGAGGGGTGCAGGGGGCTCAGCTGGGACCCCCGGCACCCCAAAATCCTCCCTGTGGGGCCTCAGGTCTGGCTTCACAGGTGGGGATCCAAACTGGGGTGTCTCCAGCTGAAGGGCTCTCTGCTGGGATCCCCGGCACCCCAAAATCCTCCCTGCAGGGCCTCAGGTGTGGCTTCAGAAGTGGGGATCCAAACCGGGGTGTCTGCAGCTGGAGGGGTCTCTGCTGGGACCACCCTGCACCCCAAAATCCTCCCTGCAGGGCCTCAGGTGTGGCTTCACGGGTGGGGACTGGAACCGGGGTGTCCGCAGCTGGAGAGCTCACTGCTGGGACCCCCGGCACCCCAAAATCCTCCCTGCAGGGCCTCAGGTGCAGCTTCAGAGGTGGGGATCGGAACCGGGGTGTCTGCAGCCGGAGGGCTCTCTGCTGGGACCCCCGGCACCCCAAAATCCTCCCTGCGGGGCCTCAGGTGCAGCTTCCCGGGTGGGAACTGGAACCGAGGCGGCAGGCGAGCGCTGGGGAGGGATCATGGAATTCCGGGATGGTCGGCGTGGGAAGGCACCTGAAAGCCACCCAGCGCCACCCCTGCCGTGGCAGGGACACCGGGCGGCGTCCCAGGTGCTCCAAGCCCGCCCTAACCCGAGCCCGGGGTGAGCCCGACGCTGCTCCCGGGGTGAGCTGGGGCTGGCTGCAGCCGGCAGGGAGCTGCGGGCTGCGCTGCTGAGCTCCGTGCCCCGATCCCTGCTGCTCCAGCCAGCAGGGAAACGGCATGGCAGGGAAAAACCCTGTGAGGAGCAGCAACCCCAAAAACGGGAGCCATCACCGGGCAGAGCGGGCCGGGAAGGCAGCGCACGGCTGGGTGAGGCACAGACGTGCCCGGGGCTCTCTGGCCGGGCCCCCCAGGCCCCGGGAGCGGGGAGGGTTGCTCGGGGTGCCAGCAGCACCGGCGGGAGCTGCGGAGCCGGGCACGGCCGCGGCGGGAGGCAGCTCCGCGCGGATTTGCCAGGGCACGGCTTGATTTTAATAAAAAGCTAAATTGAAAAAAGGTTGTTGGGAAAGCTGCTCTAGATCTAGAGGGAAATAACTCCGGCTCAGGGCTGAGCAAGCCAAAATGTGTTTTGGTTCTTTCCACTTTTGGAAGAGCTGCCGGGTGTTGTTGGGTTTTTGGTTTTTTTCTCCTCCTGCTCTCCCCGCGTTCCTCCCCCTCCTGCGATTATTCAATTTGCCGTGAAAGCTGGGACCAAACCAAACCCTCGGTGCCAAAACCTCCGCACTTGGAGAACACTCGGGCCCGGAGCTGGAGCTTAAATTACACCTTGCGCATGGCCCCAGCCGCACCGGCTCGCAGTCCAAGACACACACGAGTTCCTGGTCGTCGAAACCCGGCTCTGAAGGAGCCGCTCTCCGCCCGGGGGGTTCTCCGTCTTCCCAAAGCCAGGGGAAAAAATTATCCCGGTGCTCTGGAGCGCGCTCCTCACGCAGGCACCTCCAGGTGCGGGGCCGGGGCCGCCCTTCTGGGGGATTTGGGGGCTCTTCTCGCTGGGTCGGGCCGCCTCTCGCTCCCCTTTCGGGTAGGAATCACCGGGGCTGGGACCTCGGAGCCCCGGGGCGGGGACAGCGGTGGCTGGACGAGGCGACACCGAGCTGGGAACAGCCCTGGCCTCGGGAGGAGGCGCCGGAGCCTCCGCGCCACCCCCGGGGCCATTCCCAATGGGACCGGAGCTCTCCAGCCGCCCCATCTCCCGCTCCATCGGGGGGTCCCCCTTCCCGTGGGATCACCTGAGCCACGGCCAGCAGAGCTGCCCCCCGGCCCTCTCCTTTCCCCCTCCTCCCGTTTCCCTTTCCCTCCGCATTCCCACATCCCTCCCCGCTCCTTTGCATCCGCCGCAGCCGCAAACGAGGCGCATCCTCCTCTCCCGAGCCCATTCCCGGGGAGCCCCGGGCCTGCTGGGAGCCGCTCGGGGCGTTCCGGGCACGATTCCCCCCCGAACGCTGCGGTTTAACAATTTCCAGCTCGTTCCAGCGGCATTTGCATCTCCCCGCTGCCGAGCCGGAGCCTTTCATCATCTCCCGCAGCCAGAGCGGCGTGTCCGGGCAGGCTGCGGGCTCCGGGGCAGCCTGGCCCGGCTCCCGGGCCTCGCCGGGGCTCGGGCAGTCATTTCTCCCCCGCACCGGGCCGGGAGGGACCGAGCCGTGTCAGCTCCGCCGACCTCGCTCTCCTTTGAAGGCGCTCGTCCCAATTATCCCCAATTCCCGGCGGAGCGGCAGAAGCCAGACAGCTTTGAACCTGCCGGAGGAATTGCGCCGGTTCCAGGTGGGAGCAGCCCCAGCCACATGAAAAAAAAAAAAAAAAAAGAAAAAGGAATTGGTATTTCTGGAGCTATTAAAGAAGTGTCTTTTAATGGCTGAATGCAATAACAGCGCGGGAACAGGGCCTCTCTGATGGCCAGACCGGGCTCCTCCGGGAAGGGTTTGCCAAGCGGGCTGGGATGTCCCCGATGAAGGAGCTGAGAGGGACCCGGGGAGGCTCCTCACGGTCACTGGAGCTCGCCCAGGAGGACGAGGTGAGGGAGCGTCCGAAGGTGGAACAGCAGGGCCGTAATCCCGTTTATTTTGGGGTTTATTTGGGGCTGTCCGGTGCCCCTTTGCAGGCGCCCCTGATGAATGCTGGCTCGGGCAGCTTTCACTGCTCTCCTAAAGCAAGGAATAGGAACGTTCACCATCTAAGCAGGGATTCATCGTGCTCCAGAGGCAGCATTTGATGGTTTATCCTTTCCCTCGGGTTTGGGGGCTGTGCAGGTTGGGTCCCAAACCCCTCAATGAGCTGGAACCGAGGAGACAGAGCTGTTGGAGGGGCTGATGGTGCCACAGCGCGAGGGTGATGGGGCCAAAAGGGAGACCCCAAAGAGCCCGGCAGCTCCAGTGAGCCCAGAGCCCTCGGAGCAGCCACCTTGGCCCCGGGGAGGAGCAGGAATCCCAGAATCCCGGGGTGGTTTGGGTTGGAAGGGACCTTCAGAGGCCTTCCAGTGCACCCAGGGACTCCTTCCGCCAGCCCAGGCTGTGACTGCCCACCCACGGAAATGTTCCAGGCCAGGCTGGACGGGGCTTGGAGCAGCCTGGGATGGTGGAAGGTGTCCCCGCCATGGCAGGGGTGGAATGGGATCAGCTTTAATGCTCTCCTTGCCCTGCAAACCATCCTGGGATTCCACCAACCAGAGCCGGATCCTCGTCCCGCTCCGTGCCCCCGGGGCACGAGGCCAGGCAGCCGCAGGGCTGGGATCCAAGGTGTCCCGAGCAGAGGGAGCCCCACGGACCCGTTCCCGCGCTCCCTGCGCGGGGCAGCACCCGGCAGCTCGGAGCGGGGCATGTCCCAGCCTGTGCCCGCCGTGGGCGAGCGGTGGCCGGGTCAGGAGCGTGGGTTTGGCTCCCGGCTCAGCCCCGGGCTCGTTGCACAAGCGCAGCAGAGCCGGGGCTGTCCCGCCCGGCTGGGCCGGGAGCTGGGAGCGCAGAGCACCCGCAGGGAGCCGGGATTGCCGGGGCTGCCCGGGAGTGCCAGCGGGGCAGGGCCCAGGAGCTGCCCATGAACAGCTCCCTCACCCCCCGAGCTGGGCTGCAGCTCCCTTATCCACCCCGGACTGGGCCAGACACTGAGCACAGAGCACAGGCTGCAGCTCCCTTATCCACCCCGGACTGGGCCAGACACTGAGCACGGGCTGCAGCTCCCTTATCCACCCCGGACTGGGCCAGACACTGAGCACAGAGCACAGGCTGCAGCTCCCTTATCCATCCCACACTGGGCCAGACACCGAGCTGGGCTGCAGCTCCCTTGTCCATCCCAGACTGGGCCAGACACTGAGCACAGAGCACAGGCTGCAGCTCCCTTATCCACCCCGGACTGGGCCAGACACAGAGCACGGGCTGCAGCTCTTTTATCCATCCCACACTGGGCCAGACACCGAGCACAGAGCACAGGCTGCAGCTCCCTTGTCCATCCCACACTGGGCCAGACACCGAGCACGGGCTGCAGCTCCCTTATCCACCCCAGACTGGGCCAGACACCGAGCACAGAGCACAGGCTGCAGCTCCCTTATCCATCCCACACTGGGCCAGACACAGAGCACGGGCTGCAGCTCTTTTATCCACCCCGGACTGGGCCAGACACCGAGCACGGGCTGCCCACAGAGCAGCAAACACCCCTCGGGTGCTGGCTGCTGCCTCCCAAACCCACATGCCAGGCCTGGAGCTGGGCTGAGGGGCAGCAGGAGCTGTGGGAGCACAGCCCAGGCACATGAGGTGGGTACTGGGAATTAGGAATTGTTCCCTGGGAGGGTGAGCAGGCCCTGGCACAGCTGGGCTGCCCCTGGATCCCTGGCAGCGCCCAAGGCCAGGCTGGATGAAGCTTGGAGCAGCCTGGGATGGTGGAAGGCGTCCCTGCCATGGCAGGGCAGGGATGGGACAAGCTTTAGTGTCCTTTTCCACCCAACCCATCCGGAATTCCATGATCCTGTGGGCTGACACGGGCCGGAAAGCCCTGACTCCCGTAGAGCTGCTCCCAAGCGCGGCAGGGAAAGGCAGCCGCTGCCCTCCCCGAGGTGGGGATGGCCTCCGTGGCCGGGATGATTCACGGCCAGCTGGGCTGGGCCCTCGGGTCGGGGCTGCTCCGCAGGCTGGGCTCGGCTCCTGCCGCAGCATCACCCGCGGGCCCCGGGGCAGCTCCGGCCCTGCCCTCTCCCGGGCTGGCATTCCCTCGGCTCTTGCCCTGGGAATTCCCATCCAGGCTGGCCCGGGCAGCAGAGCAGGGAAGGGCCAGAGCCCCCATGGAAAGCTCCTGGCGCGGGGCTCCCGTGGGGCTGGCGCTGGCACGGCGGCCCCCAGGCTCCTCGGGGATGCCACAGGGGTTGCCCTGCTCCTCCCAAACCCGTTCCCCGCAGTGCCCCGGCTGCCTCCGGAGTGTGAAGCCCTTCCCAAACTTCCCGGCTGGCTGACAAAGCTCTCTGGGATGCGGTGCTCCCGGGGATTTGATGGATCTTCCCAGAACGGCCCCGCGTGTCACTGCCCCCCGGAGCGAGGGGACAGAGGGGACAGAGGGGAGCACAGAGGGCAGAGCGGGCTGCTCCCTCCTGCAGCTGACAAGTGCCAGCCGTGCTGCCAAATCCCCGGGGCTGGCATTCCCCGCAGCGTCGGTCAGACGCTGAAATCCATCCATTTGTCCAAAAACAAACCCACAGGGCTCTCCTCGTCCCGTGTGGGGACAAAGCCACCCCCTGGCTGCTCCCGCTGTCCTCCCCACGGCGGCACCGGGGGGTGGCACAGCCCCTCTGGGGTTTGGTGTGGCAAAGCAGAGCTCGGGAAGGATTTGGGGTGGGGCGCGAGGCTGGGGCCGTGGCCTGAGCTCTGGTCCCCTCTGTCCCCCGTGCTGCGGAGCCAGGGCAGAGCTGCGGGCGCTGCTTTGGCCCCAGAGCACCTGGATTGGGGTCAGACTGCAAAGCGTGGCTCAGAACCGAGGAACGGGACACGGGGATGGGGGTGTGCTGCTGCCCACCAGGATGGGTGGATGTAGGAATGTGCCCCCTACGGACAGAGTGACAGAACCTTCCTCTGTCCCCAAAAAGGAAAGAGCCCAGAACTTTCTCCCGGTGATCAGGTAGAAAAGTCACTGATGGGACCTTGGGGACTTCACCTCAAGTTTGGGGACAGCTAATTGGCCATGAGCCAAAAGGTCCCGCCTGGGCCATTGAGTAGAAAAGCACAGAACAAAGAAACCAAATCGCTTTTGTGAGGTGTCTTTACCAGGAGCACAAGCCTGTGGCACCTGGATCGCTTTGAGTTTGTTATTTTGCCTTTATTAAACCGTTTTTGTTCCTGACGCTGTCACATCAGCCTCCTGCTCCTTTTATGCCTCCCAAGGAATGCTGAGCGATTCTGGGGTGTAACGTTGGGGTGTTGAGAGCTCATCAGATCGGCTCGAAACCCCCGGGCAAAACGTTATAGATGGAGGGATCCATGGATGGAACCATGGATGGATCCACGGATGGATGATGCTCCACGATTTGGAGCAGTTCCCTGAAAATGGGTGGAGGGAGGATGCTCCATGATTTGGAGTGATGGATGACATGATGCCCCAAAAGAGGGATGGATGGATGGATGGATGGAAGGATGGCAGGAAGAAGCCCCAATCCCAGCAGTGCTGGCTTTGGGCGAGCCATGGGATCAGAGCTACCAGCTCCACAGTGACAATCCCCCAAGAGAGAGAGACCCCGAGGAGCCCAGCAGCTCCGGGGAGGGCAAAGAGAGACCCCGAGGAGCCCAGCAGCTCCGGGATTGGCAAAGAGAGACCCCGAGGAGCCCAGCAGCTCCGGGGAGGGCAAAGAGAGACCCCGAGGAGCCCAGCAGCCCCGGGAGCGGCGCTGAGCCCGGGCCGCTGCCGCTGCCGGCACTCTCGTGTCCCGGCGGTGAATGTCTTCCTGCTTAAAAGCTCTCCAAATCACAGGGGCAGCTTGTTTTGACATTTGATTAGCCACAGAGAACAACTTGAGAGTGCTTGAGTGACTGAGGGAGGGAGGGAGGGGAGGAGGGAGCGGGGAGCGGGGCCGAGCGCTCCGGCCTTTCCCGGGAGCGGCACCGGGCAGGGGCGGTGGGCACGGCTCCAGGCCAAGATAAGTGGGCTGCCGGGAGAGGCGAAGGCGAGGAGAGGAAGTGGTGAGTGAAGTCAGCTGAAAACAGTTTCTTCTGCTCGCTCTGACTCATAAATTTCATTAATACCCGGCCAGCAGCATCCCCCCCCCCCCCGGCCCTGCGCGCAGCCGGAGCGGGATCCAGGATGGAAACCCCCCCAGGCCGAGGCACGACCCCCCTGTCCCGACCCCCCTGTCCCGACCCCCCGGTGGCCTCCGCGGGTCCGGGAGCGGGTCCACCGCGTGTCCGCCTCTTGTCCGGAGCCGCTCCCGGGCCGGGAGGGGTTCGGGACCGCCCGCCGCCCTCCCGCTGCCCCGAACTGCCAGGGGTTTGTTTTCCTTCCCTGCCCAGACCTACAACAAGCCGGGTCAGGCCGGCGGTGACACTGCAGGGCTGTTTTGCTTTCCCTCGCTATCATCGCTATCAAGTAGGAGTTAACAGCTCTTGTTTATACAATGCCTATCTGGCCAGGGGCTGATTTAATACCTCCCACTTCTTTTAAGTGCAAATAGACTCTAATGTGTGTATTAGGCTACTTGAGCGGCTGTTCTGCCGAAATACTCGCTTTCCAAATAACTTATCTGCAGTTAACGCCGGCCGGAGGAGAAGAGCAAACTTCTTAAGAATTTAGCAATAAGAAAAAGAAAACAATCCCTTTAATATTCCCCCCCTTCCCCGGGCTAAGCCTTTGGCCGCACGGAGCTCGCTGGGATTTCTCGGGCGGGATCCTGGGACGGCTCACGGGTCGCAGCCCCGATCCGGCTCCTCCGGAGCATCCCAAACCCGCGCCCGGCCGCCCGGGGGTCGCGGAGCTGCCGCGGGGCCGCCCCCAGCCCCGCGCGGGTACCGGCGCCGCCGTCCCGCGGCCCGGCCGGCCCCTCCCGTGGCCACCGGCGGGGCGGGAGCAGGAGCCACGCCGCTCGGGCAGCGTCTGCAGCCACGCTTGGCAGGAGAGACAAAGAGAAACCTCATCCCTGAGCGAAACTGCGGAGTTTCTGCTGAGTCACAGCCATCAGGGAATGGGGAGAGCAATTACAGCCGAAAACTGGGAAGGCATCCCAAACAAATTGGTTATAATTAACAAGGAGAAGAATAACACCAGTAATACCATTAGCAGGCCCAAAAGCCATTTGCAATATAATATCTATAATTAGACAGGGCTCAGCAAAAGCCGGGGCTGAGCTGTTTGCCCCGGCAGGGGAGGGCAGGTGAGCCCGCGGGAGCGCAGGCCGGGATCCGGGGGCGGCGGGCACGGGACAGCACCCAGGAGCAGCCAGGAGGATCCTGGAGCAGCCAGGATCACCCAGGAGCAGCCAGGAGCAGCCAGGAGGATCCTGGAGCAGCCAGGATCACCCAGGAGCAGCCAGGAGCAGCCAGGAGGATCCTGGAACAGCCAGGATCACCCAGGAGCAGCCAGGAGCAGCCAGGAGGATCCTGGAGCAGCCAGGAGAATCCAGGAGCAGCCAGGAGGATCCAGGAGCAGCCAGGAGCAGCCAGGAGCAGCCAGGATCACCCAGGAGCAGCCAGGAAGATCCAGGAGCATTCAGGAACATCCAGGAGCAGTCAGGAACATCCAGGAGGGTCCAGGAGCACCCAGGAGGGTCCAGGAATATCCAGGAGCACTCAGGAATGTCCTGGAACACCCAGGAGAGTCCAAGAACATCCAGGAGCACCCAGGAACAGCCAGGAGCATTCAGGACCATCCAGAAGCATCCAGGAGCTCCCAGGAGCACCCAGGATGGTCCAGAATCACCCGGGAGCATTCAGGAATGTCCAGGAACATCCAGGATGGTCCAGGAGCAGCCAGGAGGATCCCAGGAGCCTCCCAGAGCATCCATGAGGATCCCAGAGTGGCCTGGCCGCAGCCAGGGGACGTGAGCAGGATGTGCAGGGTGCAGCTGAGCCTGCCTTCCTCTCCCACATCCTCCAGAGGATTTTGGACATTTTGGACATTTTTTGGACCTCCTTGGACATTCCCATCCCTGGAATGTCCCAGGCCAGGCTGGCCGGGGCTCGCAGCACCCTGGGACAGTGGGAGGTGTCCCTGCCCTGGCAGGGGTGGCACTGGATGGGCTTTAGTGTCTCTTCCAACCCAAACTGGACCTGCCCGGGGCCTGGGCTGCAGTGTGAGTCCTGGGCACGATCCCCCTTCCTGCTGTCCCCGCTTCCTGGGCAGAACTCTGCAATTCCAGCTCTTTGGAGCCGGCTGTGCTGCCGGGAAGGTTCTGGGGCTCTCCCTGCCCCAGCACCCCAGGGTGCACCTCGCCCCCCGCTCCCGAACCCAGGCGGAGCGGTGTCGGGTTTGATGCTGGGAGCGTGCCGGGGGCCCGGGGGGTTCTGGGGGGTCCCGAGCCGGGCTGCAGCCCCCAGGGCTCCCCCGGCCGCGCGGCAGCAGCCGGAGGCGCCGGGCCGGGCCGGGCGCTGGCGTTGCTCAAGCAAATCCGCGGCTGAGGGCGAGGTCAGGGGAGCTGGGCTTGTGAAAGGCCGCGGCCACCGGGGCCTGTTGTGGCAACAGCGACAACCGCCCGGAGATGTCACCGCCGCGGAATGCTCCTGGGGGGAAGGGACCCCAACGGGCTCAGCCGGCCCCTGCCACACCGCCCTCAGAGCGTGCTGCTCCTGCCCCACCCCGGTGCCGCTGCCTGCGGGTTCTCGTGGCCACCGCCACCGAGCCCCGGGGCCAGAGGGGCGCAGGGCTGAGCCCGCTCCTGCCAGGGGCGCTGGAAAACCTGGCTGCCGAGAGCAGAGACAGCCCAGTTCCCCGCAAGGCCAAATACCCAAATGCACAAATATCCAAATGCCCAAATATCCAAATAACCAAATACTCAAATATCCAAATACCCAAATAACCAAATGCCCAAATACCCAAATGTCCAAATATCCAAATAACCAAATACTCAAATATCCAAATACCCAAATATCCAAATAACCAAATACTCAAATATCCAAATGCCAAAATACCGAAATATCCAAATGCCTAAATAACCAAATATCCAAATGTCCAAATGCTCAAATGCCCAAATATCCAAATGTCCAAATGTCCAAATGCCCAAATATCCAAATGTCCAACTGCCCGGGTATCCAAATACCGGGCTCGCCGCCTGCCGAGGCCGCGCTGCCTCCCCGCTCCGCAATCCTTGTTTAGACAGAGCTGAAAGCTGAGGGGAATTTGGCAGGCAGGGTCCTGCCCTGCGCGGAGGGCAGATAATGTCACCTGCAGTGTAAACACACACCAGTGACCGGGGCTGGCACCGCCTTGTCAGCGATAAAGTCACCTCTGGGGCGGCTCCCGTCACGCCGGGCTGCTCCGCCGGGGAGGAGGGGACGCAAGGGACACACGTGGGTGCGGGTGTGTGCGGCGGCTGTGCGCACACGTGTGCGCTCCTCCGGCCCCGCCGCCTTCTCCCGCGGCCTCGCAGCGAATCCGCGTCGCCCCCGGGAGCTGCGGCCCCTTCCAGAGCCGCGGGGACATTCCGGGGGTCCCGTGGCACGGTGACATTCCGGGGGTGCCGTGGCACGGGGACATTCCGGGGGTGCCGTGCTGAGCCGTGTCCCGCTCGAGGCTGGGGGTGGCTGTGCGGATGCTCGGACCTTTCCCGAAGTCCCTGCCCTCATCCTGAGGGATTTGTGTCCCTCCCGGGGCTTTGGGGGGGGCTGTGGACGCCCCCGAGGGGTCAGCGGGCCCGGGGGGATGGGGACGGTGGCTGATCCCGCAGAGGAGTTTCGGGAAGGGGAAGGGGAAGGAAGGGCAGCTCGGACGGTTTCCCCGAAAGGCTGCGGGGGACGGGACGGCGTCACCGAGTGTCACAACACCCCGTGGCCAGAAGCTGAACCCGAGGTTTCTCCCCAGAGGTGGGAACATCTCCAGCTTCCCTTCCCGGCTGTGCCACCTCACAGGGCACCAGGAACGAGACAAAGCCACCCTCGGAGCTGCGACGTGCCCACATGGTCCCCAACAACCCCAGCGCTCCCGCTGTCCATGGGGACACCGTCCCCCTTTGTCACTGGGATGGTGACACCGAGCGCTGCCAAATGTCCTCAAAGCCTTCATCCTCATCCTCATCCCCACCTGGAGGGGGCTCCATGCTCGGGACAGGAGGGACACCGTGTCCCCGCTGATGTCCCCGCTGATGTCCCCACTCCAGGCCAGCTGGGAGAGGGGACAGCAGCTTCTCCCTCCGAGGCGTCTCCCAAGATCCTTCAGGAAAAGAAAACCCAACTCGGAAAAAGAAAAATAAGTTCTGGGAAAAGATCACGGGTTTCTAATTGGGATGTGCAAATATCAATTTAAGCAGACCTTAAATCAATACGAACCAGAACGTTTCCTTTCACCCCTAATCGTTCTTTTGATTTTTTTTTCCCCCCCCGACCAGGTGAGTTTTAATAAGCTAAAATAAAACATCTCCTCTTCCAGCGCAGACCCAGCATGAGGAATATCAATTAACAGAGCCGTCCTCGGCCCTTGGAGCTCGCCACAACAGCGCTGGAGCTGCGGCTCGATGGGAATGGGAAGAAAATTACAACCTTTTCAGGGAAACCATTAAGTAAAAATCAGAATTTGTCCATAAGTACCACAGGGGGAGGGGCACAGCCCAGCTAATGGCTTCTATTTTGAGCGATAAAGCGAATTTTCAGCGCAAAATCGCCGCTTTCTGTTCCTCTCCCAGTGGCCTCACGTCCCCCGAGTCTGGCCCCGGAAAGTCCCTGGGACAGCGAGTCTGGCTCAGCCCCACCACGGGAATCACCCCCTTCCCCACATTTTCCAGCTCCGTGGGTACCGAGTGAGGTCTGGGGAGAATCCTCGACTCCTGGAGCTGTTGGGAAGGGACATAAAGGCCATCCAGCGCCACCCCTGCCAGGGCAGGGACACCGCCACTGTCCCAGTGTCCAGCCTGGCCTGGGGCACTGCCAGGGATCCAGGGGCAATTCCAGCCCAGACAGGAATTTCTTCCCAACATCCCACCCATTCCTGCCCTCTGGCACTGGCGGCCATTCCCTGTGTCCTGTCCCTTGTCCCCAGTCCCTCTCCAGCTCTCCTGGAGCCCCTGCAGGCCCTGGCAGGGCTCTGAGCTCCCCCTGGATCCTTCCCTTCTCCAGGGGTCTGGGGGGCAGAGGGGGGACAATCCCCCCTCTCCTGGCAGGAATGAGCCCGGGAGAAGGCAGAGTGCTGAGGAAGGGCAGCGTGTCCCGGTCCCGGGCCTGCCCAAGGGGAGCATTCCCAGGTGCTGATCCCTGTGCTTTGGGATCTCCTGGGAGCGATGGCAGTGCGTGACACCGGGAGCCCGGCCACGTCCCTCCACTGAATCCCTGTCACCTTGGGCGCCCCTGGAGAGAGCACTTGGCAGGAGGAATAAGGACCACAGAGGTTTCCAGGCGAGCTCCTTGCTGTTAATTTTTGTTGTTTCTCTGGCACTGGCGGCTCCGGGAGCTGCTCCTGCTTCGGGGAGCTGTGCTCCCACATTATCCCAGCTCCCAACGCCTGCCATCTGCCTGACAGGGGGCTGGGCACCATGATGGGGGACACCTCAGGGGGACACCTCAGGGGGACTGCAGTGGACATCCCGTTGGACACCACAGTGGGCACCCAGAGTCCATCCTGATGGGTGCTCCAATGGATACCCCAAGGGATGGACACCCCAATGCCCATCCTGATGGGTGTTCTGATGGATACCCCAAGGATGGACACCCCAATGCCCATCCTGATGGGTGTTCTGATGGATACCCCAAGGATGGACACCCCAATGCCCATCCTGATGGGTGTTCTGATGGATACCCCAAGGATGGACACCCCAATGCCCATTCTGATGGGTGTTCTGATGGATACCCCAAGGATGGACACCCCAATGCCCATCCTGATGGGTAGCCCAAGGGATGGACACCCCAATGTCCATCCTGATGGCTGCTCCAATAGATACCCCAAGGGATGGACACCCCAAAATGTTCATCCCAATGAGCGCTCCTGTGGATACCCCAAGCGATGGACACCCCAATGTCCATCCCAATGAGCACTCCTGTGGATACCCCAAGGGATGGACACCCCAAAATGTTCATCCCAATGAGCGCTCCTGTGGATACCCCAAGCGATGGACACCCCAATGTCCATCCCAATGAGCACTCCTGTGGATACCCCAAGGGATGGACACCCCAATGACCATCTCGATGGGTGCCCCTGTGGTTACCCCAAGGGATGAACACCCCAATGACCATCTCGATGGGTGCCCCTGTGGATACCCCAAGGGATGGACACCCCAATGTCCATCCCAATGAGCGCTCCTGCGGATACCCCAATGGATCCCCCAGCATCACCCCGCCATACCCCGCCCAGTGCAGGGGATTCACAAGGAGCTGCCGCCTGGGGAGAGGAAAACACCCCCAAAAAAAACCCCCGAAAGGCGGCAAACCGAGGGAATCGCGAGGAGCCGTGAATGGCGGAGGAGGCTCCGCTCCGCTCGGCTCCGCGCCGCGTTTTCCCGCGCCCCGGCCGCGCCCCACGTGGGGCAGGGGCGTGGCCGGGCGGCGGCAGCCAATGGGCAGCGCCGGGCGCTGACAGCGCTCGTCACGTCAACAACCGGAACGCGCCCAATTAGCGGCGGGCGGGGCGGGGGGGCCCGGGGCACCCCCCTGTCCCGCAGCCCGGGGGTCAGCGGGCCGCTCGCACCCCCCGCGCCGGGCGGCCGGGAGCGGGGCGGCGTTTCGGGGGGGGGCGCTTCGCCTCCCGTTCTGTTGTTCAAGCGGCGGCGTTTCATTCTCGCGGAGGAAGCGCCGAGGCGCGGCGTTGCCGCAGAGATCGCGGCGGTGCCGCGGCCCGCCCGGCTCGGCGGTGACAGATTGTTTGAGCTGGAGGAAGCGCCGGCCCGGGCTAATTACGCCGCCATGGCGGGCGGGCGGCGGGCGGGGGCTGCGCGCCGGCGGCCCCGCGTGGCTTTGATTGACAGCGCCGCTCCCCGCGGCCAATCGCGTCGGGGCGGCGGCCGGCTCCGCGCCGTGATTGGCCGGGCGGCGCTGAGCGGCGCGCGGCCCCACGTGGGGCGGAGGCTCCGTCTGACGCGCGGGCGAGCGGCCATTTTGTGCGCTGCGCCGGGCCCGGCCCGCCCGTGGGGCCGCCGGTGCTGCGGCCCCGCTCCCTCCGGCCCGCCGGGACCGCGGCTGCTCCCGCTACGCCGCGGCGGGCGCGGAGTCCCCGCCGGGGCCGCAGCCGGGTGTCCCGGGGCGCGGCGGGAGGGTGTGACGTTAACGCCATTACCCGTGTTCCTCGTTAAAGCCCCTCAGGCGTGAGGGGAGGCGCGGAGGGGGAGCAGCGCGGCCCTCACCACACATCAAAGGGGCCGCGCGGCCGCCGGGGGAGGCCGAGCGGCCTTGCCGCCGCCCGCCGGTGCGGGGGGGCTCGTACCGAGCGCTTTCGCGGTGCGGAGCGGGGGCGTTCCGGTGCCAACGAGCCTGTGTTTGTTCTACCGGCCGAACCGGGCCGCCCGAGCGGGGTTACGGCACCGCCGGGCCCCAGTCACGGCCGGGCCGGGGGGCGCGGGGCGGGGCGGGGCCTGCGCGGGGCGGGGCCCGCGGTGGGCGTGGCTCTCGGCCTCCCCTCCGTCAGACACAAGCTGCCATTGTGACGTTACGCCAGGGCCGCCCAATCAGCGCGCTTCTTCGGCGGCCCCACGTGGGCGCGGCGCTCTGTGATTGGCCGGCGGCGGCGAGGCCGCCCGGGTTTTGTCCCCCGCCCGCCGCCCCGCTCCGCCCGGGCGCTGTGGCGGCACCGCGTGCTCGGGCGCCGCTGCCCCGCTCCGCGCCCGCTCCGCGATGGCTCCCGGAGTTACGGCGATCCCGGCTGGACGCAGCTGAACGGCCGCCCCCGGGCGGGGGACCCGCTCGCACCTCGCATGTCCGCGGCGCCCGGGAAGTCGGATGTGTACGGCCTTCCTCCCCCTCCTCCTCTCCTCCATGGCCGTCGTGCTCCGGCGTTAGTTCCTGGCTTTGCTTCCCCTTCTCCCGGCCGCAGGAATACCGCGGGACCCTCCTCCCGCCGCCGCGTTGTTGTTGTTGTCGCTGTGGCTTTTTGATCTATTTTTTTATCCTTTTTTTTTTTTTTTTTTTTTTGTCGGGGGGGGGGGGGTTGATTTTTTTCTCTTTTTTTTTTTTTTTTTTTTTTTTTTTTTTTTCCGCCAGCGAGTGCCGGAAGGAGGAGGGGGGGGTGAGGAAGCGGAGGCCCGCGGAGCGCGGCGGCCGGGGGGGGTCGGCACCTGGCCCCGGCGCTGCGGGGCTGGGCTCGGCTCCGCGGGCGCCTCCCCGGCGGTGCGGGGCCGGGCCGGGCCGGGCCGGGCTGGGGGGGGGGGAACGTGCGGGGGGGAACCGGCCGGGCCCGCTCCCCCCCCCCCCCCCCCAACCACCCCCTCCGCCCTCCCTCCTCCGCCCCCCGCACGGACTTTCCTCTCGTCCCTTTGTTCAGTTCTCGGCCTCTCCGGGAGCGCTCCGAGGCCGGCGGGCAGCAGCGGCAGCTCCGCACGTCGCGATCGCCGTAGCGAGGCTCGGCGCGGCTGCTTCCAGTGACCGCGCCCCAGCCCGGCCATGTACCCCCAGGGCCGGCACCCGGTGAGTCCCGGTACCCCCTGCCCGCTCCCCCCGCTCCCCTCCCTCCGTCCGCCCCCCCCTCCCGGTACCCCCCGGTGCCCCCCGGTAACCCCCGCGGGCGCTTCCCGCAGGCTCCGCACCAGCCGGGCCAACCGGGCTTCAAATTCACCGTGGCCGAGTCCTGCGACCGGATCAAGGACGAGTTCCAGTTCCTGCAGGCCCAGTACCACAGGTGAGCCCGGGGGGACCCCCGGCAGCGCCCCCTCCCCGCCCCGAGCCCCCCCGGTTCCGCGGGGTCTCACCGTGCGCTCTCCCCCCCCTCCCCAGCCTCAAAGTGGAGTATGACAAGCTGGCGAACGAGAAGACCGAAATGCAGCGCCATTACGTTATGGTGAGAGACTTTAATCAGATTTCGGATCAGCCTGCAAATGTCATTAGCTGCGAGCCTGCCCACGGGGGGGACCGGGGGACCCCCCCACCGGCACGGGCACTGCCCGCCCGGGGACCCCCGGGCCGGGGGGGCGGCGGTGCCGGGCGTTCCGAGCCCCCGACGGCTGCGAGCGCCGTCCCAAGTTTCCTGTTAACCCCTTTGCAGCGGTCCTGCGGTCGGGGGGGGGGCTGGAGCGGCGACCCCCATCTCGGGGGGGCATCGCTGGTGCCGGTGGGGGTCCCCCCCTTGCTCGCCCCGAGGCCACCCGGGAGCCATCGCAGCTCCTCCCCCCCGCTCCCGTTCATCCTTCCCGAGGGAAATGGGCACTTTTGTTGCCACAAAACGCTCTTTTTAAAGCTAAATTAGCATGGCGGGCCGCCGGGTGGGCTCGTTGGGGTTGCTGATGGGTTTGGCAGCAGCCTGCACCCCCTTTCCCGGCCGCTCCCGGCGGCTCCCCTGGTCCCTGGGGGGGAGCAAATCCTCCCTCCCCCCCCCCCGGTGAGAAGCTGGATTTTTGGCCAGACTCCGGGCTGTACCTGTTCTGCCAGGGCTGAGCAGACGCCTGTCACCCAGCTCTGCGCCTCTTTGTTTTTCTAAGTAGCTTAGGAGGAGAAAACAGGAGTCAAAAGGAGTGTCCCCTCGTTAAGTGCCTGCCAGTTAAACCCATAAACATCTGCTTATTATAAGGTGTAATTTCCTTGGCTACCCGTGCTTTAAGCCCAGTTTTGCCCAGGATGCTTTTTGGTAATGACCTTATGCAAATACCTTCTGTGAACTGAATTCAAATTCTCCCTGGCTCTCGCGTTTAATTGAATTTATTTCTGGTTGTTTTTTTTTTTCCCTCTCCTTCCCCAGTACTACGAAATGTCGTACGGTTTGAATATTGAAATGCACAAACAGGTGAGTAATTCCGAGGGGGGAAGTTGTGATTGATTGATCTCCTGTTGCCCTTTTCCTCCACCTGAGGTAAAATCGGCCCTGATTGCACTAAATAGGGAATAAGTGCTGGAGGCAGGGATGTGACTCCAGGTGGGATCCCGCGGCCCGGCTGTTAAATTGGCAGCCGCGGGTTGATGGCGCTCGGTGGGGTTATTTTGTCGATATTCACGAGGAATTTGGGTTTTAGGCAGAGTGTTTATGCAAAGAGGTGAGAACAGCCTCGCCTCCCGTGCTGGGAGGTCAATACCTGGAATAGCGCGTTCCCAAGGCTTGGAAAACAGCGATAGGGACTGCTGCGCCGGCCTCCGCTCGTGTTGTGGGTACAGCAGGGCTGTTTGTAAGGTCATCCCTGCTCCGGCCCTGCCGGAGCGTGAGACCGAGCCGGGAATTATCTCCAGAGCTCACCGTGTGTTGCTCAATGTCACGGAGTTGTCTTTGCATCTGGGAAGTGAAGCAATGTTTGGGGCTGGTTGGGGTTTTGGTTTTGTTGGTTTGGTTTTGTTTTTCCTTACCCTCCCCTCCCTTCCAGTCTTCTCTAATGTGTAACTCGCCCGAAGGAAAAAAATAGAGAAGGCCCCAGCAGAATGTGGTGTGCTACCTTGATAAGATTATCGGTAAAGAGCCTAAAGGCTGCGCACATGATGGTAAAACTTAAAGGAATAAAGTTATTATTGAGATTAGACCTGATTATTTGTGCTGCTGCTGCTTACTGGTTTTAGAAGGAGTTCTAATTAAGAACTTAGGGCAGATAGAAGTTGACATCAACTTTGCCGCTCGCAAATCAGCCCCATTCAGCTCCAGAGTGGTTTGGCTTAATAGCGGCATGGCCCTCCTCCTCCTCCTCCTCCTCCTGTGAGGAGGAGGCTCGCAGGGCGCTGATGAGATGCAAAGCAGCGTCTCTGAATGCGCCTCTCTCTTCCTCCCCTCGCCTTTCTGCGCCGTAGTCACGGGGCAGCGAAAATAATTCCTGCTTAGTCTTCAGTTTTGTATAAATATCTCCTTCCGCGCAGATCGTCCCGGCTCGGGGGCGCTGCCCGGCCCCGTGCGGGGGCTGCGGGGACCCCCGAGCCGGGCTTGGTGCCGGGGTGCTCGGGAACACCCCAGAATCCGGGATGGTGGGCTAGGCTGGCCTCCTGCGAGCACGGGACGGCGTTGGTGTGGCCAGAGGGACACGGAGCCTGCGGCCACCTCAGCAGCGCCCGGGGGACTCCGGGGTGACCTGGAGGGACCCCAGCCCAGGCTCGTGGGGCAGAGGGTCTCCTCTGCCAGCCCTCTTCCTACCTGGCTGCTGGGCGTTGGACGGCTCTGCTCGGTGCTGGGAGATGCCGGGTTGGTTCCGTGGCTGGGAGATGCTGGAATGACACCCCAGGATGCTGAGTTGGCTCCCTCTCTGGGAGATGCCGGGTTGCTTCCCTCTCTAGGAGATGCTGGAATGACACCCCAGGGTGCCAGGTTGGTTCCCTGGCTGGGAGATGCTGGAATGACACCCCAGGATGCTGAGTTGGCTCCCTCTCTGGGAGATGCCGGGTTGGTTCCCTCTCTAGGAGATGCTGGAATGATGCCCCAGGATGTTGATTCCCTCTCTGGGAGATGCCAGGTTGGTTCCCTCTCTAGGAGATGCTGGGATGATGCCCCAGGATGCCGATTCCCTCGCTGGGAGATGCTGGAATGATGCCCCAGGATGCCGGGTTGGCTCCCTCGCTGGGAGATGCCGTTCCCAAGTGTTTTCCCCGGTCCGGATGGAGCAGCCCCTCCTCCGTGTGCCGTGGGGGTCTCGGGGCTGGCGGGGCGGGCTCAGAATTCCCGGTTTGGCTGGGTCCCGGTGGTTCCCGGTGCCGGCAGCCCAGGAGGCCCGGCTTTGCTGGGAGCCGTGCGAGCGGTTCCAGCCGCACCCCGCGCCTGCCCGGGCTCTCCCCGGTGACATCTGCTGCGTGCCCGCTGCCGGGAACTTGGGGAAGCTGGAGCCGTCTCCTTCTTTAATTGACAGCAGCTCGGAGCGAACAAAGCGGCCGGGGCTGGGCCGCGCTTCCAGGCGAAAATGGGGCGAGCGGGGAGCGCCGGACCGCAGCCGGAGCCCGGGCAGGGTTTTCCCCCCTCTCTGGGGCCGCAGCATCCCCCGAAAGGCATCCCTGGGCAGCATCCCCCCGCCAGGCATCCCGCAAGGCATCCCGCTAATTGCGGCGTGGTCCTGCCGGCATCTGGCTGAGGGTGGCTGGTCCTGAACAAACAAGTTTATCAGCTGACCTGTTTAGCGGTTGACTTGTGTTTATCTGCACACAATCAAGTAGACTGAAGTGCTTGAATTATTCATGCGGTGTCCTGCCCTCCAGACTTGACTGCTTGTGATTACATCTGCTCCAGACAAACATTGATGGATACTTCATCTTTAAGCAAAAGGGGATTGTCTGTCTGTGGGCTTATATAACAGATTATCTCTTCCACGCTGAATATTAAGTGTGTGCATATGTGGCTGCGTGTGGGGTTGGGGTTCTTTTTTTTGCCTCTCCCCCCCCACCCCTTTTTCTTCTCGTTTTGTTTCTCGTTAAGAAAAAAAATGGAGTTTCATAAACAACTCCATATGCAAGGAAATATTTAGGAAGTGATTCCCCAGTCGGTTGCAGTGAGTTGCTCCTTACATCAGTCTTCCTGCTGAACTCCACTCCTTCCCGGGGCTCAGCTTTCCTCTAAACCCGGCTCCAATCAGGAGTTTTCTTTTGAAACCCCGACAAAACTTTTTTTTTCCTTTTTTTTTTTTTTTCTTTTCTTTTTTTTCGGTCGGGTTAATTGATTTTTCCAAAAGAAACTTCCCTTCCCCTGTCGGCCGCGCATTGTTTCTGTGCAGATCTCCGTGGATAATCGCCGAGGGCAATAACCATTCCAAAAGGAAAACTCATTTTGCGTGGGGAAACGGGACACCTCGGAGGACAGAACCTTTGTGCTGCCTTTGCTTTCTCGTTATGGCTGAGAACGCTCCACAGAAGCACTTCTTGTTTTCCTGCCTGGTGCTTGGAACAAACCTAAACCCCCCAACACTTCCAGGGGAGAGAGGCAGCTTTTTGTGTGCGTGTTTCTAGAATATTCTGGGAACACAATATCCTTTCTGTCGCGCTCGTTAGCAAGGAGTGCCAGGTAATAATTTGCTAAATACTTCAGAAGCCGAGTAATTTGTGAGCTGTGCTCTCGGCGCTCCCAAGGCAGAGGGGAATCCTGTCTTCCCTGGCTGGATTCTCGCTGAGTTTTGGGGGCTCCAGGCTGAGTTTTGGGGGTCTCTGCCAGCTTCACCCCGTTGCTGGTGGTAATTCCCTAATGAGGGGCTGTGTCCTGCCCCTCCACACCCCCGCCCTGAATTTAATTCTCATCAGCCAGGCTCTCCACTTTGCTAATAACGATAGCAGCCACAAATAGCTTTCAACATGCCATTGACAGCCCGCTTGGAGAGAGCACTTGAAATAGTGGTAGACAGCTGAAAGTACCCATAATTGTGCGCCCGAGTGAGAACCACACTGCTCAAGGGCCTGATTTTCATGTGCTTAAAGAGACAATATCCTGGTTTCAACAAATGCTGCTGGTGCTTCACGCCTGGTGTGATTTACTCCTCCTTCTGCCGGGGAGGAGGCTTTGGGGGGGCTCCGGAGGGGGCTGTGGGGTGCAGGGCCTTCGGAGAGTCACGGCGGGGCGTGCGGAGGGAGCTGTGCTTTGCAGATGGGGGGAAGGTTGGCAGCTTGCTGCTGGGGCTGCAGCCCCTGCATCTGCAGGGTTTTGGGGTGCCCTGCGGGTGCGTGTTGGATGGAGTTGTTCTTCCCCAGGGAACGGTCCCGTTCCCAAGGCTGTCAGAGCTCCGGGAGCGTTTGGACAGCGCTCTGGGGCGCGGGGTGGGATGGGTGGGGTGACTGTTCCCTCCCACCTCTGCAGATTCCTGCGTTTGGGGGTGTGAGCAGGGATGTTTTGGGGTGTTTTGCAGTGTTCTCTGTTCAGCACCTTCTCCCCATCCTTCATCCCGCAGCATAAACCCGGCAGCAAGGGCAGGCTGGACTTGGCACCCAAAATCTGTGCTGGGGCTCCACCTGCCACAGCCTGGGGGGATTCCCTGCCCCACGGGGAATGGCTGTGCAAGCTTCTGTCTCCATTTCCTGCACTTTTCCATTTGGGGGACAGCTTGAGGGCTGTGTGACGTGTGCAGGGGGTTTTGGGGTTGTCCTGTGCAGGGTGTTGTGGGGTGTTCTCTGCAGGTTTGGGGTTGCTGTTTGGGGTTTTTTGGGGTTGTCCTGTGCGGGGTGTTGTGGGGTGTTCTCTGCAGGTTTGGGGTTGCTCTTTGGGGTTTTTGGGGTTCTGTGTGCAGGGTTTTTTGGGGTGTCCTGTGCTGGTCCCTGCAGGCAGCTGCAATGTCCCAGGAGCAGGGAGCCCAGGAGGGATCTGTGTCCTGTCCTGTGCCATGGGGGGATGCTGGGACCTGTCTGGGGGGGTCACCCCGGGTCTGGCACATCCCTGCAGCTCCCGTTTGCCTCTGGGACATCCAAAGCTGAGACAGTTTGACACAAGGAGCGTCCCCAGTGCCCAGAGCCTGTCTGGGGTGTCCCCACATGCCTGGAGCTCTGCTCTCCCAGCTTTTGGGTCAGTTTTAAGGCTGCTCTGCCTCTCCCATGACTGATGTCCGGGGGGATATTTTTAAATCCCCTCTGCCCCATCCAGGTGTAAGGATGGGAGCTGCAGGGCAGAGCCAGCCCCAGCTATTTAACACCGAGCTGCCACCTCTCCCAGCAGTGCCACCAGCAGCTCCCCGTGTCCCCAAGTGCTTCGGATGCTGCTGGTGGCTCTGGCCATTTTAAGAGCAGGTGACAGGAGCCTCGGCCGGGGCCAAGTGCTCCCGGTGTTGATTTATCACCGGTGCAGATGTTTTCTCTGGTTTCACTGAAACCCCACGCCGGGAGGCTCCGGGCAGGGAGCAGGGCAGATTCCTGGCAGGGGCACAGAGCGAGGGGGGATTAGCTGGGATTTCAGCTTCTCCCGACTCCTTGCCCTTTTTTAACAGGCAGGAGTACCCCGGGATCGGCTCCCGGGAGCCTCTCCCCGCGCCCCCCCCGGGTGTTGGATCCGCCCCGGTCCAGGGAAGATGCAGGGCAGCGGAAGGGGATGCGGAGCTGGGATTGCCATGGCAACCCGCGCTGGGAATGGAGGCTTTGCTTGGCAGGAGCAGCCCGAGGTGGGGCTCGGGGGCTCTGGGCGAGGTGATGGATGAGCCCTGCGAAGGGGAAGGTGTCAGGCAGGGAGCCCTCCCCTGTTCCCGGCGTTCCAGAGAGCCCCTTTCCCTCCTGGTTGAAGTTTTGATGGGGACAACTGGAGTTTAACGTGCCAGGGAATGGGAAGAGGGAGAGTGAGCAAATACTGAAAGACCGCTGAATCTCGTGTTCACAGGAAGCCTCACGGTTGTAAACATAATATTTTGGACATCCAATATCTCCGTGCTGCATCCCACGTGGGAGGTCTCTCTCTGTGTGGAACGGGGAGCTTGGCTTCACGTCTGGCTTGGAAGTTTTTTTGCATTTAAAGGTGGAAGCATCGCGCGTGCTGCCGGCCAGGGCTGTCCGGGGAAAACCCAGCTCCTGCCCTTCCTGCTCCATGGGACCAGCCTGGCTGGATGCTGTGTTTTTCCAGGGTGTTCTCCTCTCCGAGGTGGATCAGATTTGTTCTAGAAGCCGGGAGCTGCCAGGGCAGAGCTCCTGGAGCAGCAGCCGTGCTCGCTGCGTCCCCACTCCAAGGGCTGGAGCTGGAGGAATAAATCTTTAATGGAGCTGCAGCTAAATATAATCTGATCAAAGTGCCAGTGCCAAAAAGCCTGGAAGGAGCTTTTCCCGTGGCAGGGCACGGCGGTGGCACCGCGGGGGCTGGTGGCACTCGTGGTGCCGGCCTGGCTGCTCCGGCCACGGCGCCGGGGCTGGGCTTGGGTTTGGCACTTCCAGCCTGGGTGTTGTGGGAGTGTTGGGTGCTGAAAACCCTGGGCTGGCCAGAGCCTGGCGCTGGGGACAGGGGTCACCGTGGCAAAGTGTCCCTGCAGTGATGGGGAGTGGCTTCCCCTGCTGAGGGCAGGGACAGGCGGGATACTGGGAAGGAATCCTTCCCTGAAAGTGGTCTGGGACACTGGGGTCTGTGGCTGCCCCATTCCTGGAAGTGTCCAAAGCCAGGCTGGAGCAACCTGGGCTCCTAGAAGGTGCAGGGAGGGGAACTGGATGAGCTTTGAAGTCCCTTCTGACCAAACTGTTCCAGGATTCCATGATCCCCCGGCTGCCTGCTGGATCCGTGCATCCTCACGCTCAGGGCCACGATGATCCCGGTGACTTGGTGGCTGTGGCCGGGGTACCTGAGTCCAAGCCGTGGTCACTTCCAGCCGTCCCTGCCTTGGCACGGTGTGCCAGCACGTTCCCTGCCTCTGGAATTGCTAAGAAAAGCATCAGGTGTAACCCAATCTCCAGGAGTGCCTCTGGAGGAGAGGATGGCCGGGAGCGTTCCTGTGGCTTTGCAGCCCCGGGGAGCTCTGTGGGGACCCCTCGGAGCAGCACCCGCAGCTCTGGGCTCTGCGGGGTTGTTCCCTGCACAGGGGTGACTCCAAGCTGGGGCAGGTCAGGATTTTCCCGGTGTCTCCTTGCTCGTGGTGCTTGTTGGGTGCTTTGTGCAGCAGGAGCAGCGTGTCCCAGCCATGCCCAGCAGGGGCTGGGTGTCCTTTGGGGTTTCTCCCCCAGATTAGGATATTTGGGGATCTTCCTTGGGGAGCTTGAGAGCAGCTGGAGCTGAGGGCTCCTTTGGTTTGGCTGGGCTTGAATCCCAGAGGTGCTGCAGGACCCGTCCCCGGGAGCCGAGCTGTGGGATCAGCAGGGTGAGGCCTCGGGGTGGATTTGGGGCGGTGTGGGGAGCAGGGCTGGCTGTGGCAGTCCTGGGAAGGAGGCTCCTTGCCAGCAGGAGGCCGGAGCTCTCCCGGTTAATCACTTGTGCTGTTGATAAGGAGCTGCTGGGGCTGGCGGAAGGAATTTCGGGCGTTTGATTCCCTGCCAGCGCTCGGCTCCGGCCATTGTTGTGGCGCTGGGTCCGCGCGGCCGCTCGGCCGTGTTTGACTTGGAGCTGGAGCTGTTTTCACAGCTGCCTCGGCCAGGAGCAGCCACAGTTAACCCCTGGGAGCCAGGACACGGCCGTCCTGCTGGGAGAACCCCTGGGAGCCAGGACACGGCCGTCCTGCTGGGAGCGTCCCTGGGGAGGGACACGGCCATCCCACCAGGAGCATCCCTGGAGAGGGACACGGCCATCCCACCAGGAGCATCCCTGGAGAGGGACACGGCCATCCCACCAGGAGCATCCCTGGAGAGGGACACGGCCATCCCACCAGGAGCATCCCTGGAGAGGGACACGGCCATCCCACCAGGAGCATCCCTGGCAGCTCCCACAGAGCTAATTCCTGAGGAAAGCATCAGGTGTAACCCAATCTCCAGGAGTGCCTCTGGAGGAGAGGATGGCCGGGAGCGTTCCTGTGGCTTTGCAGCCCCGGGGAGCTCTGTGGGGACCCCTTGGAGCAGGACCCGCAGCTCTGGGCTCTGCGGGGTTGTTCCCTGCACAGGGGTGACTCCGGGCCGGGGCAGGTCAGGATTTTCCCGGTGTCTCCTTGCTCATGGTGCTTGTTGGGTGCTTTGTGCAGTGTGTCCCAGCCATCCCCAGCAGGGGCTGGGTGTCCTTTGGGGTTTTTGCTCCCATAAAGCTCCCTCGGGGTGCAGCTGGCAGCGTTGGTGCATCCAGGCCGTTTCCAGAGCGGGATGTGGGGCTGGCAAAGGGAATCCCGCCCGTGGGCAGGCAGCAGAGCAGAGCCCCCAGCCCTGGCGTGCAGCTGTCATCATTTATGAAAATCCTTTTGCTGGGATTTTCTTTTCTTGAGAAGCTGAGAGGCTCCAGCTTCAAAATGTGAACAATAACTGCCTGCTGCTGCGGAGTACAATAGGAGTTTCCTTGGCTGGGCTGTGCTGGGTGTTTCTGCTTAACAACCAATCAAGAATTGGTTATTAATTGGTTATTAATTATTGGTTATTAATCTGACCTAGTTATCAGCCGGGTCAGATTCTCTGGGAGTCACAAAACTTGGTTATTCATTCCAGTCTATTCCTATCCAGCCTTCTGGTAATTCCCTTCTCTCCGTTCTCTCAGTGTGATTTTAGTGTAACATTTTAAATGGAATATTCCCCTCTTCCCCCGTCCCAACCACCCCGAGAGCCTCACCCTGCCGGGGACTCTGCTCCCCGCGCGGGGCAGGGGGCCTGGCCAAGGTGTGCTCAGGAGAGACCCAGCCCCCCTGCAGCCCTGGGAGGGATGGGGGGCCCCCAGACCCCGCGTTTGCTGGGATCAGCGGCTGCTCCCAGGATGAGCAGGGCAGCCCGGGCTGGCGTGGCACTGCCGGGCTGCTCCGGGACACCCATCCCGTGCTGGAAGGGGGTGGCAGCGTCCCAGGGGATGGCACTGACCCTGTCTGGGCTGGAGAGCTCGAGGGGGCTCCCGCTGCCTCTGCTGGGAGGGGATTTTGGGAAGGGACAGAGGAGATTTTGGGAAGGGACAAGGAGAGGGGACAGAGGGGATTTTGGGAAGACACAGGGAAAGGGGACAAGGAAAGGGAGTTTTAGGAAGGGAGAGGGGACAGGGAAAGGGAGTTTTGGGAAGGGAGAGAGGACAGAGAGGGGATTTTGGGAAGGGACGGGGAGAGGGGACAAGGAAAGGGAGTTTTGGGAAGGGACAGGGAGAAGGGGACAGAGAGGGGATTTTGGGAAGGGACAGGGAGAGGGGATTTTGGGAAGGGACAGGGAGGGGATCTGTGGCAGGGGACAGGGAGGGGATTTCAGGAAGGGACAGGGAGAGGGACAGGGAGAGGATTTTGGGAAGAGACAGGGAGAGGGGACAGAGAGGGGATTTTGGGAAGGGACAGGGAGAGGGGACAGAGAGGGGATTTCGGGAAGGGACAGGGAGAGGGGACAGAGAGGGGATTTCGGGAAGGGACAGGGAGGGGATCTGTGGCAGGGGACAGGGAGGGGATTTTTGGAAGGGACAGGGAGGGGACACAGCGCTGCTGCCAGGAAGCCTCGTGCCACCCGTGGGAGGCTGCTGCCGGGTGCTGACTGCTGCTTTTCCTTCTTCCCTTTTTTCAGACAGAAATTGCTAAAAGACTGAACACGATTTTAGCCCAGATCATGCCTTTTCTGTCACAAGAGGTAAGGACTTTTCCACACCCTCTCTGGGGCATGTGGCTTCTCCCAGGGGTTCCCCTCCCTTGCAGGCGGTGCTGGGTCCCTGGGTGGGGGAGATGTAAGAAATGGGATTTAAATCCTTCCTGAGTGCTGGAGAGCCCTTGGGATGGGCAGAGCTGGGCCCTGCAGGGGCTCTGCTCAGCTTGGGGGGCTGCTCTGAGCCCAAAAGGCTGCGAGGGGCTTCCCCTTTTCCCTGAGCAGCTGGGAGGTGCCCCCGGGCTGCTGCACCCAAAATAGGGGAAAAAATAGGGAAAAACGGGCAAAATAGGGCCTAAAAGAAGGAGAACCATGCCTGGGGGGTGTCCTGCACCTGGGCTGTGGCTGACCCAGGCCCTTGTCCCCGCAGCACCAACAGCAGGTGGCCCAGGCTGTTGAACGTGCCAAGCAAGTGACAATGACGGAGTTGAATGCTATCATCGGGGTACGTGGACTTCCCAATCTGCCTCTCACCGTGTGTATTCCCCTTTTATTCCTATCATTTACCATATCCAGAGGCAACCCTGCGCTCAGGAGGGCACTCAGGGCGGCTCCCGGTCCCCAGCCATCCCAAAACCCCAAAACTGCCCCAGTCCTACAGCTCCTGGCTCTCCCAAAACCCCAAAACTGCCCCAGTCCCACACTCCTGGCTGTCCCCAAACCCCAAAACTGCCCCAATCCCACACTCCTGGCTGTCCCCAAACCCCAAAACTGCCCCAGTCCGGCCCCCAGCAGGACAGGGCTGGGAGCTGCTGCCTCCCTGGCAGCTCCAGGATGCCAGTGGCATGTTCCTGGGGAGATTTGGGATGGGAGCCTCCCCAGCCCCTGAGGCCAGGCTTGTCTCTGCCGGGCTGTTGGTGTGGAATGTGCCCTCGGCAGAGTTGTTGTTCCATGCATTGACCCTTTCCCCGCACAGATTGAGGGGTTCTGACTGAAAATTAACCATTCTGATCAGAAAATTAACCATTCTGATCGTTTCTGTAACTGCTGTCACTGCCTTGGTCCTGCAGCAAACCCCAGGACGTCGGAATTCCCACTCCACGTCCTGGGCAGGTGGCTCCAGAGCTCCTCTGGCTTTGTTTCCCAGAAAATACTCATTTGTAATGATTTTTATTCTTTAATAACTGTTTACACTTCGTAGGCTTCAAGGACCTTTGTAATTCTGTGTCTAGCTTGCTCTTCCATCCATTCTCCTGTGCTTCACGGGTGCCGCCCACTGTGGAATCGTGCTCGGGGCTGCTGCAATTTTTGGGAATGAGGAAGCGGCTGGATCCCCCGTGGTGGGGCTGGTGCCACTTGGGAAGTGCCCCGGGAATGGGAGCTGAGTTTTGGGGTGACTCTGCACCCTCCTGCTGCCCCTCACCCTGCCGGGGCGGGCTGGGCGTGGAGCAGGAGCTGCGGGAAGTGGCAGGTTCTGGAGTTGAATTCGGGTGGATGAGGGGACCCGTGGCCCCCACATTCCCTGGATAATTGCTTCCCTGGGCCCCGGCGAGGCCCTGCTGTCATTAACAGCCAGCCCAGCCCTTTAATCACCTCCCTGACGAGCATCTCCTCTGGGCTGGCCCAGCAGGGAGGGACACGCTGCTGCTCAGTGACCCCACGCCTGCCATGGCCCAGAGACAGGGAGCAGCTTTGGCTGCTGGGTCCGTGCTCCTGCACCTGCTCCAGAGCTTCCCAGAGCAGGAATTCCACAGGGTTTTGCCTTTTTCCCTCCCCTCTGCGCAGGGAGGGGTTGGTTGCTGTCAGGCTGCTGCTGGCAGGAGGGGATGGTGACTCCAGGCTCATCCCAGAGCATGGCACGGGTTTGGGTGGAGGATTTGTGCTCCTGCAGCTGCTCTGGTGCCCGCAAAGACACAAAATCCAAGGGGTTTGGTGGTTTTTTCCCTCCTCCCTTTGCATGGAGTGGTTTGTTATTGTAGGCTTGCTGCTGGCAGGAGGGGATGGGGATGCCACGGCCTCCCACGGCTTGAGGGGATGGTGATGCCACGGCCTCCCGTGGCTTTTAGAGATGGTTCCAGGCCCCTCCTGGAGCGTGGGGCTGCTTTGGGTGGCAGCTGCAGCCCGAGTCCCCCGACGCAGAGGGTTTGGTGTTTTGCCCTGCCCTCAGCAGGTTGTTTTTGTAGGGCTGCCCTCATGGCCACACCCCTGGCCTGGTTTGCTCAGCACTGGGGTGTTCCTGGTGTCCCCCACTGTCCCCAGCCTGCCCCAACACCCCGGTGCAGGTGCTACAACACCCAAACCCCCCCCCACAAATGGTGCAAAGCCCTTTTTTTGCCCCTTTTGAGGTCAAGAACTGTTAATTTTATGCATCTGGGCCATTGTCTCGCAGCTCCTGCGCTCGAGGCTGGGCTGAAATGGAGCCTTGATTTGGTTGTAGCCCTGGAAATGATTGCCCTGGAAATGATTAAACTCCGTCACTAAATTTAACGCCGGCGCTGAACTGAAGTGCTGAACCATTAAATCGGGAACAAAGGCATGGAGCGTGATGGACATAATCCAATTAAAGCCACTCCACCCGCAGACACTCCTTGCCAGCCTTCCTCCCAAATTTGGAACCTGTTCCCGTGTCCCCATCTCTGTGGGGCACCTCTCAGGGACCCCGAGAGCTGCGTGGGCGCTGCCCCGGGCTGGGTGCGTGGGATTGTTATCCCTGGGGACATCCCTCCCTGCCGGGGTCCTGCAGCACAGGAGGAGCCCAAACTGGTGCTGGAATTCAGCTGGAGCCCCAGTGCAGCATCCTGAGGGATGCGTGCTGTGGATGGGCTCAGTCACCCCACGGTGCTGGAGCGCTGCTCCAAACCCTCGTCCTGTGTGTGCCACTTGTCCAGCAGGACCTCGGTCCCTGGGCAGGGTGATTTGGGGTTCCCAAAGCTCCTGCCCATCCCTGGAATGCTGCAGCAAGCCCTCGCCCCGCGGCGCTGCTGGAACGTGGCGTTCCCGGGGTTGGGATGAGGGATGGGAGGGAAGGGGCCTTTCCAGCAGGGGACACTCGGGGCCAGCAGCACCTCTGTGCCACCCGGTGCCGGGCGGGCTCTGTGCCCCTCCTCGCAGTCTCCAGGACGTGGCTCCGCAGGGATGTGCAGCAGGATGGTGCCCTGGGAACCTGGGAATTCTGCAGCACCGCCGCGGGCTCCTCGGCTCGTCCTGCTCTCCTTGCCACGGGAATGGCCTGCCTGGGACACGGATGGAGCTCTGCGGCCCTGCCGTGGCACCTTGGCTACCCCAGGACGCGGGGACGAGGCTCCAGGACGTCCCACACGGATTCTGCTCTCCGCTGCCAGAGGGGAGGAAGCCAGACCCACCCGGAGGTCACCAGGGATGCTGCGTCCTGCCCTCGCTTCCCCATCCTGCCAGGGGCTGTTCCTGCAGCTCGCCGAGCCCGCGCGTGGATTTATCTGTTGGCAGCCTGAAAACCAGGAAGAAATCCCAGGTTTTGATTCTCTGCTGGAGCAGCTCCAGCTGCTGGTTCCTCTCCCCGTGGTGGGGCTGTGCTGTCCCCTGGGCTGTTCCAGGGCTGGAATTGCCTCCCACACCCTGGGAGTCGGAGTGTGCGCTGCGGTTCCACGTCCCCTTTCCGGGTGGAAAGCTGCTGGGATGAGTTACAGTGGGCAGATGTTTCTGGAAGCTGGAGATTGCTGAGGATAAACCACGGGGCCTTGGTGTGCTCCAGGGATGGAATATGGAAATACCAATGCAGAGCTCCCAGGAGAGGAATGTGGGAATGCTTGGAGGTGCTGGAAAACCACCGGGGCCGTTCTCTGGGATGGTGCTCTGCTCCAACAGCCAGCCTGCCTCTCCCTCAGATGGGTGGACGTGCTGTGAAATGGGGGCTGGGAAGAGCCCCAGGGATCTGTTCCGTTTGTTTTGGTGCCAGAGGATTGATCCTGGCACCGAGGAGCTGCCCAGGGACCGACCTTGTGCCCCCCAGCTCTGCTCCGTGTCCTGGTTTGGGGCCGCTCTGGAATGTCCATCCTGAGGATGCTTCCCATGCTGCTTTTGGAGGGCTCAGGGATTTATGGATTTCCCGCAGCAGAGGCCTGGTGGCCTTCTCCGTGTGGCTCCTGCTGCAGCTGGGACATTGGAGCTGCTTCTGTGGATCTCCTGTGCCTGGGGCTGCAGCCTCAACCCTCAGCTCCCACCTGGAATCTTCTCCTGGACGGGCATTTCCCTCTCCATCCCACAGGGATGAGAAGGCAGCTCTGCAAGGGGTGGGTGACCCAGCCAGGGCCTGCTGCATCCTGCCGTGTCCCTGGAGTGGGACAGGACGTCACCTTCTGCTGCCCAAAACGAGTCCCTCCATCAGGAACGGGCCAGAGCTGCTCCCCCAGACTTGGACTTGATGTGGGGATGCCATGGAATCATGGAATTGTTTGGGGTTAAAGCCCACCCAGTGCCACCCCTGCCGTGGCAGGGACACCTCCCACTGTCTCAGGCTGCTCCAGCCCTGTCCAGCCTGGCCTTGGCACTGCCAGGGATCCAGGGGCACCTGGGGGCACCTTCTGCAGCTCTGGGCAAGGTGTGCTGGAAATTCCTTGATGCAACTGGAAGGAGCACGGGCAGAGCCCTCCATCCCCAGGGATGTTGTTTTGGGGAGCCCTCCATCCCTGGGGGTGTTTTTGGTGCTGTTTTGGGGAGCCCTCCATCCCCAGGGTTGTTTTGGGGAGCCCTCCATCCCCGGGGGTGCTGTTTTTGGGGAGCCCTCCATCCCCGGGGGTGTTTTTGGTGCTGTTTTGGGGAGCCCTCCATCCCTGGGGTGCTGTTTTGGGGAGCCCTCCATCCCTGGGGATGTTGTTTGGGGAGCCCTCCATCCTGGGGGTGTTTTTGGTGTGTTCCTGGGGGTGTCCATTGGGCTGGCCCCCGTGCCAGCAGGTCCTGCTGTCTGTCCCTGCCCCTCAGAGTGGCCCAGGACAAGCCCTGCTCCAGGCTGGCTGTGGGGACCTGCAGTGGGCTGGGGTGCAGCCCGGGTGTCCCCTCACTCCGGGTGCCCCCAGCCCGTGATTCCCGTTGTGCCCAGATGCCCCAATGTCGTTCCCTGGGGTGCTGCTGCAGGGGCTGTGGGTGCAGGCAGGAGGGTCCCAGGCAGGAGCACCAGCTCCAAGACCCTCCTGGCTGCACCAGGGCAGGCCTGGGGGCTCTCACAAGCGCCTCCTTGGGCTTCAGCTGGTTTTCTGCCATGATTGTGTTTGAAGCAGGGAATGTGTCTGGTTTTCCCTTCTCTCCCCAGAGCTGCAGTTCAGCTTTTTCCAGCTCAGCTGGAGCAGGCAGTGAGTCTCCATGGCTGGAGGAGTGCTGGGATGGCTGGGATTCACTCCCAGAAAACCCCTGGGAGCAGCTGGGGGCCCTGTGCCATGGTGGCTGGGCTGCAGCTTCAGGGAGTGTGGGGGGTTATGGTGGGCCTGGAGGATCCCTGCAGGATTTATCCGGTGTTGGAAGGGGCCAGGAGCGGCAGGATCCTGATGGGACCAGGCCATTTTGTGGAATTTTCCTCTCCCCGTGAAGCACCTGGACCAAATGAGCAGAACTTCCCCGTGCTGAGCCGGCCGGGAGGCTCCTGGGTGCTGGAATTTTCTCCCTCTGCCTGGTTTAGCTGCTGCCCTCCAGCCATGGCGTCTCTCTGCCTCCTGGGATTCCTGGGGGGGGGGTTTTTTTTATCCCTTTTACTGCTGGAAAAGCCAAACTAACCATGTCCCAGGGAGCAGGCTGTGTGCGCTGCGTCCTGGGGGCATCCCCGGGCACCTCCTGCTAACGGGGCTTCTCCTTCCAGGGGCTTCTCCTTCCAGGCGTATCCAGCGGGGCCGCTCCGGGCGCGGCCGCCACCGTCCCTTCCCGCGCCCCGTCCCCTGCTCCCTCCCAGCTCACTGGTGCTTTCGTTGCAGCAGCAGCAGCTCCAGGCCCAGCACCTCTCCCACGCCGCGCACGGCCCCCCGGTCCAGCTGCCGCCGCACCCCTCGGGGCTCCAGCCGCCCGGGATCCCGCCGGTCACCGGCACCAGCTCGGGGCTGCTGGCGCTCGGCGCCCTGGGCAGCCAGGCACACCTGGCCGTCAAGGACGAGAAGAACCACCACGACCTGGACCACAGAGGTGAGAGGGGCTGCTGGCGCTGCCACGGTCCTGGGCTGGGTCGATGGAAGGGAGGGGAAGGTTAAAAATGACGCTTCCCGCTGTGCCAGGGTGCTCTGAGCTGGATTTGGACACTTCCAGGGATCTGGCTGCTCTGTGCCGCCTGTGCCAGGGTCTCACCACCCTCATTCATTCCCAGTACCCCACCCAAATCTCCACTTTTCCACTATGAAGCCATTCCTGGTCTCCTGTCCCTTTTTCCAGTCCCTCTCCAGCTCTCCTTGAGGCCCTGCGAGGGGCTCTGAGCTCGCCATGGAGCCTTCTCTTCCCCGGGTGGACATTCCCAGCTCTCCCAGCCCTTGGAGTAGCTCTGTGGCCTCCTCAGGAGTTGCTCCAGGTTCCTCTGATGCTGGGGGAACTCGCTGGTCCTGTCGTGACTCATTTCCCACCACCCCGTCCCTCGTGTGGGGATCATGGGATTGCCCTTTTAGGGATGCAGAATTCCCTAAAATGACGCTCAGCCTTTGGTGGAGCCTGGCTGCCATTCCTGTGCTGTGCCTTAACGGGAAAGCAGCCTTCGCCTTCCTCTTCCTCCCCTCCTCTCCAACACCACCAGAGCCGTGCCAAGCTCAGGGATCCAGCTCCGTGCAGCTGGAGCTCAGTGCTTTTTCCCATTTTTTGGGGTCTGAGCGTTTGTTAGCAGATGGAAGGCTCTGTGGATCCAGCGGCAAGCCAGCAGTGCTCAGGATTGTCCTGGCAGCGCAGGAGGGTTTGGGATATTTCCACCCTCCCGTTGGCAGGGCAGGTTCCCACAGCCTCCCCGAGCTGTTGGGCTCTGCTGGAGGATTTGGGGTGGAAAAAAAGGCAGTGAGGCAAAACTACTGGTGGCAGCGCTCCTGCCCCGTTCCTTTTCCTGCGTGGATTCAGACTGCCAGAGATTCCAGGGAAAATGTACAGATTTGGTACAAAGGAAGGGCTGAACCACCTCCTGGGTGTGGAGTGGTGACTCCAGGGGCAGACGCCCGGGGCTGCTGCCGTTCCCTTTGGATCCGGGGCATTTCCAGCTGTGTTTGGCCAGATGAATCACACGGGCGAAAAGGGGGCAGGGATTGCGTGGGGGAGATGGATGGAGGGAGATTCTGAATCTGGAGAGAGCCCACACAGGGCTTGAGTTTAAGGGTTTGGGTTTATTTTTCTGGTTTAAGACTTGTCCTAACTTGCTTTGTTTTCCTGTCTCTGTTTTGGCCGTGCCCTCCCCTCTGCCCTGGCATCTCCTGAAGAGCGAGACTCAAGTGCAGTAAGTCCCATTCCTTCCTTTCGCTCCCACTTTTTGGAGGCTGCACGGCTGAGTTTGATTTATCCCTTAAAAACCCACCTGGTGGCTGGGAGCTGCAGGGCTGCCTTTGGCACAGGTCTTATTAAATAATAAACCAGGCAATAAAATCCCTCATCCTGCCTGGAAGAGCTGTGCTGGGACGAGAGGAGTCACCTTCTCCGTGGTGGTGGTTTGGAAATGTGATTTAAATCCCCTCTGCTTGTGGCAGAACGTCAGGAAATTCCATCATTTTGGCTGGGTGAGCGTGGTCAGAGCTGGAGCCCCTGGGTGGTCAGGGGAGCCGCTTCATTCCTGATCCCTGGATCATTCCCCCGTTCCCTGGGCTCGCCTGATCTGGGATGGGGTTGGTTATTTCTCTGCATCACGCAGGACGTGGAAGCTCAAGCAGCTCCTACCCAGGGAAATCCCTGGATTGATTTTGGAGACACCTCAGAGGCTGCCCTGGGGATGGATTCCCTGGGAGCAGGGATGGGGAGGATGTGGAGGGAGGCAGGAGCCAGGTGGGGGCTGCCCTGCTCCCGGAATGGGGCTGAGCCAGCGCCTCCCACCCCGGTGCTCAGGGAAAACGGGACATCAGGAGGAACTCCTGCACGGAAAGGGCCGTGAGACATCGGAAGGGGCAGCACAGGTGTCCCGGGGCGTGTCCCCGAGCTCTCGGTGCCGGTGACAAGGCGGGGCCGGGTCCCGGTCGGGCTCGGCGATGCCGGAGCTCGTCGCCGAGCCCAGCGTTCCGTGTGGGAAGCTGCCAGGACACAAAGCCCGGCTGAGCTGCGGCTTGGCAGCGATTTCCTGCCAGCCCCGAGCCCACAAACGGCCCTTTGGAGAGCGGGGAAGGGAAGCGCGCTGCGAGGGGGGAGAGGCAGAGGGGAATTGGGCATCATTAACCCGCTCCTCGGGCGGGCAGGGGGCCGTCGGAGCCGGGCAGCTTCCCAATTCATAAACTGCGAGCCGGGGTATTCCCCGTGGAGGTTTAATGTGTGCGATAATCAGCGTTAGTCATTCATATTTTCCCCAGCCTTTGCCTGTGCAATAAAAAATATTTAGTTCCTTGGCGGCGGGCCAGGAGCGGGGCTGAATGGATCGATGCCTCTAAATGCCTGACATGATTCTCTGGGAGCTGCGAGGGTTTTCAGCATGACTGCCTGGGAAGAAAGAGCTCCGTGTTATCCAAAGCTGCTTAGTGGGGACCGAGGAGAAACATGAACTGCTTTGGTTCTCCCTTTCAGCCGGGGAAGAAAGGCGGGCACGGCTCGGGAACGGCGCTGCTCGGCGGGGCTGGCAGGCTGGGGGAGCGGGGATGGATCCTGCTGATCCCAGGAAATGTGCAGGGAGAGAATGGGGATGGATCCTGCTGATCCCAGGGAATGTGCGGGGAGAGAACCAGGATAGATCCTGCTGATCCTAGGGACCGAGGAGAGAACGGGGATGATGGATCCTGCTGATCCCAGGGAACGTGTGGGGAGAGAACGGGGATGGATCCTGCTGAGCCCAGGAACTGAGGAGAGAATGGGGATAGATCCTGCTGAGCCCAGGGAATGTGCAGGGAGAGAGCAGGGATAGATCCTGCTGATCCCAGGGATTGAGGGAGGCAATATGCAGGGAGAGAATGGGGATGGATCCTGCTGAGCCCAGGGAATGTGTGGGGAGAGAGCAGGGATGGATCCTGCTGCTCCCAGGGAATGTGTGGGGAGAGAACGGGGATGGATCCTGCTGATCCCAGGGACTGAGGGAGGGAATGCAGGATCAGGGCCTAGCATCCTCCTCATTGTGCTGCCGTGTTTGCCTCCAGCATTCCCTGGGAATGCCGGCATCTCCTGGGCTTTGCTGCGTGGAGCAAGGGCAGAATTCCCCCTGTGCCGCTGGCACTCCTGGTCGCGTGGGTTTCCCAGGACATTTTGTGGATGTCCTTTGGCTCCAGGGCCGGGATGCAGCCGTACCTTGGCTCCTTCTGGCTGAGGCTCCCAGCTCTGCCAGAGAGAGAACTCCTGGGAATTCCAGCGTGTCCTGGGCTTTGCTGCTTGAGGCAAGGGCAGAATTCCCAATGAGCAGAGCTGTGCCGTGGGTGCTGGGCTCTGCCGTTCCTGCCCGTGTGGCTTTTCCCAGGTGTTTTTATCAACAACCTCCTCCTGCATTTTCCTGCTATTGCAGCAAAGGAGCTCAGGCGTCCATGGCATTCCTCACAGCATTCCCAGTGCGGCTGCTGTTGATCTGTCCCTGGATCCTGTGGCATGGGGGGACAGGGGGGTCTCATCCCTGCTGTGCTGCTCGTGGAGCCTCGTTTCCTTCTGCTTCCCCTCCAAAGCTTCTCCCGTCCCCACAGAATAATTCCGTGTCCCCCTCGGAGAGCCTGCGGGCCAGCGAGAAGCACCGGAGCTCCACGGACTACAGCATCGACTCCAAGAAGCGGAAAGCGGAGGAGAAGGACAGCATGAGCCGATATGTGAGTGACGGGGACAGCCTCGGGGACACCGGCGGCAGCACCCGGGGGCAGGAAGCGGGATTGGGGTGGTGCTCTCCGGGTGGGATGTGGGCGAGCTGGGACACAGAGCCATGGGATCGTTCAGGCTGGAAAAGGCCTTGGAGACCGTGGGGTTCAACCATCCCCCGGCACTGAGGCCACCCTAATCCGTGTCCCCGAGTGCCACGTCCGCTCCCCTGGCTGACTGCACCCCTGCCCTGGGCAGCCCCTTCCAACACCTGACCGTCTTTTCCATGGAAGAATTTCCCCTGATCTCCAGCCCCGGCGTCCTGCTGCTCTTGGGGGTGCTTTGGCTCCTCGGGGGGGGGGCTGATCCCCCCCAGTTTTCGGAGCTCTCTGCAGGGTGTGACACGTTTTGTGTTCCAGGACAGCGATGGTGACAAGAGCGATGACCTGGTGGTCGATGTCTCCAATGAGGTGAGCTCTGGGTTTGGGCTGTGGGAGGTGATTCCTTAGGGAACTCCCAGGAGAAGCCAGAGGGAGCCCTTCCTTCCCGCTGGGAATTCCAAGGCTTTTCCCACCTCCCAGGACCCTGCCACCCCCCGGGTGAGCCCGGCCCATTCCCCCCCGGAGAACGGCCTGGACAAAGCCCGCGGGCTGAAGAAGGGGGACGCTCCCAACAGCCCGGCCTCGGTGGCCTCCTCCAGCAGCACTCCCTCCTCCAAGACCAAGGACCTGGGCCACGTACGTCCCTTCTGGGGGTCGCTGGGGCGGGGCTGCGGGTCCCGCAGCTGGGGCTCATCCCTCCTTCTCCATCCCTTCTCCCCCCAGAACGACAAATCCTCCACGCCCGGCCTCAAGTCCAACACTCCGACGCCCAGGAACGACGCTCCCACCCCGGGCACCAGCAGCACCCCGGGGCTGCGGCCCATGCCCGGCAAGCCCAGCGGCATGGACCCCCTGGGTGGGTACCACGGTGTCACCATTGTCCCCAGCACAGCTTCGGCTCGTCCCTGTCAACGGGGAGCGGCAGCTCTGGGGGGTTTGCATTTATGGGGGATGGGGGTTTTTGGGGGACCTAATCCGATGGGGAGAGGAGGGAGGTGTGGTCATGGAGTGAGCAGGGTTGGGATGAGGGGACACAGCCTCAGGCTGCGCCAGAAGGAGTTCAGGTTGGACTCGGAAGGAGTTTCTTTGAGAAAAGTGTGCCCAGGGAGAGGCGGTGGAGACCCGTCCCTGGAGGCATCCAGGGATGTGGCACTCGGTGCCCTGGGCTGGGAGGAGGGTGGTGTCAGGCCAGGGGTTGGACTCCAGGGTGTTGGGTTTTTCTGTGGTTGTGCTCTGCTCTGCTCCCTGCTGGTGTCCCCAGCCCTGATTGTGTCCCCATCCCTGCTGGTGTCCCAGCCGTGACAGAGTCCCAGCTGTGCCCATGTCCATGTTCCCAGCCATGTCCGTGTGTCCCAGCCATGCCCTTGTGTCCCCATCCCTGCTGGTGTCCCAGCTGTGCCCATGTCCATGTCCCCAGCCATGCCCATGTCCATGTCCCCAGCCGTGCCCGTGTCCCCACCGTGCCCGTGTCCCTGCCCTGATGGTGTCCCCAGCTGTGCCCGTGTGTCCCCGCCATGCCCGTGTCCCTGCCCTGACGCTGTCCCCCCTCGCAGCCTCGGCCCTGCGGACGCCCATCTCCATCGCGGGCTCCTACGCGGCGCCCTTTGCCATGATGGGGCACCACGAGATGAACGGGTCGCTGACGAGCCCCGGCGCCTACGCGGGGCTGCACAACCTGCCCCCGCAGATGAGCGCGGCCGCCGCCGCCGCCGCCGCCTACGGCCGGTCGCCAATGGTGAGCTTTGGAGCTGTACGTAGCACTTTTAGCTCCTTTCTCCCTGGGGGGAGGGCTGGGGGGGCTGCTGGGGGCTGGCAGGTTGGGGCTGCTCCTCAAAGCCAGCCGTGCTTTGGGTTGAAGGGGTGGGGAGGGAGATGCTGCTTGGTGGGGTGACGTGTGTGTGCCGCTGGATTGGGGTTTCTCCTTCCCGTTCCTTGGCCCCTTATCCCTTTCCTTGGGTTCTTATCCCTTTCCTTGGGTTCTTATCCCGTTCCTCGGCCCCTTGTCCTGTTCCTCTCACTAAACTCCTGTTTTAAGGCAGAAGAAAGAGTAAAACATTGCCGTTAAAGCAGAGGTTGGGGGTCTCTGCCCTCGGGGTGCTAGGCACAATGTGGGTGATCCCATCCCCGGGGGCTTGGGAACAGCACAGGGAGAGGGAGCGTGTCCCACCTGGTTCTTGCAGACCCAAAACCTTTGGCTGGTTCCCCTTCCAGCCAGGGGGAAGTGCCAGTTAGCTTTGAGCAGCAGGGGAAAAGCAGCAGCTGCCCCGTGTCCCCAGGGGTCGTGGATGGGAAGCTGTGTGGCATTCCTGGTCTCACCCGTGTCCCTGCATCTCTTGGCAGGTCGGCTTTGACCCTCACCCACCCATGCGAGCCCCGGGCCTGCCCTCCAGCCTGGCGTCCATCCCCGGAGGGAAACCGTAAGCCCGCTTGGATTTTTGTGGGATCAGAGGGGACGAGTGGCCGGGAGGGAGACGAGGGCGGCCTTCCCGCAGGGCTGGCGCTGCGGACGCGGTGTGACGGTCCCCACGAGCTCCGTGCCTGGAGCTGAGCCCTTCCCCACCCCCCCGGCAGGGCCTACTCGTTCCACGTGAGCGCGGACGGGCAGATGCAGCCGGTGCCGTTCCCGCACGACGCGCTGGCGGGGCCCGGCATCCCGCGGCACGCGCGGCAGATCAACACGCTGAGCCACGGTGAGGTGGTGTGCGCCGTCACCATCAGCAACCCCACCCGCCACGTCTACACCGGCGGCAAGGGCTGCGTCAAGATCTGGGACATCAGCCAGCCCGGCAGCAAGAGCCCCATCTCCCAGCTGGACTGCCTGGTGAGGGCTGGAGTCCCCGCGGTGGGGCTGCTGCTGCCCCCAGGGCTCTGTCCCCTGCCTTCTCCCACCTCTGATGTTGTTAGTCATCTTCGCCCCGTTAACGTCGGCATCTCTTCCCCACATTGCCATCTACGTTTCCTCTTTCCCCTTCTGCTCTCCCTTTCCTCTTCCCCCCTTAACATCCTGTTGCTCTTCCCCATTACCAACTCCTTGTCTTCTGTTACTGTCTTATTCCTCTTCCCGTTATCTCTCTAACCCTTCTAAATTTCCCTTTTTCTCTTTCTCCATCAAACATCCCTTTTTCTCTCCTCCCCATCAACATCCTTTTCCTCTTTCCCCATCAACATCCCCCTTCCTCTTTCCCCATCAATGTCCCTCTTCTTCTCCCCATCAACGTCCCTTTTCCTCTTTCCCCATCAACGTCCCTTTTCCTCTTTTCCCATCAATGTCCCTCTTGTCCCCATCAACGTCCCCGTTCCTCTTTCCCCACCCCTTCACACTCCCTTTCCTCTCCCCTCTCCACATCCCTTTTCCTCTCCACCCCCTTTCCCTCCCATCACCGCCTGCCCCGTGCCCAGGCCGTCCCTGACGGTCCCTTGTGTCCCCAGAACAGGGATAACTACATCCGCTCCTGCAAGCTGCTGCCGGACGGCCGCACGCTGATCGTGGGGGGCGAGGCCAGCACTCTGACCATCTGGGACCTGGCGTCGCCCACGCCGCGCATCAAGGCCGAGCTGACGTCCTCGGCGCCCGCCTGCTACGCGCTGGCCATCAGCCCCGACGCCAAGGTGTGCTTCTCGTGCTGCAGCGACGGCAACATCGCCGTCTGGGACCTGCACAACCAGACCCTCGTCAGGTGAGCCCCCGCCGGCGTCCTGCTGCTCGGGGAGCCTGGCCTGGCTGGGGTGGGAAGGACCTTAAAGGCTGTTTTTATCTCGTCACCTTCCTTTTTGTCTTCTGTCGGTGTCCCTTTTCCTCTTCCCCCACAATGTCCCTTTTCCTCTTCCTTTTTTCAGTGTTCCTTTTCCTCTTCCTCATGTCAATGTTCCTTTTCCTCTTCTTTTGTCAATATCCCTTTTCCTCTTCCTCTTGTCAATGTCCCTTTTCCTCTTCCCCCACAACGTCCTTTTTCTTCTCTTTTTGTCAGTGTTCCTTTACCCCTTCCTCCACAATGTCCCTTTTCCTCTTCCTTTTTTCGGTGTCCCTTTTCCTTTTGTCAGTGTCCCTTTTCCTCTTTCTTTTTTCAGTCTTCCTTTTCCTTTTGTCAATGTCTCTTTTCTTCTTCCTTCCCTCATTGTCTCTATTTCTCTTCTTTTTTCAATGTCCCTTTTCCTCTTTTTCTGTCAACATCCCTTTTCCTTCCATCAGTGTCCCTTTTCCTCTTGTCAGTGTCCCTTTTCCTTTTGTCAACATCCCTTTTCCTTCTCCTTCCACCAGTGTGTCTTTCCCTCTTTCCCCACCCCATTGCCGTCTCCTTGCTCTTCTCCCCATCACGGTCCCTTTTCCCCTTCCCCCATGATTCCTTTCCTCATTATCCCATCGATATCCCTATCCTCTTTTCCTCGGGCAGAAACCCCTTCCACTGTCTCAGCTTGCTCCAAGCCCTGTCCAACCTGGCCTTGAAATTCCAGGGATGGGGAGTCCCCCACCCTCTCTGGGCTGGAGCCAGGAGCACCCTCTGGTGCTGCTGCACCATCTCCTGGTGCTCATCCCTGCACCAGCCCCATCCTTGGCCCAGGATGCTCCTGGATGCTTTTCCAGGAATATCAGGTGTGGACGAGCCCCTCAAAGGTCGTCTGAGCACCTTGAGCGCAGCTCCATGCTTTTCCTAGCGCCGCCCTTGCAGAATTCCGTGGGTTTTTTTCTGCTCCCAAGGCAATTCCAAGGGCACACGGACGGGGCCAGCTGCATAGACATCTCCCACGACGGTACGAAGCTGTGGACGGGGGGCCTGGACAACACGGTGCGCTCCTGGGACCTGCGGGAAGGGCGGCAGCTCCAGCAGCACGACTTCACCTCCCAGGTAGGGCGCAGGGCCCAGGGACCCTTCCCCGCGGGAAATGGGGGGTCCTGCTCGGCCTCTGGCTCCTGGGAGGGGCTTTTCCTGCTGGGAAAACGCCCCTGGGAGCTCCGAGCGTGGCTGTTCCCGCTGGTTTCGGGGTGGCCCCGGAGTGCTGGAGCCGTGGGGCTCCCTGGATCTTGTGCCAGCTCCTCTTCTCCATCCTTGCGGAAGGAGGCTGCTGTTGAGGAAGCAGCTCTTCTCGTGGGGTGCCTGTGGATGTAACAGCGTTCTCTGGGTGCCCTGGGGGTGGGATGAGAGCAGGGATCAGGATCCTGCCTCCTGCAGCAGAGCCTGCCACAGCCCTGATCCAGAGGGGCAGAGCTGGCACCTCGTGTCCCATTGGCAAGGGCGGCAGTATCCATAGGGATGGATCCCAGCCCAGGGATCTGCCTCTCCCCACCTGCTCCATCCATCTGGGGCTGGCCAGCAGCTCCAGCAGTGCCACAGATCCCACAGCGGTTGAGTTGGGAGAGGCACCGTGAGGATCTCTCATCCCACCCTTCCGTGGGGGGCCGGGCATTCCCGCTGATCTCCCCATATCCCACTTGTGTCTGCAGATCTTCTCTCTGGGGTACTGCCCGACGGGCGAGTGGCTGGCGGTGGGCATGGAGAGCAGCAACGTGGAGGTGCTGCACCACACCAAGCCCGACAAGTACCAGCTGCACCTGCACGAGAGCTGCGTCCTCTCCCTCAAATTCGCCTACTGCGGTGAGCAGGGCGGGGATGGGCATCCTGGAGTCGTGGAATGCCTTGGGTTGGGAGAGACATTAAAGCTCGTCTCTGGGGCACCTTCCTCCTGTCCCCACCCCGGGACATCCTCATGGATGGGGATTGTGGAATCATGGAATGCCTTGGGTTGGGAGAGACCTTCAAGCTCGTCTCTGGGGCACCTTCCACCTGACCCCACCCTGGGATGTCCTCATGGGTGGGGATTGTGGAATCATGGAATGTTTGGGGTTGGAAGGAACCTTAAATTGGGATACCTCCCTCTATGTCAGGGTGCTCCAAGCCCCATCCAGTCTGGCCATGGACACTTCCAGGGATTGGGAAACAGGGATGGCCGTGAGCTGCAGGAAGGGACAGTGCTCAACACAGCGAGGGGGCCTGAGCACGGATGTTTCCAGAAGGATCCATCCCATGCATGCTGCACTTGGGGTTTATTCCCATGAACCCATCCCGGTTGTGGTGGGGGTTATCCCCATAACCCATCCTGGTTTTGGCGGGGTTTATTCCCCATAACCCCATCCTGGTTTTGGCAGGGGTTATTCCCATAACTCCATCCTGGTTTTGGCAGGGTTTATCCCCATAACCCCATCCTGGTTTTGGCAGGGGTTATCCCCATAACCCATCCTGGTTCTGGCGGGGTTTATCCCCATAACCCATCCTGGCTGTGGCAGGGTTTATCCCCATAACCCATCCTGTTTTTTGCAGTGGGTTATCCCCATAACCCATCCTGGTTTTGGCAGGGGTTATCCCCATAACCCATCCTGGTTCTGGCAGGGGTTATCCCCATAACCCCATCCTGGTTCTGGCAGGGGTTATCCCCATAACCCATCCTGGTTCTGGCAGGGGTTATCCCCATAACCCCATCCTGGTTCTGGCAGGGGTTATCCCCATAACCCATCCTGGCTGTGGCAGGGGTTATCCCCATAACCCATCCTGGCTGTGGCAGGGGTTATCCCCATAACCCATCCTGGCTGTGGCAGGGGTTATCCCCATAACCCATCCTGGTTCTGGCAGGGTTTATCCCCATAACCCATCCTGGCTGTGGTGGGGTTTATCCCCATAACCCCATCCTGGTTCTGGCAGGGGTTATTCCCATAACCCATCCTGGTTCTGGCAGGGGTTTTTCCCATAACCCATCCTGGCTGTGGCTGCAAACAGCCACAGAGCCCTGCTGCAGGTGGGAAGCAGCACTTGGATTGTCCCAGCAGAGTCGGGCTGGGCAGGACTCCCCAGGGAATCTCCAGGTTTTCCCATTTCTCCGAATCTCTGGGCTCAGGCAGACTGTGGGGACAGGGAAGGGTTGGGGAGGTGACACCAGTGAGGTTCAGCTGCTGATCCCAGATTCCCAATGCAGGGAAGTGGTTTGTGAGCACTGGGAAGGACAACCTGCTCAACGCCTGGAGGACGCCCTACGGAGCCAGCATCTTCCAGGTAGGAGAGAGGGGAAGGGCACGGGCTGCTCCCAGATTCCCATTCCCAGTTATCCTGGAGAGAGGAAGGAGATCCTTTGGGGTGGCTGGAGGGGTGTCAGGGTGAGGGATGTGGTGCTGCCCTCAGCATGGATGCTGCTGGGAGCATGGAGCATCCATCCCAGCCTGCTGGGTTCTCTCTCCCCAACCCTGCTGGGTTCTCTCTCTCCCCAACCCTGATGGGTTTTCCCCCACCCTGCTGGGTTCTCTCTCCCCAACCCTGCTGGGTTCTCTCTCCCCAACCCTGATGGGTTTTCCCCCACCCTACTGGGTTCTCTCTCCCCTAACCCTGCTGGGTTCTCTCTCTCCCCTAACCCTGCTGGGTTCTCTCTCTCCCCTAACCCTGCTGGGTTCTCTCTCTCCCCTAACCCTGCTGGGTTCTCTCTCCCCAACCCTCATGGGTTCTCTCTGTCCCACCCTCATGGGTTTTCTCTCCCCAACCCTGCTGGGTTTTCCCCCACCCTGCTGGGTTCTCTCTCCCCTCCACCCTTCTGGGTTCTCTCTCCCCAACCCTGATGGGTTTTGTCTCCCACCCTCCTGGGTTTTCTCCCAGCCTTCTGGGTTCTCTCTCCCACCCTGCTGGGTTCTTCCTCCCCCATCCCTGCTGGGTTTTCTGTCCCCCACCAACCCTGCTGGGTTCTTCCTCCCCCATCCCTGCTGGGTTTTCTCTCCCCCACCAACCCTGCTGGGTTCTCTCTCCCCAGCCTTGCTGGGTTCTCCCCACCCTGCTGGGTTTTCTCCCCCACCCTGACGGTTTCTCTCCCCTCCTGCTTTTCCCAGTCCAAGGAATCCTCGTCCGTGCTGAGCTGCGACATCTCCGCGGATGACAAGTACATCGTCACGGGCTCTGGGGACAAGAAGGCCACGGTCTACGAGGTCATCTACTGAGCCTGGGATTTCCAGCCCTCGGGAATGCTCCGGGAATGCCGAGGGGAGGCCCCGGGCCCGGCCCCGCTCCGCCCGGCGCCCGCCACGCTCGGATTTATTTGGAGATCTGCAACTCTGGCACACATGGAAGCCCTAAACGGATTTTTATTTGGTTTTAAGGTTTTGGGGTTCCTTTTGAATTTTTTTTTTTTTTTTTTGGTTTTCCGGTTCTTTCCGTCTGGCTTTGGTGGCACTATAAAGGACTCCTTTTTTTATTGGGACTTTTTTTTTTGTGCATCCTGCATAAGACTTGTGAAAAATGTAAATACTGGACTAGGAAATAGCGTGGGAAGGGGGGACCCTCCCAGTACACTTAGCTGTGTATTTTTGTCTGCTGTAATTGTATTCCACTGATGGTTTTGGTGGTGGCAATTTTATTCTGGGGGTTTTTTTGGTTGGTTTTTTTTTTGTTGTTGTTTTTTTGTTTTGTTTTTTGGGGTTTTTCCCCCCCTTTTTCCTCTTCCCCCCCCCTCCGGAAGCGTCCGTGGGGACTTTGCCATCCAGGCTGAGCAGAGATGTCCACTGGTGAAAAGTTGTTCCTCCTGTCGTGCGTCGTGTGTTAGTGATGGTGGGGAATCGCTCGGATCCTCAGCTACTGACGGGACATCAACACAATCACCTTGGGGTTTGTTTTTTATAGATGGATTTATGGATTTATCCTCTTTTTTTTTTTTTTTTTTTTTTTTTTTTTCCCCTTCCCGTGCTTGGATGTTTGAAGAAAAGGGGAAGCCCACGCAAGCCCTTCTTGGTCTTCGGACAGAAGCAAATGAGGAGTGATTTCAAAGAAAGCTTAGAAAATTCAGCTCAGGGAGCCACGAAAGATAATAGCAAACTTATGTGTTTTGTATTCAAATGAAAGTAAAGAATTAGAATTGATAACCTTGAAAAAAAAAAAAAAAAGACAAAAAAAAATACAGTTTTTTTTTAAAAGCGAAAAGTTTACTAACAAGTAGGGTTTGTGTGTGGTGGGGGGCTGTTCGTGGTCCTTGTGGGCTTTATGGTCTTGTGTCTTCTGGTTTTATGGAGCAACTCCCTCCCCCCACAGGCCTTTTGTACTAAAGGGTTCCAAAAAGGACAAAAAAAAAAAACCACAAAAAAAAAGACAAAAAAAAAAAAAAAAAAAAGGCAAACGAAGACCTAACGGGAAAATAAAAGTATTTGTGTAGCAGAAGTGCTCCCCTGTATCGCAGCACACGCAGAGGATTTTTATACCGCATTTTTATGGATTATTTTTGGCGAGTTGGATCTGGTCCAGAAGGTAAAAAAAGCAAATGTTTTTTGTTGAGGGGGGTTGAGGGGAGACCGGTTTGGGGAGGAGGATGGGGAGGTGGGAGCTGGAATTGCAGCCCTCCCAGGAGCCCCCATCCCATCCCATCCCATCCCATCCCATCCCTCTGCGGGATCCCTCCCGTCCCTCCGGCTGCTCCCGGGCTGGACAGAGGGGCTGGGAAGGAGGAGAGCCCTCCTGGCGTTCCCATGGGAATGGAGGGCTCTGAGCTGAACCGAGGGAATGTTCCGGAACGCGGGCGGCTCCGTGGGAGGCTGGGATCGGTTTGGGGCGCTGAGGATCCAAGGAGAAGGAGAAGTTCCTTAAAGCTGCTTTTGGGTAACGGCATTTTGGGGTGGTTTGGCTCAGATTGGCCACTGGGGCCAGCAGAGCCTGGGAGGGGTCCCGGGCTGCGTTGGGGTGGGTTTTTGGGAGCTGTGGGGGCAGCTCTGCCCCTTTCTGCCCCCCCGGGCGCAGCATTCCCGGCTCCTGGGCTCCGGAGCGCCGCGCTCTGCCCCGCTGGAAGGGCTGGGAAGGGCTGGGGGGCTCTGCCCGGTGCCCAGCGCCCCCCTGGCCGCGGGGTCACCCCCAGCTGGCGTCCCCCGGGCTCCCGGGGGGGTTTGCAGCTCGGCTGCTTGGTTTTTCTCCCCGAAAGGGCAGGAGTGGAAGGCGGGAATCGCGCGTTCCGGAGCCAGGCTCTCGACTTCACACCAAAGTATGTAGCAGAATCTGTACAGCTGTTAATAACTACCACTGGTTTTTTGTAAAAAAGGGCCAAAAAGAGAAAAAAAAAAAAAAAAAAAGAATAAAAAGTCAATGTACTGAAGCTCGACCACAAGCAAAGTGTCTCTAAACCCTCTGATCCATGGAATTTCACGGAGGTGGGGGGAAAGGCAGGAGAGGGGAGGGTTGGGGGGCGCAGGATGGCCCTGGTAGAGACCCCCGAGTTTGGGGGGTGCAGGACGGCCCTGGCAGGGACCCCCGAGTTTGGGGGGTGCAGGACAGCTTTGACAGGGACCCCCGAGTTTGGGGGTCTCAGGACGGCCTTGACAGGGACCCCTGAGTTTGGGGATCTCAGGATAGCCCTGGCAGGGACCCCCGAGTTTGGGGGGCACAGGACGGCCCTGGCAGGGACCCCCGAGTTTGGGGATGGTGCTGGAGGTGGGATGAGCCCAGGATGGAGGGGAGGAATTCCCAGCCCTCGGCATCTCCCCCATCCCGTGGGATGTGCTGCCGAGGGCTGGGCTCCTCCCGGGGCATCCCAAACCCCATCCCTCCCTTTCAGCACCCTGGCGCTCCTGCCAGGCTTTGGGGATGCAGGGAGAGGGCCGGGATCGGGGGTCGGATGCCTCGGGCCCGCATCGGCGGCTCCCAGCGCCCGGGATCCCGGCAGCTCCGTCCCCAGCCCGTTCCCGAGCTGCCGGCCCCGCTCCCCGATGCGGACAAAGCCTTTCCACGAGCGGGGCCAGCTGGAGCTGCCGTGATGGATCGGAGGTGACAGGACCTGCCGGGGAGGGATGGGGGCAGGAGCAGCGCTCTGCCTGACGGGCAGGGGAGGGCTCGGCAGTGCGTTTCCATCCCCCGGCAGGCTGGGGGCTGGCACGGCGGGACGTTAAAAGGTCGGAATGGCGAGGAATCCTTTGTTGGGAGATGGGGAGCGCCCGGGCAGGGCAGGGGAAGGGACCCCTGAGCGGCTCCGGCTGTGCTTCCAGCCCTGCCCAGCAAAGGGAGGGCTTCCCCAGCCGCCCTCGGCGCTCCATGGGGGTGGGCTCGGCTCTTCCCAGCGCTGGGGAGGAGCTGTTGGGCTCTCCCAGTCCCCTTTGTGCTGTCAGCTCCCAGGTTTTATAATTCAATTATTCCCACCCGCCCCTTGCCACGCTGGAATTTTAAATCATAAATCCATGAGGGCTTTTTAAAGGTGCTCGCAGGCCAGGCTTGGCCAGGAAAGGCAGAGCTGGAAACGGCCAGGACACTGCGTGGGAAGGGATTCCCCAGGATGCTGAGGATGTGACGGTGGCAGCCAGGCACGCGGCATTTTTGGGTGGCACTGCCCTCCTCTTGTTTGAGATTTCCTTGTGTGAGCGTGGAGGCGGGCAGGGAATGATCCTGGAGTATCAAAACTGCTTTTCCCAGGCTGGGGCTGTGTCCCTGAAGGGGGGCAGGGGTGGCAGAGCTGTGCTGGGCCATGCCACATTCTGTACCCTGTGCCACGTTCTGTGTCCCATTCCATGTTCTGTGTCCCATGCCATGCCATGCTGTGTCCCCTGTGCCACATTCTGTGTCCCATCCCGTGCCATCCTCTGTCCCCCATGCCGTGTTCTGTGTCCCGTTCCATGTTCTGTGTCCCCCATGCCATGTTTTGTGTCCTGTGCCGTGCTCTGTGTCCCAGCCCATGTCACGTTCCGTGTCCTGTGCCACGTTCCGTGTCCTGTGCTGCGCTGTGTCCCCCGTGCCACATTCCGTGTCCTGTGCCACGTTCCGTGTCCTGTGCCGTGCTGTGTCCCCCGTGCCACATTCCGTGTCCTGTGTCACATTCCGTGTCCTGTGCCGTGCTGTGTCCCCCGTGCCACATTCCGTGTCCTGTGTCACATTCCGTGTCCTGTGCTGTGCTGTGTCCCCCGTGCCACATTCCGTGTCCTGTGCCACATTCCGTGTCCTGTGCCGTGCTGTGTCCCCCGTGCCACATTCCGTGTCCTGTGCCACATTCCGTGTCCTGTGCCGTGCTGTGTCCCCCGTGCCACATTCCGTGTCCTGTGCCACATTCCGTGTCCTGTGCCGTGCTGTGTCCCCTGTGCCATGCCGAGCCGTCCCCACCCCAGCAACAAAGCAGAGCGCACATCCAGCTGTGCCCAGGCACATCCGCACAATCTGCCACCAGGGAATGCGGGATAATGGGATACCCTCCCCATCCCCTTCCTATCCTTTCCCATCCCATCCCATTTCCATCCCTTCCCACCCTTCCATCCCCATCCCAGCCCTCCCCATCCCCTTCCTATCCCCTTCCCATCCCATTCTCATCCTTTCCCACCCCTTCCCACTCTTCCATCCCATTCCCATCCCATTCCCATCCCATTCCCATCCCATTCCCATCCCATTCCCATCCCATTCCCATCCCATTCCCATCCCATTCCCATCCCATTCCCATCCCATTCCCATCCCATACCCATCCTTTCCCATCCCTCTCCATCCCTTCTCAACCTTTCTCATCCTTTCCCATCCCTTCCCCTCCCTTCCCACCTTTCCATCCCCATCCCTTTCCCATCCCTTTCCCATCCCTTTCCCATCCCATCCCATCCCTTTCCCATCCCTTTCCCATCCCTTTCCCATCCCTTTCCCATCCCTTTCCCATCCCTTTCCCATCCCTTTCCCATCCCTTTCCCAACATTTCTCATCCCTTCCCACCATTCCAGCCCCTTCCCATCCCTTCCCTCCCCATCCCTTCCCCTCCATCCCCTCCCTCCCGTTCCCGTCCCTCCCCATCCCGGTTTCCCGGGTGCCACCCCCGGCTTGGGGACAGATGGCGGCGGCGCTCGGGTCCCTGGGCCGTTGCCGGCTGCTGCTGGCAGCGCTCCCTTCGCGGCCCTGCCTCTGCGGCGCGGCGCTTTTAATTACAGTAATTGAGCCGTAATGAGCGGCTGCGCGCTGGGGCGGCCCCTGCGCCGGCTCTGCTCGCTGCTCCGGGGTGGCAGCGCCTGCAAAGGCTCGCCCCGGCCTGGGCTGCCCTCACATCCTCATCCTCATCATCTTCATTTTCATTTTCATCTTTATCTTCTTCTTCTTCATCTTCTTCTTCTTCATCTTCATCTTCTTCTTCTTCATCTTCTTCTTCTTCATCATCTTCTTCATCTTCATCTTCTTCATCATCTTCTTCATCTTCATCTTCTTCATCATCTTCTTCTTCATCTTCTTCATCATCTTCTTCATCATCTTCTTCATCATCTTCTTCTTCATCTTCTTCTTCATCTTCTTCTTCTTCATCTCCTCCTTCTCCTCCTTCTCCTCCTTCTCCTCCTTCTCCTCCTTCTCCTCCTTCTCCTCCTTCTCCTCCTCCTTCTTCCTCATCTCTTCCCCGAGCTGGGGCTTCCCGGGATCCCGCGGGAGAGCGGCAGGAGCGATCCGAACCCGAAATCAAAATAAAACCATCGGCCAGCAGGGCCCAGGCGGAACAGCCCCGCAGAGCAATCCCGGCCCCGCTGGAAAAATCCGGCCTGGGGCTGGCACAGGGTGCCCGCGGCAGGGGCCGGTGACACCGGGGACCGGGGACAGGACACGGGGCACGGCTTCCCGCCCCAGAGGGCAGGAGGGATGGGATTTCGGGAAGGGATTTCGGGAAGGGATCGCTCCCAGCTCCTCGGATGGAATTCCCAGAGCAGCTGTGGCTGCCCGCGGATCCCTGGAAGTTCCCAAGGCCAGCTTGGAGCTCCCTGGGACAGCGGGAGGTGTCCCTGCCGTGGCACTGGGTGTCCTTCCACGTCCCTTCCAACCCAAACCATTCCAGGATTCCGTGATCCACCCACCAAACACCCCCCTTTTCCCTGGATTCCCGCTCCTGTCATTGCCACTCCTGTCCCAAGGCTGTCCCCTGACATCCCAGGCTCTTGTCCCGCAGCCCACCCTGCTCAGGGGCTTGGATTTGCCTGAAATCCTCTCCTCTGTCCCCCCCCGCGTGGGACGAGCCCCCCGCACCCTGCTGAGCCCGGAGCATCCCTGCTTTCTGCCTGGCAGTGCCCACCCAGGATTTGGGAATGCTGGGGGCACCGGGATGGGTTCGGGGGCACCTCTTGGAGAGCCCCTAGTGCAGCCCCGCCCTCACCCCCGGGGGGAGTTTGGGGTTTTTTTGGCTTTTCTGGGCGACCATAAAAACTTTCACAGGAGCAGAACCTTGGCTGGCCAGAAGGAGCCTCGTTAATTCCAGGGAATTGTTTCATCTCAGCTCAACAGGAATAATGAATCTCTTTTTTTTAACTATTATTATTTTTTTAATTTTTTTTTACAAGATGAGTTGGGGAACAGCCAGCTTCCTCCGGGGGAATTCCTGGGGAGTGTTGATCCCAGCTGGAATTTACCTCGGGCCGGCCGGGGGGAGAAAAATATTTTAAAAAAAGGAAGGAAAAAAAGAGGGGGAAAAAAAAATAAAAAGCGAAGGTTTTAAAGGCTGAAATGCTGCTATTCATAACAACGTGTGATTGAGCTCAGCCTTTTCCTGACAGCTCCCAGATGGAGCTGAGGCTTTTCCACAACACCCTCGCACAGCACTCCCTGCGGAGCCAGCTCCAGCCCCAAACAAGGACCGGGAGCACACAGAGCCCTCGTAATCCCCGGAATGCCACCGAGCCCCCGGGGCTGCAGGGACCCCCTGAGCCTGGGAAACCCAGCCCGGGGCTGGGGCTGCCTCTGTCACCCCATGGGGTCAGCCCCAGGTGTCCCCAGGGTTTTGGGGTGGTCCCAAGGCTGTGTCACCCCATGGGACTGAGCCCCCTGGCGTCCCCAGGTTTTTGGGGTGTCCCCAGGCCTGGGGATGCCTCTGTCACCCTGAGGGGCTCAGCCCCCAGGTGTCCCCAGGTTTTTGGGGTGTCCCCAAGCCTGGGGATGCCTCTGTCACCCCGTGGGGTCAGTCCCCAGGTGTCCCCAGGGTTTTGGGGTGGTCCCAGGGCTGGGGGTGCCTCTGTCACCCCATGGGGTCAGCCCCAGGGTGTCCCCAGGGTTTTGGGGTGGTCCCAGGGCTGTGTCACCCCATGGGACTGAGCCCCCTGGCGTCCCCAGGTTTTTGGGGTGTCCCCAGGCCTGGGGATGCCTCTGTCACCCTGAGGGGCTGAGCCCCAGGTAACCCCAGGAATATGGAGAGGTCCCAGGGCTGAGCCCCCACATGTCCCCAGGGTTTTAGGGTGTCCCCAGGGCTGTGTGTGCCTGTGCCACCCCTTGGGCTCAGCCCCCAGGTGTCCCCAGGGTTTTGGGGTGGTCCCAAGGGTGTGTCCACCCCGTGGGGTCAGCCCTGGGTGTCCCCAGGGTTTTGGGGTGGTCCCAAGGGTGTGTCCACCCCGTGGGCTCAGCCTCGGGGCGTCCCCAGGGTTTTGGGGTGGTCCCAGGGGGCAGGGCTGGGTTTGTCCCGGGGCTGAGCAGTTTCGTGTGAATCAGAACAGATGAAAAATGGCACGAAAGCCTCGCTGGGGCTGCAGGGCCCTGATGAGATCCGGGAGGTTTTTACGATTTAATAGAACCCTGCGCCTTTCCAGGCCGGGAGGGCACCCAGAGCGCTCCTGGCTGCAGGGGCTGGTGGCACTTGGCTGGCACCGTGTCCCCTCTGCTTCCCCTGGGATTTGCAGGGATGGACGTGGAATATTCCAGACCGGCAGCAAAGGGCCAGGACAGAAGGGAGCAGCTGCCTGCGCCCCGGGATCAGCGGATCCAGGGGTTTGGGGAGGCTGGGAATGCCGGCTGGAAGGGCAGAGCTTCCCTCGGGAGCTGCCAGGGCCGGCAGGGAGCGGAGAACCCCAGCCCTGCATCCCCCTTCCCCACCCCTGGAGCCCCTTCAGGCCCTGGAAGGGACTCCGAGGATTCCCTGGACCCTCCCCTTCTCCAGGCGAACATTCCCAGCCCTCCCAGCCCGGCTCCAGGGCCTCTGGAATGGCCGCAGGTCCTGCTGCTGCTGGGAATTGCCCAAGCCTCGCTGAAGCCGGACGGGGCCGAGCCGCGCTGGGGACGGGGACCCTGCGGGACACACGGGCAGCCCCCCGTGCCCCCCAGAGCCGCTCCGCGGGGCCGGGCACCCCGGGAATGCCGGAGGAGCAGAGCAGGGGCTGATGCTCGGCTGGGATTTCCTCGGCACCCGCCGGGCTCCGCGAACGCCGCCGCAGCGCCGGCCCCGAGCTGCGGGCGGCTCCGCGGCCCCCGGGCTGAGCCGCGGGCTCGGGGCACGGCAGGCTGGGGCTCGGGGCACGGCAGGCTGGGGCTCCGGGCACGGCAGGCTGGGGCTCGGGGCACGGCAGGCTGGGGCTCGGGGCACGGCAGGCTGGGGCTCGGGGCACGGCAGGCTGGGGCTCCGGGCACGGCAGGCTGGGGCTCGGGGCCGGCTTGCCCCGCCTGGGAAGCGGGAGAGGATCCCCGGCAGCGCAGGGACCCCCCGGCCCTCCGGATCCGCCGCTCTGCCCTCCCCTTCCCCAGCGCTCCCCCCGGGACGCCGCGGGCCGCCCCGGGAAGCGAATCCCGGGATTGACGGCCAGGCTCGGCTGGGGGGGCCTGGGGCTCTTCTATCCCTCCCTCTTCTTCCTCTCTGCCCGGACCATAAATTTTTCATGGAATTTGCAGAGCGCAGCAAATCGCCAGAGAAGCTGGGGACAGCAGGGACAGTCTGGGAACCTTGGGGACACCAGGGACACTCTGAGAGCCTTGGTGACACCAGGGACACTCTGGGAATCTTGGTGACATCAGGGACACTCTGAGAGCCTTGGTGACACCAGGGACACTCTCAGAGCCTTGGGGACAGCAGGGACACTCTGGGAATCTTGGTGACACCAGGGACACTCTGAGAGCCTTGGGGACACCAGGGACACTCTGGGAACCTTGGGGACACCAGGGACACTCTAGGAGCCTTGGGGACACCAGGGACACAGGGGTTTGGGGGACACACGGGGATGGAGCAGCTCCAGGCTGGGACGCACCAGTCCCTGCCTGTCCCCACCCCGAACATTCCTACATCCCCATTTCCCAGATGCAGGGTTTTCCATGGACCAGGAAGGGTTTCCCACGGGCAGGGAGCAGCAGTGCCATCCCCAGCTTGGAGCACTTCCCATCCATCTCCATCCCATCCATCTCCATTCTCCAGCTCTCCTGGAGCCCCTCCAGGCTCTGAGCTCTCCCTGGATCCTTCCCTTCTCCAGGGGAGCATTCCCAGCTCTCCCAGCCTGGCTCCGTGTCCTCCTTGTTTCCCCCCATTTCAGGACCCCCCAAAGCGCAGCCCCGACTGTGACACCAACCCCAAACCCCGCCTATCCCGACGGGTGGGCTGGGATTGGGAATGGTGGCCCAGGACAGCCCGGGCCCGCAGCCTCCCCTCGGGCGCTCGGTCCCCAAGCCCGGCGGTGCAGTTGTGACATTTTATGAAAACCCTTCTGTCGGGATTTTCCTCTCCTGGGAAGCTGAGAGGGCCTCGGGAACACATGAAAGCGATTTATCTGCTGCTGTGGGGTGCAGCAGGTGCTTCCTCGACGGGTCAGCGTGGGATGGTTCTGCTTGGGGGCCAATCCAGGGGGCAGCAGCTCTCGGGCTCTCCGGAGTCACAGAATTTTGTTATTCACTCCTTTCTGTTCCTGTCTCGCCTTCTGATGAATCTTTGTGTTCTTGTAGTACAGTTTTAGCGTGGTTTTTAATATAATATATATAATAATATAATGACCCAGCCTTGTGAACGCGGCCTCAGGATTCCTCTGTGTCTCCAGCGAGTCCCGCTCCCCTCAAGTCCCCATCGGGGAAGGCGAGCGGGGCCAAGGGCTCGCCCCAGCGGCGCTGCCGCACAAAAGGCGACACTCGGGGACGTGACAAGGCTCGGGGACAGTCAAGGACTCTTGAAAGCGGCTGCGAGCTGTGCGGCCAAGGCGGGAGACGCACGGGGCACAGAAGCACGGGATCCTCCTGGCCCGGGAAAAAGAATGGAGCGGAGAGGAAAAAAAAAAACAAACCAAAAACAAAAAAAACCAAAAAAACAAAACAACAAAAACAAAAAAAAAAAACAAACAAACAAAAAAAAAAACAAACAAAAAAAAAAAACCCAAAAAAACCCCAAAAAACCAAAAAAAAAAAAACCACCAAAAAACCCCACCCCAAACAAACCCCCCCAAAAACCCCAAAAACCAAACAAACAAACCAAAAAAAAAAAAACCGAAACAAAAGAAACACCCCAAATCTTTTTTTTTTTTTAATTTGGGGAAATGAAGGGGAGAGCTCGGGGCAGGTGGGGATCGGGCTGGACAGCAGGGGCAGCTCCCGGGGGTGGGAGAGGCCTCCGCTGAGGCCGGGGGGAGGCCGGGGCTGCCAGGGAGGATGCCAGCATTGCCAGGGAGGATGCCAGCTTTGCCAGGGAGGATGCCAGCATTGCCAGGGAGGATGCCAGCGCTGCTGGGGAAGGTGCCAGAGGCGCTGGGAGGATGCTGGAGCAGCTGGGGAAGATGCTGGCGTACCTGGAAGAGACGCCGGGGCACCCAGGGCGTGGCCGGGGACAAGGCCAGGGGCCTGGAGAGGATGCCAGGGTACCGGGGGCAGGCGCTGGTGCTCCAGGGGAGGATGCCGGGCTGGAAAGGATGCCGGGGGAAGATGCCAGGGCTGTCGGGAGGGTGCAGGGCTGCCTGGGGAAGATTTGGAGCGCCCGGGGAAGGTGCTGGCGCCGCTGGGGTGGATGCCGGGGTACCCGGGGAAGGTCTGGGGAGGATGCTGAGGTACTCGGGGCAGATCCGGGGCCGGTGCCAGGGATTTTTGGGGCTGCCGGGCCGGCTGCCGGGGCTCCGGGAACGCTGCCAGCTCCGGCGGGGAGGATGCCGGGGCCGCGGCTCGGAGCCATCCATTGTGGCTGCCGAAATGTTTCGGAATCAGCCGTTTAATGAGAACAAAAGGAATTAATTGGTGGTTTAGGCCTAATGAGACCGCTGCGCAAATTAACAGCCCTCATCAGCAGAAACAAACAGACTCCTTAAACGAATCGCGGCCCGGCCGGAGCGGGGGGGCCGGCGGCACCATCTGCGCGCCCCTCCCGGCGCACCGAGCGCCCCCCGCGCCCCCGGGCCGGCTCTTTCAGGCGGGCGCAGCTTGACACCGGCAGCGCGGAGCGGGATAAAGGCGAGCCCCCCGCATTTGCATCTGAAAGGGGCGAGACGCGGCCCCGGCCTCGGGGGGCTCGGGGGGCGTTTAGCCCCCATTGAGGCCGCACAAAGGGGCCCCCCCGGGCCGGCTGCCGGACCCCGCGGCTCCTCACACAGCCCGTTTGTTCCCGCTGTTTACTTAAGACGTTCCTCAATTCCCAGCGAGGATTTGGATTTCGGGGCTTGGTTTACTTTCTGCTGGCAGGGAAAAAAAAAAAAAAAAAAAAAAAGATGAGGAGGAGGAGGAGGGGAGGAAAAAAAAAATCTGTCTGATCTTTAATAATCAAAGTAATTAGAATAATCCTTTCAGGGCTGAATGGGGGATTATTTCTTCGTGTCATTTTAGTTTCATCCTCATTTTGGGCTCCTAAAACGTGGAAAAAGCACTTCAAAAGCGCCACTGCCGTCGCGGGCCCTCTTCACGCTCCTGGAAATTCCCAGCCAGGCGCCCGGCGAGCCCCCGTTCTCAGGGCAGAGCGCCTGCTCGGCTGCAGCCGATTTATTTATTTCGGGCCTGGCCAAATAAACAGCGGGGCCGGCGAGATTTGGGGCTCGTTTGTTGTTTGGCTGTCTCGGGCAGATAAGGAAGCCTTTGATGGAGAGCAGGGACTTTGTGCGTCTAATCTGAGCCCGGCAGCGCCGCCGAAACGCGGCCGAGCCTGCGGGGAGCAGTAATTACATCGGGGGATTAAAAGGTCCGAAACCTCACCTATATTTCACTTTTGTAAACCAGCGAGGAACAAAGAATCCTCGGCTCGCCCCGAGGAAAGAATAATTGACACAATTCGCGGGCCCGGGATGATTATAATGTAAATAAACGCGGCCGGGAGGAGGACGGGGCTCGTTTAGCCCTGAAAGTTTTCAGCTGGGTTTTAACGAGGGGATAAACGCGGCTTCAAAAAAAACAGCGCCAAAAAAATCCCCCCAAATGGCTCCTTTTCCCCCCATTTCCCGCTCGGGGTGCAGCTCTCCAGGACTGGGGGAAGAATCCCACGGGGAGCATCGCCCGCGGCGCTGCCAGGAGGGAACTGGCCGGGAATCGCGGCAGGCAGCGAGCAGCAGGTACCGGGAGCTGTAAGGAATGGTCAAAATCATGGAATTGGGGAATTATTCCTGCAGGGAAAGTCCTCTGGGAGCCTTGATTCCGGCCGTTCCCCCGGCACTGTCAAGGCTCGTCCCCAAGCGCCACATCCACAGGGCTGCGGCTGGAGTTGGACAGCAACAGGGCCGGGAAAATCCCTAAAATAGAAATTATAATTATTAAAAATATATATTTTCTTTTTTTTTTTTTTTTTTTTTTGGCCAGCTTGGCTCCTGATTTCAGGTAGGAAAAGGGAACAAGCTCCCATTGGAAGCTGGAAGTCAGGAAGGGTTTGAGGGGTGCAGGGATGATCCCAAATCCATCCCAGGAAGGGTTTGAGGGGTGCAGGGATGATCCCAAATCCATCCCAGGAAGGGTTTGAGGGGTGCAGGGATGATCCCAAACCCATCCCAGGAAGGGTTTGAGGGGTGCAGGATGATCCCAAATCCATCCCAGGGAGTTTTTAAGGGGTGCAGGGATGATCCCAACTCCAACCCGGGAAGGGTTTGAGGGGTGCAGGGATGATCCCAAATCCATCCCAGGAAGGCTTTGAGGGGTGCAGGGTGATCCCAAATCCATCCCAGGAAGGCTTTGAGGGGTGCAGGGTGATCCCAAATCCATCCCGGGAAGGGTTTGAGGGGTGAAGGGTGATCCCAAATCCAACCCAGGAAGGGTTTGAGGGGTGCAGGGATGATCCCAAATCCATCCCGGGAAGGTTTGAGGGGTGCAGGGATGATCCCAAATCCATCCCAGGAAGGCTTTGAGGGGTGCAGGGTGATCCCAAATCCATCCCAGGAAGGTTTGAGGGGTGCAGGGTGATCCCAAATCCATCCCGGGAAGGGTTTGAGGGGTGAAGGGTGATCCCAAATCCATCCCAGGAAGGGTTTGAGGGGTGCAGGGTGATCCCAAATCCATGCCAGGGAGTTTTTAAGGGCTGCAGGGGTGATCCCGACTCCTCCCGGTTCTCAGAGCCCAGGATGGATTTCCCAAGCGCTGATCCCCCTCCAAGGAGCTCGGGCTCTTTCCCCTTGGAGAAGCAGGGGCTGTGAGGAGCAGCCGGGCGCTTCTCCCGGGTTTTCCAGGCACGGGGTCTCGCTCCGGGCTCGGGGCTGGAAATGATCCGCAGCTACCAGGGGGAAAGGGCAGGAACGGGAAATGGAGGCGGGAGCCCGGCGCGGGGGCTAAATGCCGGCCATAAATGCATTCCTATTAGGAAGTCAATACCCGGCTGGCAGCTCCTGTCGGTGCCGATCCCTCATTAGACAAAGCCTTGACCTTGACCTCATTGTCCCGTTCGCCGGGAGCCAGAATCCCGGGACAACTCGTATTGGCGCGCTAATCCATAAATATTGATTCATTGTTTGCAGTGTAATTTAAATGTCAGTTATAAGCCCGGGGCAGATAAAGATCTGTATCAACAATAAACTGGAGAGGCCATAAATCCCTCGGGCTTCCAATGGAGCTGCAGCGCCGGCGGCCCGCCGAGGGAAAAGCAAAAACAAAGGGAAAAGCCTCCCCGGAGCCCCGTTTCCTGCAGGTCGGAAGGAGGGAGGAGATCGATCATCCGGGGGCGGCCCCGAGCTGGGTGGCCCCGGGACAGCACTGGCCCCGTGGCCTCTCCCGGTCTCCGAGGGGAGATTCCAGATCCCAAATTCTGCTGATCCCAAATTCTGCTGATCCCAAATTCTGCTGAGAACCTGTTACTCCTCCTCCTCCTTGTTTTTGTCCCCTTCCTTCTCTTCCCCTTCCTTCCCCTTTCTTCTCTTCCTCCTCCTCCTCCTCTTCCTTCTCCTTGTTTTCATCCCCTTCCCTCTCTTCCCCTTCCTTCTCTTCCTCATCCTCCTCCTCCTCCCCCTCCTTGTTTTCGTCCTCTTCCTCCTCTTTCTCTTCCTCCTCCTCCTCATTTTCGTCCCCTTCCTCCTCTTCCTCTTCCTCTTCCTCTTCCTCTTCCTCTTCCTCTTCCTCTTCCTCTTCCTCTTCCTCTTCCTCTTCCTCCTCCTCCTCCTCCTCCTCCTCCTTGTTTTCTTCCCCTTCCCTCTCTTCCCCTTCCTTCTCTTCTCCATCCTCTTCTTCCTCCTCATCCTCCTCCTTGTTTTTGTCCTCTTCCTCCTCTTTCTCTTCCTCCTCTTTCTCTTCCTCCTCCTCCTCCTCCTCCTCTCTCTCCCCCACGCACCCCCTGCTCTCTCTAAATTCCGTTTATTTTTCTGTCCACCCTCAGGAGGAGGGGGACGAAGCTCCCCCCATAATTCGGGGTCTGCCCCAGCCCCAGAGCCCCCCAGGGTTTCTCCCCCCAGGCAGGGCAGTTTTGGGGTTATTTCCCCCTTCCGACAACAACAGCCGGGTGTTTTTTCTGCTCCCGTACCTGCGGGAATCAGCCCCGCAGCTCGTTATCCATTGAGCTCCATCAGGGAATCCTTTCCATCAGATTTGCAGCGGGATAATCTCCTCACTCTGCTTGGCGGGAGGAAAAACCACGGCTCCAGCTCGGAGACCGCGCCGCCGCTGCGGAACGCGGGGCCGGAAAATGACATTTTTCCAGGGCTGGAGGGGAAAACGCTGGAGATTGAAGGGAATGGTGGGTGCTCCGTGTCTCGGAGGCTCCCGGGGGTTTATTCCCACCTTTCCCAGGGATGTTGGGAAGGAATCCTTCCCTGGGAGGGTGGGGAGGGGTGGAATTCCCGGAGAAGCTGTGGCTGCTCCATCCCTGGGATGGTGGGAGCTGTCCCCGCATCCATGGGCAGATTCCAGCCACGTTTTATGGGGAATCTGGAAGGATTTGGGTCCTGGCAGGGCAAAACCAGCCCCAAATCCAGCCCCGTCTCCGTGTGAGCAGCTGGGTGGGATCAGGGAACCCATCCCAGGGGGTTTGCTGATCCCGCTGGGGTTTGGAATCCCAAAATTGCTCCGAGCACCTGGGGACAGGCCTGGCTGTTGGGAATTGCACCTGGGGACAGGCCTGGCTGTTGGGAATTGCACCTGGGGACAGGCCTGGCTGTTGGGAATTGCACCTGGGGATAGGCCTGGCTTTTGGGAATTGCACCTGGGGATAGGCCTGGCTTTTGGGAATTCCCCCTCTGGAGTGGCCGCGGGAAAAGTTTCCAGTTCCCAAAGTTTTACCCCTGATTCCCAGGGGAAAATCAGGTTTGGGCTGGAATTTGTGTCTTGTGATTTCATTTAATCCTGACAATCCTCTTAGGGAGCGGGACAGCGGGAATTATCCCGGAACAGTGGGAATTAACCTGGGAGAGCAGGAATTATCCCAGGGCAGTGGGAATTACCCCAGGACAGTGGGAATTACCCCAGGACAGTGGGAAATTATCCCGGGACAGCAGGAATTATCCTGGGACAGTGGGAATTATCCTGGGACAGCAGGAATTATCCCAGGACAGCAGCAGTTATCCAGAAAACAGGATCCTCAGGATCTGCAATCCCCACCTCCAGCAAATCCCAAGCCCGGAATGAACCCCGTTCCTGCCAGATCCCATCACCAGGACAGGATGAACAGGGTGAAGCTACAGCCCCACTGGATCCTCCCAAACTCCCTGGAGCAGGGGGAATTCCTAGGATTCGAGTCCTTTCCTTGCTTTCTGGCCTATCCCGAATCTCTTGGGAATTTCACCCCCTCCTGAAGGACGTTCCCAAGGATGCTCCCCATGCCTTCCGGGATGGATCAATCCCAAAACTCCCTGGGAGCAGGGAACCCAGGCAGGGCTCTTTGTCCATTAGTGGAGCGTTCCCAAAGCCTCAAGGCTCCCTCCTGGACGTGTCCCTATAATTGCGGGGAAAACTCGTCCTTTGTAACGATCGGATCCGGATCAATCCGCAGCCACGACCTATTTTCCAATCAGCCCTCCACAAAAAAAAAAAAAAAAAAACAAAAAACAAACCAAATCCACAAAAACACTTTAAAAATGATTTGTTGTGATCGCCCGGCTCCCCCAAATCCCCCCAAGTATTCCAATCCCTCCTTCCCAATCCTTTATCCCTTAAGGTTCTTTCTGTTTCCGTAACCAGGATTCCCAGCCCGGGGAGGGGGAATTCCAGCGCCGCCGTTCCCAAAGTCTCCCCCGGCCCCCTCGGTTAAGCCATGTGGGATTACAGCCCTGTAATCTTTGGGAACACATGTTGGGAAGGATAAAAGCAATTTTGTTGGGAAAACCGAAGGCACGTTCAGCCGGAATCAGCTGCGGCCGCACGGAGCTCTCACCCCTCGCAGGCCCCGTGGGAGGAGGGAATTAAGGGAAATAAAACCCAAAAAAAGCTGAATTTTGGCCGTTTTCCCCGTGCTCGGTCCGATTTGCCGATGCGTGCCCGGGCAATAATTCCAGCCTGGGGTTTTCTCGGGCTCGGAGCTAATCTGGATGTAATTCCCGAGCCCCCGGCGAGGCCCAGCCGGGGATTAGGGGTTATATAAATGTAATTTCCTAATTAATCAGCGCGGGGCCAGCCCCACGCCGGGTTTGTCACCGGCGGCGGCACCCGGAGCTCGGCGGGAGCCAGGGAGGGGTTACATAACCGGGAAAGATCCGGAAAATCCATGGCCATTCCCACCGCTCTCGGCCAAACCCGCAAAGCGACACCGGAGAAACCCCAAAAGGATCAGGACACCCCAAATCACCGGGATTTGAGCTTTTCCTAGAGATCCCGATGTCTGGAAGAAAGAGGATTTTGTTTTCTTCCCCAGTGTCCCATGGAAAAAGGCATTCCACCAGCTCCCGGGAAATAAACCGGAGCGCTCGTTGGCTGCCCTGTTTTTCCAGGTGTGTTCCACCAGCACTAATTAACTAATTAACTCTCAGGTAGATTGGAGCACTCCAGCCTCTGAATGCCAAAACAAATCCTGCCATAATTCCCAGGAATCCTTTTCATTAGCGGCTGCCTAATTATCCCATTAATAGCACATCCCTGGAGACGGCGTTCGCTTGGCAGGCAAATATTTGGGATGCAATGAGCAAACACGGAGACAAACAGCTCCGTTTGCCCAGGGATCTGGGAATGCCAAGGGGGTCAATTCCCAGAAAAAAAATGGTCCTCCCTGGAAAAACCAGTGTTTGGTCCGGGGGGGCACGAGGACAAAGAGGGGGCACGGCCGGGCAGGGGCTCCCGCGCTGGCGTCCCCTGGGGAAGGACGGGATTCCCGGAAAATCAGGGATGGGAAAGCGGCGATGATGTCATGGTGGGAGGATGACATCACAGGAGGATGATGTCACAGAAAGATGATGTAATGGCAGGGAGATTGCATCATGGCAGGAGGATGATGACACAGGAGGATGACGTCACAGGAGGATGATGTCACAGAAAGATGATGTCATGGCAGGGAGATTACATCATGGCAGGAGGATGACGTCACAGAAGGATGACATCACAGGGGATGACATCACAGGATGATGATGTCACAGGATCATGATGTTACAGAAGGATGGCGTCATGGCAGGAGGATGATGTCACAGGAGGATGATGTCACAGGAGGATGATGTCATGGTGGGCAGATTGCATCATGGCAGGAGGATGATGTCGTTGCACTACGATGGTGTTGTAGGATGATGTCATGGCAGAAAGATGATGTCACAGAAGGAGGATGATGTCACAGAGGCAGGATGATGTGGTGTAGGATTACGTCATGGTGGGAGGATGATGTCACAGCAAGAGAATGTCATGGGAGGATGATGTCATGATGAGTGGATGATGTCATGTGGAGGATGATGTCACAATACAATGATGTCGTTGGGGTGATGTCATGGTGAGAAGATGATGTCACAGCAGGAGGATGATTTCATGGCAGGATGATGGTGATGATGTCATGGCAGGGTCATGATGTCACAACAAGAAGATGATGATGACAATGATGACAGTGATGACAATGATGATGATGATGTCACAGCATGGTGATGATGTTGATGATGATGATGTCACAGCAGGATGATGATGATGATGATGATGATGATGATAATGATGATGTCACAGCTAGATGATGATGATGATGATGATAATGATGATGATGATAATGATGATGATGATGATGATGATAATGATGATGTCACAGCAGGATGATGATGACGACGACGACGACGACGATGATGATGATGATGATGATGATGATGGTGCCATGGTGGGAGGATGTTAGCTCCCGGGATAACGAAGCATGAATGTCCCCTCAGCTCGGGATCCACAGAGGAGGAGAGGAACAGGCAGCAATCCGCTATTCCTGCGATCCCAGCGGGCACGGAGAGGAAATCCCACACTTCCCATTCCCACACTCCCATTCCCAGCCCCTTCCCGGAGGGCTGAGGGTGCCGGGACCCCGCCGCGAGGGAGAATGAGGCCGCGCCTGGGAAAGCAGAGGTTAATCGGAGCTTTGCCAGGCCGGCCTTGAATGAGCCGAGCCTGAAATGCAGCTCGGCCGCGGCCGGAGCACAAAGGGGCTTTGAGGCCATTGTGAGCCCGGGCTGGGACCACACAGGGGACGGCGGGGAACGGGGACCGGCCCGGCCGTGGGCTCCTCCTTCCCTCCCTCCCTCCTCCCTCCCTCCTCCCTCCCTCCTTCCCTCCCTTGGAGCTCCTGGAATCCCTGCCCAGAGCATCCCCTGGATTTCCTGGAGCCTGCAGCCAGAGCATCCCCTGGAATCCCTGTCTCTCCTGGAGGCCCTTCCAAGAGCATTCCCTGGAGTTCCTGGATCTCCAGCCAGAGCTTTGCCCGGAGCCTCTGCCCAGAGCATCCTCTGGAGCTCCTGGATCCCATCCCAGCCCATCCCAGCCCCATCCATTATTCATGGCCCAGGCTTTGATTAAAAATCCGAGCAGTGATGAATATGCAAAAGCTCCGAGGAGGAACACATTTGTCAGATTGTCCGTCCTTCATCCCCAGAAAGGAAAGTCTCCAGAGGTCCTGGAATTGAAGAACTTCCCCCCAGATCCCAGCGTTATGGTCGGGATGAAACTCCTCTCTTCCCGCATCCAAACGGGAAAATATTTGTGTTGGGAAGGCGGAGCGAGGCCAGCGAGGAGAGGGGTGAGCGCACGAGAGGAAATGTGATTTCCATTCACATTGTGACTCGGCAGCCATTTAATTATTTTAATTAGGCTTAATTAGTGGTAAATTTACAATGATATGCTTGATACCTGGCATTAAATCTTCCATGCATAAATGTTTTGTTAAAACGGGAAAATAGGCGCGTGGCACCCTGCCAGCAATTAGTGCTGAATGCGCTAATGACAGATTAGGGCTGGGCCCTGATTCCCGGTGACAGCAGCGCCAGGAGCCGGGAGCTTCCATCGGGAGCAGGAGCTTCCATCGGGAACAGGAGCTTCCATCGGGAACAGGAGCTTCCATTGGGAGCAGGAGCTTCCATTTGGAACAGGGAGCTTCCATCGGGAGCAGGAGCTTCCATCGGGAGCAGGAGCTTCCATCGGGAACAGAGAGCTTCCATCGGGAGCAGGAGCTTCCATCAGGAAGCAGGATCCTCCATCGGGAACAGGAGCTTCCATCAGGAACAGGAAGCGGGAACAGGAGCTTCCATCGGAAACAGGAGCTTCCATCGGGAGCAGGAGCTTCCATCGGGAACAGGGATCCTCCATCGGGAACAGGGATCCTCCATCGGGAGCAGGAGCTTCCATCGGGAACAGGAGCTTCCATCGGGAATGGGAGTTTCCATTGGGAGCAGCAGCTTCCAGCGGGAACAGGGATCCTCCATCGGGAACAGGAAGCGGGAACAGGGAGCTTCCATCGGGAGCAGGAGCTTCCATCGGGAACAGGAGCTTCCATCGGGAACAGGGAGCTTCCATTGGGAACAGGGATCCTCCATCAGGAACAGGAGCTTCTATCAGGAACTGGGAGCTTCCATCGGGAACAGGGAGCTTCCATCAGGAACAGGAAGCGGGAACAGGGAGGTTCCATCAGGAACAGAGAGCTTCCATTGGGAACAGGGAGCTTCCATCGGGAACAGGAGCTTCCATGGGGAACAGGGAGCTTCCATTGGGAACAGGGATCCTCCATCAGGAACAGGAGCTTCCATTGGGAACAAGGTTTCCATAGAGAACCAGGAGCTTCCATTGGGAACAGGGAGCTTCCATCGGGAACAGGAGCTTCCATGGGGAACAGGGAGCTTCCATTGGGAACAGGGATCCTCCATCAGGAACAGGAGCTTCCATTGGGAACAAGGTTTCCATAGAGAACCAGGAGCTTCCATTGGGAACAGGGAGCTTCCAATGGGAGCCAGGATTTTCCAACAGGAACAAGGAGCTTCCATCTGGAACAGGGAGTTTCCACTGGGAACAGGGAGCTTCCAACGGGAGCCAGGATTCCATCGGGAACCAGGAGATTCCATCAGGAACAGGGAGCTTCCATCTGGAACAGGGAGTTTCCACTGGGAACTGGGAGCACCACCAGCACCTGCGGCACCGCCACTGATCAGCCAGAGGAGCTCCCAGGGGAGCGCAATTCCCAGGGAAACGCCGGTGGCTGGGATGGGACCAACTCAGTGGTGGCCACCTGGTGCCCCACCAAAATCACCGAGAACATTCCCAAACTCAGCAGCTCCCTGTGGGAAAATCCAGCTCCATCCCCAGGCCTCTCTCCCAGCCTCTCCAGGACATCATTCCCACATCCTCTCCCGTGTCTCGGTGTGTCAGCGCCCTCCTCACTCAGCTGATCCATCCCTTCTTTCCTGTGGAGTTCCAGCTGCCAGAATCATCCCGCTCCTCTGGAATTCCACCCGAATTTGGGTCTCCTGGATTTCTGACACAGCAGGGAAGGGCGGCTGGAGAACCACGAGGCTGCTCCGAGCCCTGGGACCAGGCGAGGAGCGGGACTGGGGAAGGAATTAATGCTCTGCACGGAATCCAGCACCTGGAGCAATCCCAATGTTCCAATTACCACCGGAAATCCCGGGAAGATGAATTCCAGTGGTTCCTAACTGCAGTGAAGTGCACCGGGAGGGTTTTAAGTCTCTCCAATTCCTATTGATCTTCCTGTCTCCCGCTCCTACTGGAAACAATTAGAGGTCAATAAGTGACAGGAGCTGGAATTCCCAGCTGCCAGAGAAACCATTTGGAAATATTTCCTTGTCCTTTTACACCCGGAGCTCCGTCAATGCCGCCATCCAATACTTTTTATGGAAAAGAAAGGATCTTAGAAAATCTATCCGTGCTGTCTCCTGGCCTGGGAGCAGAGGGGATGAGTCCAGAGGAGGGAAATCCAGAGGATAAACGGCAGGGAAGCTCTGCTCCAACAGCCCCATCCATCCTGGAAAGGCTGGAAAGCCGTTACCCTCAGCATGACCCTGCTGAAGGATGGGAAATCCTTCTCCAGAGCAGCCAGGGAGGAAATCCGGGCACGCAAAGGTGGGAGGCAGGTTGGAAACGGCAGGAGGGCAGCGATTCCCTGCCTGTGGGTGAGGAGGGGGGAATGCTGCAGGACCCCACGCTGGGGCGCGCTCCAGGTGGGATTCAGGGCTTGGATTCTGCGCCGGAACGTGAGCGGGATGCACGTGTTGGATGTGTGGACTGGAGACAGGCGCTGGATGCAATGCTGGATACAAGTGCTGGATACAAGTGTTGGATGCTCGTGTTGGACGCACGTTTTGGACGCATCCATTGGTTCCACGCACTGGAGGCACATGCTGGATGCAGCCATTGGAAGTACATGTTGGATACATCCCTTGGATGCATCTGTTGGAAGCAAATGTTGGATACCTCCATTGGATGGACATGTTGGATACATCCATTGGAAGAAAATGTTGGATACATCCATTGGATGCACATGTTGGATGTATCCATTGGATGGACACGTTGGATGTATCCATTGGATGGACACGTTGGATGCATCCATTGGAAGAAAACGTTGGATTCATCCATTGGAAGCACATATTGGATACATCCACTGGAAGAAAACGTTGGATGCATCCATTGGAGCACATGTTGGATACATCCATTGGAAGAAAACATTGGATTCATCCATTGGATGGACATGTTGGATGCATCCATTGGATGCACATGTTGGATGCATCCGTTGGAAGAAAATGTTGAATACATCCATTGGAAGCGCATGTTGGATACATCCACTGGAAGAAAACGTTGGATGCATCCGTTGGAAGCACATGTTGGATGCATCCCTTGGGCGCATGCATGGGACCTTGCAGTGGATTCCCATGGATGAGCAGTTGGACACACTCCAGTTGGATGCAAACTCCAGGGACGCGCCCCGGATTCCCACGGCTGCACGTGCCGGACACAAGTGTGGGATGCGCCATTGGAATGAGCGCACGTGTGGGATGCACGCTCCAGATCCACGTGGGATGCACACTCTGCATCCATGCTGGATGCACTGGGACACTCCCGGAGCAGGAGAAGCACCAGGATAAGGCCCTGGGATCTGTCTCCTGCCTGGAGCGGTCCAGCCTGAGGAGAGGCACCGTTCCCACGTGGAAATCCCGGGATGCTCGGCAGACGTGACCAATTTCCCAAGGCAGGGATGGGTGCAGAGCCACAGAGCACAGCTCAACTCCCAGCTCAATTCCCAGCTCAATCCTGTCAGGAATCATCCATGGTACATTGAGAGTGGCTGGAGCATTCCAGAGCCATTTATCTCCTCTTTTCCCGGCTTGTTAACTCTTCCTCCCGAGCTCCACTGTCATTCCCAGCCCAGATCCGACGGAGAATGGGAAGGATCCCTCTCCAGATCCCGGAGCGCAGACAAGAGGAATGCAAACTGCTGGATCCGCTGCATCCCAAGGAGCCGTGGGGAGCTGGGAGTCATCCAGCCCCTTCTCCCGGGGATTCCCCAGGCACTGCCCCGTGTGTCCCAAATCCCGGAATAACCCCCAGGGCGCCTGAGCACTCCTGAGCTGCCCCAGGCACGCTCGGGAATGTGACCCGATCCCGGAGCAGCCCTAAATCAACCCCTGGCTCGGGGCCTGTGCCAGGGGTGGAACCGAGCCACAGCCTTTGGATGAGCCTTTGGATGCGCCTCTGGACAGCCCCTGATTTAGGAGAGGCTTGGATTTCACCCGGATCCCGTCAGGCACACGGGCACTGGGGGCTGGGGGGAGATTTTCCAGGAGCTGGGAAAAAATAGCAGCAGCTCCAAAGGAAGGAGGAGAAGTTCCTTCCCGGGCCTCTGAAGGAGGAACCACTCCAGAGATCATCAAGCCGAGCTTAGCTGATAATTGGAGCTCATAATTAAAAAATGATTTATTGACACAAGCTTTAGCGGGAAATTATGTTCGAGCTTCCTGCTAAATCCATAAATGTCCTCGCTCACATCCTTAAACTCCAGGATTATTTCTAACAACCCTTCTCCCTCGGAGGGGAGGGAGGAGCGGCTCTGTACCTGCCTCATTCCCCCTGGGAAAATCCTTCCTCATTAATTCCGGATGGGATAGGCCGGGAGGAGCCACAGAGCCCTTCAGCTCAAGATGAACCTGCTCCAAATCAAGCTAAACCTACCTAAAATCAATAGAAACCTGCCCAAAATGAAGATAAACCTATCCGAAGTCAAGATAAACCTGTCCAAAATCAAGATAACCTCCCCCAGATTCCCAATCCAGAGGATTCCCTGCTCGTCCCACAGCAGCAATGCCATCCTGCCTCATCCTCCTGGCTGGAAAAGCCCAGAGAAGGTTTGATTAGGATTTAATTTCGATCTGATAGCAATTAAGTGTTTAGTAAATATCAGTTATTATCCAGGATATTTTTTCAATTATTTTCCAGGATGTGTATCCCACATCCCTAAAGCTCCAGAAATCCTGGGATTTTTAACGAACAATCAGCTTTTAAAACATAACAGCGCTTCCAGGAGAGGAAATTAAAGGATTAACCGGAGCCAGGCCGGGATTTAGGAGCTGGAGGAGCAACAGGAGCGGTGGGAAGGCCGGGAAGTGACATCGCACCCTCGCTCCTGGTTTTCCAGCAGGATCCAGGGGTGGCCTGAGCATCCTCCCCATGGCGGAGCTCTCCTGAGCCGGGGGAAGCCGGGGATGGATGGGCAGTTCGGGGACCAGAGGGGACTTTGGGGACCTCCGGGGCGAGGAGCGCCACCAGCCTCCTCCTGGAAAGAGGGAACCCGTTCCTGATGGATTTTAGGGGGGCGATCCGGGGGGGCAGCGGCTGGGCCAGCAGGAATTTCTCCTCGCAGGTGACCCAGCCGCTCCGACGTGCCTCTGCCCGCCGCAGAAAAAGCCCCACGGGAGCTCCTCCAGCTCCGTCCCAAACAAAGCCTCCCTTTATCCCGCGGCGTTTTGTTCCCATGGCACGGAGGTCAGCGGGAAAGGAGATTTATTAAGGCATAAACAAACCTCGGGAATGCTGCCGGTAATTCCACTTCCGTCCAAAAGCGCGGCGGTTTTTAAAGCTCCTTTAAATGATCTCTTCCCAAAGAAAACTCCCGTGTAATCTGCCGGCGAGGGAGGGAGGGCAGTTGGGCCATGAATTATTCAGGGAAGGCTCTCGGGAGCCTCTGGAGATTATTCCCACCATTGTCCGCCCTGATGGGTCATTATGCGCTCCCCGGATTTAATCTTTGGGGCTATCCAGCGGCACAGAAAAAATGGATGAATAACAATTTTCCTGTAATAACCTTCAACTAACCTTTCAACCGGAGTGAGTAATTCCAATCCTATTTTCACATCAATGCCGCAGTCAAAGCCAGGCAATTATCCCTTATCTCTTCCAGAACCCTCCTCCTTTAATTTTTAAAGGGATGTTCAAGCACTTACTGGAGGCAGGGAGAAGAAAGGAGCCTGGGATGGAGTTCGGGAATGTTTCGATGAGCAGGGATAGGGATGAGCTTTGGATAATTATTAATTTCTCCCCCATTTTCCCGCATTCCTCAATTCCCAATTTCCTCTCCCTGCTGGGACAGGGAATGGATCATCCCCCCAAATTCCCTGAGCCCCCAAATTCCTGAGTGTCCCTGGCACCTCGGCGTGGCTCTGCTGTGCCCTGGGTGACAGGTGGCTCTTCCAAAGTCACCCACCAGCATTCCCAGAATCCCAGCAAGGCACAGGAGAACCATTCCCCTCGCTCCCACGCCGTGTCCCCGAGGGGGGGACATCACCCTCGGTGGGAAAGATGAACAACCGGACCCTGTTTGGGGGAAATTCCTTCACCATGAGCTTGCCCATGGAAATCAGGGCACCCCAGCATCCTGGCCCTCTTTATCCTCCCAGTCCTCCCAGTCCGGGCCCAGTGGGGCTGGGCTGGTGCTGCCCAAGGTCTCTGTCCCGACGCCGTGCTGGCCGGAGAAATCTCGGAGCCGAGGCTCCATAAATTCCTTATTAGTCACCCCGAGCTGCATCCCGCGGCTCCGGAATAGCTGCAGGCTGAGAACAGGCCTCCGAAAAGCCATTTGAAATCCTGGGAAGTAAACAGAGAGGGGGAGAGGCCGGAGCTGGGCCTGCTCTGAAATGCTGGGAGGTTCCCTATGGAGGGGGGTGGGAATAAATCCGGCACTTGTGGAATTCTCTGGAAGGTGCCTTTGCACTGCCCGGGCTGGCTGTTCCTGGGCTATCCGCAGGAAAACAGGGCAGGAATTCAGGGATTTCTCCATGTCTGCCAGCGCAGGAATTCAGGGATTGCTCCCTCCCTGCCAGGGCAGGAATTCAGGGTTTGCTCCCTCTCTTCCAGGGCAGGAATTCAGGGATTGCTCCATGTCTTCCAGGACAGGAATTTAGGGATTTCTCCCTCCCTGCCAGGCCCGGCCTGGATGCGCCTCTGGAGGAGGAGACGTTGTCCAGGCCTCGTCCTTTGCTCGTCCCCTGTCTTCAGGCCTCAGTTACAAATCCCGGGAATGTAGGAGCCTGCGGATGATTCCGGAGGCTTGGAAAGCAGCCCTGTCCCCTCTGTGTCCCCAGCCCTGGGGACAATCCACTGTCCCCAGTGGAGGCGCCACGCAGGGACCCCACCCAGCTGACGACCCAGAGGAGGAAGCATCACTTCCCAAAGATCCAAGGAGTATCCCAGGGATTTCAGGGCAGGTCTGTGCCCCAAGCAGCTGTGCCACATCTGCCCGGGGCTCTCCCTACATCCCCAGCTACTTCCCAAGAATCCCTCCGCAATTCCAGGGAGTGAGGGATCCCTTTTCTCATGGAATTGTGCCTCAGGATCCTTTGGTTTTGTTCCATGGCTCCCGTGAGGGGAAATCCAGCCCCGGCACAGGGAGTCCCCATCCCTGGGAGTGTAAGTCAGATGTGGCACTTGGGGACACGGTCAGGGGTGGCCTGGCAGTGCTGGGACTCGATGGCCTTAGGGGGCTTTTCCAGCCCGAATGATTCCATGATCCTACTGAGAGGTGGCCACCCCTGCTGCTGTCCCCTCCCTGCAGTTGTGTCACCCTGTCCCCAGTCCCACCCTCCCAGTGACCCGCAGGGCAAAACGCCCCAATCCTGGCATTCCCAGATCCAGGAGTGGAGATTCCCCACCCCGGAGCTCCATCCCGACGAGGCAGCAAAGACAAACATCCTGTCAGCGCTGACAAAGCTGAGCTTTTAGGAAAGGTGGGGGGGAAAAAAGGGAAAAAACAGGAAAAAGAAATTAATTGGGACAACTTCCAGCAGGGAGCCCGGTGTGCTGGAGGCAGGAGAGCCATCCAGAGCAGGGAGTGATTTAGAGGGAAGCAGGGAGAGGATTTGGGAAACCATGGCACCGGGTCCCCACGGTGCTCATTAAGGTTGTACAGATTGCAGCTCCCAGCTCTCCAAAGTGCCCGTTATTAATCCATAAAAACATCGCCCGAGTGATTGAATCCGATGATTGCCGGAGCAGGCAAACACGGGAGACGGGGAAATATCCTGGCGCTCTCCTGCAAGGCTCTGGGAGCAGGGGAGAATAAAAAAGATGGGGGAAAAAAAAAAAGAAGGAAAATTATGTGAAATATTAATGAGAGCTGTTTGCCCCCAGGCATGGAGAGCAATCCAGGCTTTCCCGGGGACATCCAGTGGAAGAGCTGATTACCAGGGATAAACATCCCGAAATATTCGGGATCTTTGGATTTCACCTCTGGTGTGGCCGCCAAAGCCGATTCCCTTATCAGCCCTCTGCAGGCGCGGCCCCGGGGGATCCGGAGCGCCGGGAAGGATGGAATTAGCACCGGGATGAGCCTCTGGAAGATGGCGCAGAGGCCTCGGGCAGAGCAGCGGATTTATCGCCGGCTCGGATCCCTGGAAGTGCAACCAATGGATTGAGGACATCCCGGGAGTGCCAAGAATTGACAGGGAGCCGGGGAAGGAGGAGCGCCCACGGTGCCAGGCGGGGCTGGAAGCGCCATCCCGCGGCTCCCAGGGATGCGGGAATGTCCCCAGGAGCGAGGGCAGGATCCCGGAGCACTCGGGTTGCGCTAATTGGGACCGCGTCTGGTTGTCCCAGGTATATTTGGGAATAGAACACCCACGGCTCCGGTTTTCCATGGCTGTTGGACAGGGATGAGCTCCCGGCGCCGCTGGACAGGGGACACCGGGGGTGATGTCACACGGCGCCACCTGGGCACGGGTGGGGAGCTGCCCACACACCTCACCCTTCCCGCCTTTATCCCAACATTCCCTTCCCAATTTTGTGCTGTTTTTCCCTGAATCCCAGAATCCCAGAGGCTGGAAAAGCCCTCCAAGGCCATCGAGTCCAGGCTGGGCCCGATCCCCACCTTGTAGCCAGCCCACAGCACTGAGTTCCGCATCCAGGAATTCCCTGGGCATTCCTTGGGTGCTTCCGTGGGCATTCCAAACCTCTCTGGGCAATTCCAATGCCTGGCCATCTCTTCCATGAAGAAAATCCCACCTGGAATTGGTTTTGAGGAAAAAAATGGCGCTGCCGATGGGAGAACAGCCCCATTCCTAGTGGGATTTACTGGGAGAGAACAGCCCCATTCCCACTGGGATCTAATGGGAGAGAACAGCCCCATTCCCACTGGGATTTTTTGGGAGAGAACAGCCCCATTCCCACTGGGATTTTTTGGGAGAGAACAGCCCCATTCCCACTGGGATCTAATGGGAGAGAACAGCCCCATTCCCACTGGGATTTTTTGGGAGAACAGCCCCATTCCCACCAGGATCTAATGGGAGAACAGCCCCATTCCCACCAGGATCTAATGGGAGAACAGCCCCATTCCCACTGGGATTTTTTGGGAGAACAGCCCCATTCCCACTGGGATCTAATGGGAGAGAACAGCCCCATTCCCACTGGGATTTAATGAGAGAACAGCCCCATTCCCACTGGGATCTAATGGGAGAGAACAGCCCCATTCCCACTGGGATTTAATGGGAGAACAGCCCCATTCCCACTGGGAGTTAATGGGAGAACAGCCCCATTCCCACTTGGAGTTAAAGTGAAAACTCCCACCAAGGAGGGAGCCGAGATCCACGATCCCCAGGAACAACGGAGCTGGGATGCAGCAGAAGAGCTAAAATTAACCCGAGAGCTCGTTAGCGAGACGAGGGAACATCCAATAAAGTGACATTTTCCTTGTAACACGTTGCACTTGGAGGGTTTTCTGTCCTTGGCAATGGATTTGCCGCTCGGAGGTGCTTCCCTTCTGCTCAGCCACCGAGCCCGGGCTCATTAGGGAATTTTTAATTAGCTTTTCTTTTGCAGGGAGACCGGGATTGAAGTCTCCACGTGCGCCATGATTTGTCGATGTACCCCATTAAAATCCCAGTTTGTCCGTGGCCTCTCCTCAGCTCGTCTCCGTCCAGCACTGGCGGTTTATTTGTTCAAATCCCAGTGAATCCCAAAAGGTTTGTGGAATCCAGCCCGTCTGGATCCTCGCTCAAGGAGACAGGTTACTCATTCCTTGGGCTTTTCCCACAGAAAAGGTTCCATCCGGCCAATCCATGAGTAAAACCAGGACAAGGAGCACCAAGCCCAGCCAGGCCAAATTCCCAGACTACAGCGAAGCTCATTCGTTCATCCCGAGGGATGAGGCAGGGAAAGGAATCCCGATGGCTTTGGGAGAGAATTCCAGAGAAAACAAAGGCCTGGCCTCAGCACGTAAGGACTTTGGAATGACTGGCCCATTCCAGGCCTGAAGGAAGGGAGGGGAACTGGGAAAAGCCCTCCTCTTTCCTGAAGTCCTGCTGCAGGTTTTCATGGATAAATTAAATCCTGGAATCATCGCTGGCCCAGGAAGGAAATCACTTGGAGCTGGGATGCTCCAGAGGCACGTGGTGGAAGGGCAATGAGAGAACACGATGGAGAGGAAAGGGATGTCAGGATGGAGAGGACAGGAATGTCAACACGAAGGGAAGAGGGATGACGCGATGTCATTGCTGTGCCAGCCTTGGCTGGGCTTCCTTCATTATTCCCCTTTTTTTCCCCCCAAAATATGGGAAAAGTTGAAGAAACAAGAGCACAGCCCTCCCAGATTAAAGCCTTCAAGGATCATTTGGATCCTGAACCTTTGAATTTGCCAAAATGAGGAGATGCTCACCTTGGAAATCTCCTGGGAATCCGGAGCGGGAGCAGAGCCAAGCCAGGCCGCAGATTCCATGAAAAACACTCAAAAACCCTGGCAAGGCTTGGCTCCAACTAAACCCAACCCTATTCCAGCGCCATCCCAAACATCTGGGACTCGCTCAGATAAACAGCTCCACTTTTGGGTGGCGATAAATAAATAAAATAAATAAATAATTAAACGGATCTGTTTGGAAGCCGATAAAGCCGTTGAAAAATTTATTACGGAGCCAGAGCCTGGCCGAGATTGCAGCCTGAAAGCCTCTTCCAGCGCCAGCTCCTGCTCTGATTTCCCGGGAACCGAAGGCCGAGCTCTCCTCGCAAACCCCAGCGGGCAGCACCGATCCGGAGAACATTTCAAGGGACGTAATTAATAAGAATTAATTAACCTGAAGGAGCGGGCTTGCTGCCGGTGGCCTGACGCGGCAGTTTTCCTCCGTCTCCCTGTTTTCCGCACGGATGAGGAGGCGGAGGCAGGCTTTGGGGAGGGCGAGGGGATGGAGCCGACAAGGCGCTTCCATGGTCCACTTCACCTTTAATGTACGGAAAGGAGTTAAAACGGGAGACAAATTCCTCGCCAGGCAGCTCCGCGCGCGGCGCAGCCAGCCCGGATTTCCTTATGCATGGATGGGCCGATGCGCGGATCCGTCATAAAACCGGCATTAAAAATTAGTCGGAGCTGTTAGGCCGGCGCAGCCGAGCAGATGGTTCGTGCTCGGAAGTGTTTCGGGAGTCTCCTTTTATTATCCGTGGATGCCTGGTGGCCTGGGATTTTCATTATCCACACTCCACGGAGCAGCGCGGCTCCGCTGCCGCTTCCTTCAGTGCGGACGAGTTCTTGTGGCATGGGATGGGATGGGATGGGATGGGATGGGATGGGATGAGATGGGATGGGATGGGATGGGATGGGATGGGATGGGATGGGATGGGATGGGATGGGATGGGATGGGATGGGATGGGATGGGATGGGATGGGATGGGATGGCTGGAGAAAGGCACAGCTTGGTGCCATAGCAACCCCTCGGGCATTTTCCCGTTCCAGCTGCCCAAAACCCCCCTGGAGCAGAGCTGTTGGCACCATGGGAGGTCTGCTGGGATTTTGGGAATGTTCTTGAGTCACAAAACCCTGGGATGGGATGGGTTGGGACTTTGAAGCCCATCCCATCCAAGCCCTGCCAGGGCAGGGACACCTTCCACTATCCCAGGGTGCTCCAAGCCCCATCCAGCCTGGCCTGGGACACTTCTAGGGATGGAAGCACTTCCAGGGACAGCTGAGGAGGATTTGAACTCTCCTTGGAGAGCCCCATTCCATGTCCCAAATCCCGCATTCCCTGCTTTGGTGGGTGGGAGCAGAGCCCCCATCCAGGCGCTCCCACCCCCCCTTCCCCCTCCTGTGATGTTCTGCAGCTCCATCCCCCCAGGAGCTCCCCTGGGACCTTCCAGAATGCCCCAACCCCATCCCAAAGCCGCATCCAGCGGCGGAATCTTTAGGGACGGGGAGGGAATTGGGTGTGAACCCACCCCGAGTTGGGGCAGGAGCTCCAAGGCTCCTTCTGCCGTGACAAAAGCCGCCCCTAATTAGCATAATTAATGACTTTGTGGCCTCTGCAGGCTGCAGCCCCTCGTTGTCTCTAATTAGGCTCCCCAGCACAGCAAGCGGGGTGGAGCCATCCGTTATTCCTTAATGATCTCCCCATTCCCGGGAGCGGCTCCCAGGGATGCGGAGCGCAGGGACACAAAGGGCAGCTCCCCCCTCCAACGCGTCCCTTCATCTCCTGGGGGGGAAAAAATCCAAAAAAAAGCAAAAAAGGAAAAGCCCGGGATCAGGATGGCAGGCAGGAATTGCTGCCATCCCACTACAGCTCCTCCTGGAGCAGTTTATTCCCTCCTGGAGCGGGAATCCTGCCGGGATCCTGCAGCACAGGAGCTTTTAGGGCATCCAAGGGAAGCAGGGAGGGATGGAGCTGGCTGGGATGGGGATGGGGATGGGGATGGGGAAGGAATATCCCATTTTTCAGGAGATGAAACATCAGCGCTTCGCTCCCCTTTGGGCTGCACATCCCAGGCCTGAAAGGTTGGCTTAAAACCCCACAATCCTCCACCACACGGCTCAAATCCCGGGATCCCTCCTGCGTCCATCGGCGCCGCAGCTCCCGCACCATCCACGGGTCCTTCCCAGCTCCAGACCTGCCCGGTTTGGATGAATTGTGGAATTCTGGAACGGTTTGGGTTGGAAAGGAGCTTGGAGCTCATCCCAATCCACCCCATTCCATGGGCAGGGACAGTTCCCACCATCCCAGGCTGCTCCAAGCCTCATCCAACCCATCCTCAGACATTCCAGGGATCCTGGAGCAGCCACGGCTTCTCTGTGCCAGGCAATATTCCCAATATCCCACCTACCCCTGCCCTCTGCCATGAGCTGGTGCCAGCAGTGAGCATTCCAACGGTTTTCCAAGATTCCAAGTCCCCTCTCCGCGTCCATCCCAGCCTGGGCTTCGCATCCATCTCCGCTTTTTCCGCGAGCCCTCGGAGCCTGGGTGGGATCGGATTCAAATGTGCCAAACAATCCTCATTTATCCCTGCCAGCTCCCAGCCTCCTCCCTCTCCACTCCTGTTTTCCTCAATCGCTACCTTTATTTTTGCAATGTGTCTATAATTACCAAATGTTCCGAGATTCCGCCCAAAATGCCTCCCCTCGGAATCCGGGGATGTCTCCTCGCTGCTGTCAATTTGGGTTCTAAATGTTGTGATTGATAAAATTAAACTGTGAAGCGAGGCACGAAATCTGTCTCGTAGACGCCGCTCCTTTTTGGGGCTGGCACGAGGAGAAAACAACGCCAGGCAGGGGGAAAAAAAAAAAATGAAAATCACCGAATGATTTCCTGGAGAACGGGGGGAATTTGTGAGTTTATCCTTGAGGAGCTTAATAAGACGTCCCGGGCTGGAATTTTTATTCAGCTCCTTGCGAGATCCCAAATTTCTCCGCTTTAATTGCTCCAAGCAGGGAAGCTTTAGTCACAGTGTAATGTACCCAGGCATGTTCCGGCTTTAATGAATCATCCCAACTCTGCATTCCAAGCAATTAAGGGAAATCTGGCTGTTCGTTAGTGAGGCGGAAAATAAATTTAATCTCTCTTCTAAAAAATCAATTATCCTGCTGTAATGGAGAATTCAATTTGGGTCATGCTCCATAAATTTCCCGGGTTTAGGATGTTTGGCGAGTGCTCGTTATTAGGTTGTGCACGTGGGGGAGATCTGGGAATGGGGGGGGTGGGGGTTGGGAAACATCCTGGAAGTTTCCTTGGGAGCTGGAGTGGGTTCAGAGGGAAAGAGGGGAAGTCTAGGTTGGAAACAGGGAAGGAATTTCTCCCGGTGAGAGTGGAGAGGCTCTGGAGAAGGGAAGGATCCAGGGAGAGCTCAGAGACCTTCCAGGGCCTGAAGGGGCTCCAGGAGAGCTGGAGAGGGACTGGGACAAGGGACAGGACACAGGGAACGGCTCCCACTGCCAGAGGGAGGCATGGATGGGATCTTGGGAAGGAATTGCTCCCTGGGAGGGTGGGGAGGGGCTGGGATGGAATTCCCAGAGCAGCTGGGGCTGCCCCCGGATCCCTGGAAGCATCCAAGGCCAGGCTGGATGGGGCTTGGAGCAGCCTGGGACAGTGGGAGGAATCCTTGCCATGGCAGGGGTGGAACCAGGTCGGCTTTGAGGTCCCTTCCTGCCCAAACCATCCCAGGATTCCATAATTCCCTGCTTCCAAGAACAGGGAACTTGTGGTCTGGGATGTTGTGGCCACACAAATCCATCCCTCCACCACCGAGAGGAACCTGGGAGAAGGAGCTGCCGGAGCCCATGGATCCACAGGGACATCCAGGCTCTGCTCCTCCCTCCCGGATCCTGATGGAGCCCCCAGAGGCACCGGGATCTCACGCCTGGACCTGGAATGATGCTGAGGATGGAGCCAGGATAGGCTCGGACAGGCAGGGAATCCCTGGGAACGCTGGAAAGGTGGAAATCCAGCAGGGAATCCATGGCAGGCTCTTCTCCAGAGCATTCCCCCTTCCCAGCTTCATTCCCACTCACCCGAGCACCGCATTCCAAAGGGACACGGAATACCTGGAGGAGCTGGGACACCTGGAGGAGCTGGGCCAGGTTCTGGTGGGCACAGCCTCGCTCTCCATCCCGGGGAATCCACGGGAGGGAATCCAGCGGCAATCCCGGCACTCGGAGCCTGCGCGCACCTCGGGAGCGGCTTAAGCTCCTAATTGAGCTCGGCTTTCAGCAGCTCCTAATTAATCTCGGCTCTCCGTGGGTGATCAAGGCTTCGCAGCTCATTAAAGCTTTTTTTTTTTTTCTCCTTTTCCTCTGCTTCCCTTTCCTTGGGAGGAGGATTCCATCCAAAGCTGCCTCCAGCTGCCCAGCTCCGAGGAACAAATCACCCCGGCCGTTTTTAGGATCGGGAATTTTTCCACCCCCACACCTCCTTTTTAATTAAAAATTTTTTTTTCTTCCCATCAACTGCATTTCCCAATCCCGATCCTAAGTTTTCCTGCAGCTTCCAAGGCTCTTTCCCTATTTATTTAAACATTTTTTTTAAATTGAGAACATTCCAAAATCCTTCGGCTGCCACCTGCATCTGCTTTGGGGTTTGAAGGCTGGCCTAAACCCCGCACCGAAATCGAAGGTGGGAATAATGCCGGGGAATCCGTGCCCCTGGGATGCGGCTGACACACGTCTGGCTCCATCCATGAGATAAGTGTTACTCCCAGTCCACGAGCCAAGTGCAGCTTTTATGAAGAATGAAACCTCCCAGGTCCTTCTGAGATCCCATCAAGAATTCCACGAAGAATACACACAGGGGATTCTCGGGAATGGTCCCGACCCTATGCTCCTTCCGTGCTGGAATTCCCTCCCCTCAGGTTTTATCGGAATGTGCTCCCTTCTCTTCTCCAGCTGCCAGTTTGGGGGGGTTAATCAGTCCAATAACCACCCCTAAGTAAGGGGTTAATTAGCGCCAAATAATCATTGGGCTCTCCAAATCCCCAAACTCCAGCAGCCCTTTCCCATCCTTTGGTGCTCCTGGAGTTCACCGAACCCTGGAGAAGTTCCAGGACCGCAGGAACGCTCCAGATAAATTTACCCCCAATACGTGCCCGAGGTCGGGACACCCGCTCCCGGCTGGGGGGCGCATCCCGATGGATCCCTGTCCCGGGATCCCATTCTCCCGCTCGGAGCTGAGCTGACCTTTGGCTGCGCCCGCCGGCTGGAATTCTGACAGATGCGAGCGCATTTCTGGGAAGCCGCGTCCCGCCGGTGGCTGGGGATCCGCGGGCCCTGCTGGGGCGCTGGGAAGATTGATGGGCCCCGGAGAAGCCCGATCCCAGCCCCGGTTGGGAATAGGCTTCCCACGGAGAGGCGTTAATGACTTTGATATCAACGATCTAAATATGTCAACCTGCGCCTCGCGCTGGGATTAGGGAACGCTATATTTATCCAGGACTGCCATTAGCAGAATGCTAATTAACGGGATTCGGTTTCCAAGTAAACCCCGGCCCTTCCAAGCGCTGTAACGCAAAACTCGACTCTAATCTCCCCGGAGCTGCTGCTGTTCCCGCTCATTCCTCGGGATTAGGCAGATTTATTTTCGCTGATGGCACCCCCAAGGCCGGGCTGTGGCGCCAGGGCTGGAGCTGCTCCCAAAGGATCCCGAGACAACTCAATCCTGGCTGTCCGAGCCCTGACTCCCGCCCCAGCACGGATCGTGGAATCCCGGAATCCTGGGGTGGTTTTGGGTGGGAAGGGACCTTAAATCATCCCATCCCACCCCTGCCATGGGCAGGGACACCTTTTCCTATCCCAGGGTGCTCCAATCCCTTGGACACTGCCAGGGATCCAGGGGCAGCCACAGCTGCTCTGGGAATTCCATCCCTGCCCCTCTCCACTCTCCCAGGGAACAATCCTAATTCCCACTATCCCATCCATCCCTGCCCTCTGGCACTGGGAGCCATTCCCTGTGTCCTGTCCCTCCATCCCTTGTCCCCAGTCCTTCTCCTGCTCTCCTGGAGCCCCTTCAGGCTCTGAGCTCTCCCTGGATCCTTCCCTTCTCCAGGGGAACATTCCCAGCTCTCCCAGCCCTGCAGCAGCTCCGTGGCCTCCTCTGGAATTGCTCCAGCAGCTCCAGGTCCTGCTGCTGCTGGTATCCAGGGCTGGAGCAGCTCTGCAGGTGGGGCCTCACCTGAGGGGGACAATCCCCCCTTTCCTGCTGGGAATGAGCCCGGGATGAATTGCTCAAGACCCTCCAGACTTTCACCTCCCTGAGGAGCTGGGATTTGGGAGGCACAGGACAATTTTTGGGAGCTGGGAACGGCTCAGGCCTCTCAGAGCGCCAGGGGAAGCTCCGGGAGCAGCAGCCCCGTCTCATCCCTGCTCCCAGCCCAAGGTGCATCCAAGGGATAATCCGGATCTCTCTCCCTCACGTTAAAAATATCAGTGTCAGCCTCTGGAATTTTCCAGTGACAGCCCGAAAGGAAACAGCTGAGGCACACGGAGCTGCAGCTCCACATTCCGGCTCTTCCCACTGTCAGCTCCAGGGAGATCTCCATTAGAAGGGCTCCGGAGCTCGCTCCTTCCTGAAGCTGGAGCAGGGAGAGACCTGGAGCCAGCAGGGAGGGATCCAGCTGCTCCCTGCCGGGAAGGAGAGCGGCTGGCAGGCCGGGAAGGGCCTGGAATGTTTGGAATGGCTCCCAAGCTCCAGCTCCCAGGCACAACAAACAGAGTTCGGCTCCACTTTGCCAGAGCGAGGTGGAAATTGCCCCTGGAACGGGCAGGGAAGGGGGGATTTCCTTGGAATGGAGGTTTCCCTGCAAGGTTTCCTTGGCTGCAGAGCCAGCAGGGATTGGCTCTTCCACCTGGGAATGGGGATGGGATCCGTGTCCCTATGGCCCCTCGGGCACCTCAGGTGGGGATTCCTCCCCTCAGCTTTGCCCGTGGGAAGGCAAATTCCCCAGCCAGGGGAAAAATTTCCTATGGATGTCGGAAAGTTTGGGATTTCTCTGACCCAAAAGTGCCCAAAAAAAATCCCAGGGGACCCATGGGATTGCATCCCCTCGTTCCCACAGGCAATGAGCCTCACATGGGAAAACACAGGAAAAATCCCACTAAGGTCCATTCCCAAATATATTCAGCCTCTTTCCCAGGCAAGCAGCAACAGGAAGAGAGGGAATGGCCTCAGCCTGCTCCAGAGGAGGTTCAGGCTGGACATCAGCCGGGATTTCCTCATGGAAAGGGTTGTTAAACACTGGAATTGCCCAGGGAGGTTTGGAGTCCCCATCCCTGGAGGTTTCCAAGGAATTCCTGGATGTGGCACTCAGGGCTCTGGGCTGGGTGAAGCGATGTTGATCCATCACAGGCTGGACTCAACAAATCTGGAAATCTCTTCCAACCTCAGGAAATTTGGGATTCAAATATAAAACACACTTCAAAAAAGACATTTGGAAAGGGCTGCAGCATTCCCGGGGCTGCAGGGAAAATTCATCCCATTTTCCCTGACCTGCTCTTTCCCGTCTCCCATTTCTCCTGGTTTTTAGCCCATCCCAGCTTTCCATTTGGCCATCCAGGAAACCCAAAGATCCGGATTTTAAGAGGAAAACGAGTGCCGGGAGTGGGATTTGCTCTGTTTTCCATCGGGGTTTGGAAGGTGTTTGTCCCGTGCCGGAGCTTTTTTCTTACCTCCCTCAGCACTAAAAGGATTCCCAAAGTCTCCAAAAGCTCCCAAAAGTGATGGATGTGCTCCTCTGCCGGGCAAAACTCCAGCTGGGAATCACTGCATCCCAAAAAAAAGAAAAAAACCAGGAAAAATTCAAGTAAATCTGTGACCCTCCTGCTGATATTCCCAGAGCTCTGCTGAGCCAAACCTGCTCATCCCAAATTATCCCAAATCCATCCTCAGCACTCCCAGCTGGATGTGCCCCCTCCGGACACATCCTGAATTCCTGAAGGGATTGTGCCAGGAAGATGTCCCTGCTCATCCAGGTGCCCTGGGAAGGACGGGATGAGGCAGCTTCAGCCTCTTCCCGAGCCGGTCACAGCCGACTGGAGCAATTTTCCAGCTGAAAGGAAAGCTGTGAAAACTCCTCACGGATCACGGGAGCCACGGCTGCAATTCCCGCTCCAGGGCTCCAGGGATTTATCTCTTGTTTAAAAAGGGGAAGGAAAAAAAAAAAGAGGGAAAGGCAACGCTCCGTGTTGCTCCGGAGTTCCAAAGTCAGGAGAGCGCGGACTCAAGGTCGGATCCAGCCTCGGCCCACCCAACCAAAACTCCCATTATTCCCCTGTGCCATTTAAAATCCAATGGAGCACAAAGCCACGGAATTCGGCAGGGAAGAGTTATCCTCTCCCTCAGGCAGGAAAAAACCACAGGATATAAATAAAGTGGGTGCAAAGCGTCCCCGTTCCCAGCTCCGGGAAT